>NC_135659.1:9826911-10201006 GCF_964188315.1 Podarcis muralis | reverse complement strand
AAGTTGTCGGGGGCTGATTTCTTTTCCTGTGATTAAAATCCTTCTGTTTCGATTTCCAAACCTCTCAGGGGAGCATTTGCAACCGTTTGGCACCATTTTTGAGTGAATTGCCGAAAGTCAGATTTTTTATGAAATTGTGACCCCGGGGCTTAGGATTTTTTCAAAAAAATCTTTTTCTACCGGTTAAGTTGTCGAGGGCTGATTTCTTTTCCTGAGATTAAAATCCTTCTGTTTCGACCGCGAAACCTTTCACGGGAGCATTTGCAACCGTTTGGCACCATTTTTGAGTGAATTGCCGAAAGTCAGATTTTTTATGAAATTGTGACCCCGGGGCTTAGGGTTTTTTTCAAAAAAATCTTTTTCTTCTTCTTCAGAAGACATCTGAAGGCAGCCCTGTTCTGGGAAGCTTTGAATGTTTGACAGACTATTTTCTTTTAATATTTTGTTGGAAGCCGCCCAGAGTGGCTGGGTATAAATAATAAATTATTATTATTATTATTATTATTATTATTATTATTATTATTATTATTATTATTATTATTATTATTATATCATGATGATGACTGTGAGGTGTTACAAGTCATTAACTTCAAGCCACACTGCCATGCCTTTGAAGACACAAACCATCCCAGCTTTTCAGAGCTGGCTATCATGGCTTCTTTAATCTTTGTGTATTGCTCCACCATGTGGCTGAATCATATAAAGCACTGACTTTTACATATCTCTTGACCTCTAATCGCAAGAAGATCTCGTTAACTTGGATTATAATCTTTATAAATTGGAGTTGTGGAGCAGGTCCTCGAGAGTGGGGGGGGGGGGGCTCCCACCATTCCTCCTCAGTCCAGCCCCTGACAACCTTCTGGGTTACGGCGTCGAGGGCTCATTTTGTGGGGCGATGTGAAACGTAGTGTTTTCACCCCCCAAACTTGCAGGGGGCATTGTCTGGGTGTTTGGCGCCGCTTTGGAGTGAATTGGACAACGTCTGACTTTTGGAGAAATTGGGATCCCGTGAGTTGGGGCGCCAAAGGCTCATTTTTGGGGTTGCCATGAAATGTGGGGTTTTCACTGCCAAACATTTCAGGGGGTCTTTAGCAGGTGTTTGCCGTTGCTTTGTTGTGAATCCTAAGACATCGGGTTTTCAGCGAAATCGTGGCCACCATATCTATCCTGACAGATGATTTGGCCTGTCACCCTTGTGTGGAAGTAAAGGATGAGATTCCCCTACTACTCCGCCTGGGGTCTCCAATGTGGTGCACCCAGCCTCCACTCACACTATTCCTATGCTGGGGAATTTGGGGGTGGTTTGTGGGGATGTTATGTACTGAGTTGAATAGGATCCAAAATGCTACAGTCTGATTGGTCCTAGAACAATAGGATCCAACATGCAGCAGTCTGATTGGTCATAGAACAATGCAGCAGTCTGATTGGTCCGCAGGAGCCACCCAATCCAGCTCCAGGTGGAAGTGAATCCACAACCTGATTGGGCTACAGGAGAATCCCAGAATTAGCCAATCACGTGCAGCCCATTGTGTAAATAATGTATATAAAGCAGATATTGTGGGGGAACTTTCATTCCTCGCTACTATGAGCTGAATATACAGCATGAAATCCACTCTCGACTCCGAGTATATTTCAGGGGAAGAGCTGTTTGGGATATTTCCTGCTTGTGAATTATTATTTGTGTGTGTTTGTGTGTGTAAAACACATGCCTAAAGCTTTAAATCTGGGATGGGCATGGAAGTTCCGAGGTCGGCCACCAGGTGGCACTGCAGGCCATGCTCCAGCTGCTGCTGCAGGTGCCAGTAAGTCTCGCATTTTCAACCTCTTCCTCCTCCATTGCACTGGCTAAATGATTCCTTGCTGGACTCCCATCGCTGAGGCCAAATGTACCTTTACCGAGCAAAATATCCTTTCGAATTATACACCCAGCACATGGAACCTGACAAAGGGGCAATACAAGCGGACTCTCTGTGCCCTTACCACAGCAAAAAGACTGATACTGGTGAGCTGGAAAAATAAAAATGCGTCTCCCTTCTATGATTGGATTGAAGACTTCTACAAACTCACCACATCTGAACAACCTGCAGATAAACGCAGACTTGCCATGGACAAATTCAATGATACAGTGGTACCTCGGGTTAACATACACTTCAGGTTACAGACTCTGCTTGTAGCCTTTTTAGCCTCGGGTGAGAAGAGCGACACTCAAGGAATAGTTTCAGAGAAAAGCTTTATTCTGCCATCCGGGGTGGCAGAAGGAGCAAGTGTGATAGATTCACAAAACAAGCATGAGTTCACAGCCATTTGCACAGAGCATATATTCCCCTTCCAGTTCCCTCCCCTTTCTCCTCCTCCTCAAGAGTCCTGCCCCATTGTGATGAAATTCCAGTGCCTGTCTTCGGAGAACTTCCTGACATTAGTGATGAAGATGCCCCCAGTGCTGAAGGACATGAAGAAGAAGTGGTTCTTGAAGATGATGCTCCACATCCATTTTCCCAAAAGGAGTTGAATGATCTAGTTCGCGACCTCAGCTTGTCAAAGGACAAAATTGGTTATGGTCAGCATAAGTGGTTTATTTGTGTAGACCTGAAGATGGTGAACTTTTTGGTGGGACAACAGTCTGGCTTCAACAAGTACCCATGTTTTCTGTGCATGTGGGATAGTAGGGACAATGCTCAGCATTACACGAAGAAGGATTGGCCTGTGCGGGAGGAATTGGTGCCTTGCAAAGAAAGGAACGTCATCAACGACCCTCTGGTGGACAGAGACAGAATACTCTTCCCACCGCTGCACATCAAGCTCGGCTTAATCAAGCAGTTCATCAAAGGCTCTGGACAAGGATGGTGACTGCTTCACTTGTGCCAGGATTGACCATGGAGAAGTTGAAAGCTGGCATCTTTGACGGTCCTCAGATCCGTCGGCTCATCAGAGATCCAGAGGTCAGAAACTCAATGAAGGAAATGGAACTGGAAGCGTGGAAGGCATTTGTTCTGGTAGTGAAGAACTTTCTAAGCAACAATAAGGTCAGAAACTATGCAGAACTTGTCAACAACATGCTGACTGCTTTCAGAAACCTGGGCTGCAACATGAGCGTCAAGATGCACTACCTATTTTCACATATGGACCGGTTTCCTGAGAACCTGGGTTCAATGAGTGACGAGCAGGGGGAGAGATTCCATCAGGACATGAAAGAGATGGAGACCAGGTATCAGGGTCGCTGGGACGCAGTCATGATGGCTGACTACTGTTGGACTCTGAAGAGAGACCTCCCTGCCGCTGAGCATTCCAGGAGTTCCAAGAAACGGAAGTTCAAGCCCTGAAGTTTGAAAAATGGTGAAGCAACATGCAATTTATGTGTACTTACCTTTATCAATGCCCACCATTCAGTTTACAGTAATCGATGTTTCTATCAGGTAATCAATATATGTTGTTGGAAAAACATTATTTTCTCTTAAAAACATATTTAGGATGATATGTGTTGACAAAAATCAGCTGATAATGCCACAAAATGTAATCAATTTTGTCACAAGATCTGATTTTTTACAAATCAACATAGCACAACAACCTGACCTGATGGAGAGAAACGGATGCCATTTCCTGATTCAGCAGTGCAAAAAGACCCTAAATCAATTGTAGAAATCTAGACAACATTCAAAAGGTAAAAAATTGTTGCCCAGTGTATAATTTGACATCTTTTTATATATATATAAATTTTTATTAAAGTTTCCGAAATTTTATAACAACAAAAAACAAAACAATACAGTAAAAATAACATACAAAAAACATATAAAAAACAAATATAATTTCAGCCCTTCTTTTCTTATACCTTACTTCCCCGACTTCCTCTTACCTCCCCTTCCTGTATTCCAATTTCTAAATTATTCTTCAGCAAATCCTTCCCTTATTTTTCACTTAAATTTTAACCTTTCTTTTTCTTTTAAGCTTATCCATTGCCGCTAATAACCACATATTTTCTAATCCAGCGTCATTCTAACATTCATTGATTTTACAATATTTCTTTAGATAGTCCTTAAAATCTTTCCAATCTTCCTCCGCTGTTTCCCTTCCCTGGTTTCGGATTCTGCTCGTCATCTCTGCCAGTCCCATGTAGTCTATCACCTTCATCTGCCATTCTTCCAAGGTGGGTAGATCTTGTGTCTTCCAGTACTTTGCAATAAGTATTCTTGCCGCAGTTGTAGCATACATAAAAAATGTTCTGTCCTTCTTTGACACCCCTTGGCCGACAATACCCAAGAGAAAGGCCTCTGGTTTCTTCAGGAAAGTATATTTAAATACCTTTTTCAATTCATTATAAATCATTTCCCAGAACGCCTTAATCTTTGGGCACCTCCACCAGAGGTGGAAAAATGTACCTTCCTTTTCTCCACATTTCCAGCATTTGTTATCAGGCAAATGATAAATTTTCGCAAGCTTGACTGGGGTCATGTACCACCTATAAATCATTTTCATAATGTTTTCTCTGAGGGCATTACATGCCGTAAATTTCATCCCGGTGGTCCACAACTTTTCCCAGTCAGCAAACATAATGTTATGACCAATATCCTGTGCCCACTTAATCATTGCTGATTTAACCGTTTCATCTTGTGTATTCCATTTCAACAGCAAGTTATACATTTTTGACAAATTTTTAGTACCGGATTCTAACAATTCTGTCTCTAGTTTTGATTTTTCCACCTGGAAGCCAATTTTCCTGTCCATCTTAAAAACCTCCATTATTTGATCGTAATGGAGCCAATCTCTCACTTTATCTTTTAATTTCACAAAACTCTGCAGTTTCCATCTATCCCCTTCTTGTTCCAAAATTTCCCAATATCTCGGCCATTTGGACTCCATATTAAGCTTTTTAACAGCTTTTGCCTCCATTGGGGACAACCACCGTGGAGTTTTGTTTTCCAACAAATCTTTATATCTAGTCCAGACATTATATAGTGCTTTCCTGGCAATATGATTTTTAAAACCTTTATGAGCTTTAACCTTGTCATACCACAAATATGCATGCCACCCAAAGATGTTGTTAAAACCTTCTAGATCCAAGATATCTGTGTTCTCAAGAAGTAGCCAATCTTTCAACCAGCAGAAAGCTGCCGATTCATAATACAGTTTGAGATCTGGCAGGGCAAATCCCCCCCTTTCTTTTGCATCAGTTAAAGTCTTAAATTTAATTCTGGGTTTCTTGCCCTGCCAGACAAATTTTGAAATATCTTTCTGCCACTTCTTGAAACAATCCATCTTGTCCACTATTTGCAATGTTTGACACAAAAACAACATTCTAGGCAATACATTCATCTTTATAACCGCAATTCGACCCAACAAGGAAAGCTTCAAGTTTGACCAAATTTCTAGATCTTTTTTCACTTCTGTCCAAGATTTCTCATAATTGTCTTTAAATAAGTTCACATTTTTAGCTGTCATATTTATCCCCAGATATTTCACTTTCTTAACCACAGTTAATCCTGTCTCATTCTGAAACCTCTCTTTTTCCAAAAGTGTTAAATTTTTCTCCAATACCTTAGTTTTTGACTTATTCAATTTAAACCCTGCCACTTGACCAAATTCTTGAATTAATTCTAATACTCTTTTCGTACTAGACTCAGGCTCTTGTAATGTAAGTACCAAATCATCTGCAAATGCTCTCAATTTGTACTGTTTAGCTCCGACCTGCACTCCTTTAACCAACTGGTCCCTTCTAATCATATTCAGCAAAACCTCCAGGACTGATATAAAAAGTAATGGAGAGATTGGGCATCCCTGTCGTGTCCCTTTTTCTATCTTGAATTCTTCCGTAACCACATTATTTACAATCAACTTTGCTTTTTGTTCAGAATATATTGCACCTATACCATTTTCAAACCCTTGGCCTACCCCCATCCCCCGGAGGTTCTTCATCATGAAACTCCAAGAAATATTGTCAAAGGCTTTCTCGGCGTCCACAAATATCAAAACTGCTTTCGTATTTATGTTCACTTCCAACTTTTCCAAAATGTCAATTATGTTCCTTACATTATCCGACAAATGTCTTCTCGGGAGAAAGCCCGCTTGATCTCTATGAATCTCCTCCATCAAAACTATTTTCAATCTCTTTGCTAAAATGTCAGCAAAAAATTTGTAATCCACATTTAATAGTGAAATGGGGCGGTAGTTCTTAAGTTGAGTCTTTTCAGTCTCTGTCTTCGGGATAAGTGTAATATAAGCCTCTTTCCACGTTTCTGGTGCCCTTTTCCCCTCCAAAATTTCATTACAAACTTCCTTCAAAGGTTGTAATAACCACTCCTTCAAAACTTTATAATATCTGGAAGTCAGTCCATCAGGTCCTGGGGATTTGCCCAATGCCAAATTTTGAATAGCACCTTCTATTTCTTGTTCTGATATTTCCTGGTTCAATATTATTTTACTTTCTTGTGAAATCTTTTTCAGTCCGTTTTTTCCAAGAAATTGCTCTATGTCCATATCTTTCTGCGGCCCTTGTGAATAAAGTTGTCTAAAGTATCTCTGGAAGCAGTTCCTAATCTCCGTAGGGTTATAAATGTTCTTTCCATCCACTTCTAAATTTGTTACCGTATTCAGCTTTTGTCTTTTCTTTATTTGCCAAGCCAACAATTTACCACATTTATCTGCTGATTCAAAAGTCTTTTGTCTCATTTGTTTAATTTTCCATTCTATTTCTTGATTCATCAATTCCATATATTGTGTTTGATATAACTTAATTTCTCTCAAAATCTCATGCGATTTTGGTTTTGATCTTAGTTTCCTTTCCCCATCTTTTATCTTCTCCAAAATTTTATCTTTCTTTTCATTTTGGCTTCTCTTCTTTATTGAATTTTGTTGAATCAAGAATCCTCTCATAACAGCTTTACTTGCATCCCAGATTACTCTTTTTTCTACGTCAGTCTTCATATTAATTTCAAAGTAGTCTTTCAAGGTTTTTTGGGCCTTTTTACAAATTTCCTCATCTCCAAATAAGGGGTCATTCCTCCTCCATCTGAAGGTGCCAGCTGTTGTTTGCTTCATCACCATCTTTACAGCATTGTGGTCGGAGCAAGTTTTTGCATCTTTTGGGGGGCAATTCCAAACCTGTTATTCCAAGAAGAAAGGCCTCTGGTTTCTTTATAAATGTATATTTCAACATTTTTTTCAATTCATTATAAATCTTTTCCCAGAAGTCTTTCACCTTGGGGCAGGACCACCACATATGATAGAAAGTACCTTCGTTTTCTTTACATTTCCAGCAATGGTTATCACAGTTATGATAAATCTTTGCTAATTTAACTGGGGTCGGATACCATCTATACACCATTTTCATTATGTTTTCCTTTAGTACAGTACATGCAGTGAACTTGACCCCTTTCTTCCACAATCTTTCCCAATCCTCAAACATTATGTTATGTCCTACATGTCTTGCCCAATCTATCATCACTGATTTAACTTGTTCATCCGGCTCAGAAATGGAAGCAAGAGGAGCTGCCTACACTACACGAATGGAGAATGAAGATGATGGACTATGCAGAACTTGATAGATTGACGGAAAGGATCCGAGACCGGCAAGACCAAAGATTTATAGAAGATTGGGAAAAATTTAAAGAATATATGCATAAATTAAGTGACAATCAAATAACGCTTGTAAGCTTAAATGAAGCTCTGTAAAAAGAAATGTTAGAATTGGAGTAAAGCAAGGCTTTAGTTTTAAGAATAATTGAAGTAAGACCTTAGAAATGTGTATGAAACTTAAAGTGGAAGGAGTATCAGGCAGGATGAGGGAAGTCCAAAAAGGGAGTGGATATTATAAAAAAAGATGTATGATTTGTATAATTTTGTATTGGAAAAATTGAATAAAAATGATTTATATATATAAAAAAAAGATTTAACTTGTTCATCCTTCGTATGCCACTCTAACAATGGAAAATGTAGTGTTTTCAAAGCCCCCCCCCCCCAATGTTGCAGGGGGCATTCTCTGGGTGTTTGGTGCTGCTTTGGAGTGAATCAGATGACATTGGACAGTTGGAGAAATCGTGACCCTGTGGGTTAGGGCACTGAAGCCTCATTTGGGGGGGGGTGCGCCATAAAACGTGGGGTTTTCACTGCCATGGATCACAAAACGGCTGCTGTTTTGTGCAAAGCTGGTAGACTGAGAAACTAGTGTTTTATTTTTATTTTTAAGAAGATAAACTAAAGGTGTGTGCTTACAGGTAAACAGATACCAGTGTGCATGCCCATTATGACCTCAGACAAGAATCAAGAAAATACAAGTGGTCCCTCTTAACTGACATTCTGAACTGAACAGAACTGAAGAGAGGGGCTGGTTCTGGAGCAAAGCTGTTTAGATTGGGTTTGGGTGGATGCGAAGAGGATGCCTCAAACTTCTTGGGCTTTGCTTCTCAACTTATTCTGCCTTCTGGGACCCCCCAGCCCAAGACCAACCACCTCTTGGATAGGTGAGCATGCAGATATTTTGGGTTGTGTGAGTGTGGGGCAGGATGACCGCGTATGAAAGCTCATTTGAGCACAAGTGCTGGCCCCCCTTTTCTCTCCCATGGAGGCCCTGAACTGGCCAGCTCCTGGTTCAGGGCCTCCAAGGGAGAGAAAAGGGAACCTAAGTTACTCTTTGCCTTCTGAGGACAATGTCTCCCTCCCAGAGCCCCAAGACTTACGGCTGCTGCTCTAACAGCCTCAGGACATCCAAGGGATCATGAGCAAAGCACACAAGCCCTGCCCACCAGATGTGAAGCACTGTACGGAGAGAATTTGGGTTTTTTAACTGGCTGAACAGAGTTTCAGCCCTTGGGAAATTTCATTTCTTAAACATACACCTTCCCCTTCCTTGTGTCCCTGGGGAGAAAAGCCAATCCTGCTTTCTTCCTTTGGTAATTTAATCAGAGGAAATAACTCTTTCAATGGTCTAATAGATTTGCTGAATCATGAATTCTGTACATGCACAGAGGCTATACCTCTTGAAACCCCAAAGATGGGCAAGATGGGGCATTTCTCTCCACCTGGCTCCACCGGATATTGCTGATGGCCAATGAAAGCCCAAGTAGGGATTCCTAGTGGGGGATGTTGCTGTGGTATAGTGGAGGAGCAGGGCCAGGAGGCTAACTTGGACACCTGAGAACACAAAAAAGCAGCAGCAAAACAACTACATGTTTCCTTTTAAATGGGCCTTCCTGCTGAGTGTAAAGCATAGATCCTCATTTTTAAAGGGAAAAGGGAGAGAAGGCTTCTCCCAAAGTGTTAGAAGGCCACAAATAATGTAACAATAGAACAAAACAAATGTGCCGTTTCATGTGATACAGAATCCTATGTGCAAATCTGTTAGATTGAGAAATTTGTACTAAATAAGAAAAAAAAAATTAAAGGGGTGTGCTTGCAGGTAAACAGATTGGAGATTTTCTGCAAGATCTTGTGAGATCTCATTGAAGTCTTGCAAGATGTGTAGGAGAGCAAAATATGTAT
Source organism: Podarcis muralis (assembly GCF_964188315.1). Lineage (NCBI taxonomy): Eukaryota > Metazoa > Chordata > Lepidosauria > Squamata > Lacertidae > Podarcis > Podarcis muralis. The sequence goes on along the minus strand of NC_135659.1, from coordinate 10,191,538 downwards.
TGAGATTTGGGAGAGATCTTGCATGCTCTTTCAGGGACCAAAGCCAGCACTGCTGCAGAACCAAAGGCAGGTGGCTAAGGGGTGGTGAGTGTCCCACGGGGCGAAATGGGATGTACCCCCCCTCAAGCTCAGGATTCCAGAACTAACAACTGTCAGTTGGGAGGGACGGAAGGCAAGGACCCACAGCCCAGGTGGGGCTCGCTAGCTTGGGGTGGAGGTGTGTGATTCCTCAGCTGGAGTAGATGCAGGACAGTTGAGGCTCACATGCCTCATCACCGCAGAAGCTATAACTGGAAAGCTGTCCTGGCCAGGCCTGTGTCCTTTGGCTCCAGTTGGGAGTGAGACGGATGACGTCTAATTTTTGGCGAAATATTTTTTTTAAAAAAAATTATGATTTTCAAGTTTATACATTTCAATAATTTTGCAGTCATTTTAACATTTCAAAACTTGACTTCCTTCCCCCTCTCTCTGCAGTTCTTTAAATTGATTCTTCATATCTTATACATATCCAAATTACCTCAATTTCTTCATTTATGCATCTGCTTTAAATATATAATCTTATTCAACTGCAGGTTATTCCAATAATCCTGCCAATGTTCTTATCTGTTTACAGTTTGTAACTATTCATTAAACCATTTCCATTCTTTAATAAAAAGTTTGTTCTCTTGCTCCTAGAAACGGTCAGCATGTGACAGAGGCCACATCCTGGGAACGGTTTGACTGGCCACCTAAACCAGGTGAGAGCAGCCAAGGAGTCTCAAATGCTCAGGAACTTCCCCTGTGTGCAAAGACGGGCTCCAGCAGATTGAGCGGACAAGACCAAGCGTGGGCCCAGTGGTCAAGAAGGTGGTTTCTGCAATGCTGTGGAGGGAAGTGAGGGGCAGATGGGGCTCATCCACCTATAAAGATAGCCCATCGAAGAGAAGGAAAGCTCTGATCCTAATTTGCCTTGTGGGATATCTTTGGGAGCTGAAAAGGCTAAGGAGTAAAGCCTACACAAATCTGGAGTGGAGTCCCTCAGGCGGTTGGATGGCGCCATTTACAACCCCTTCTGACAACTCCTGCAGCCCAACTGGTGCCTAACTCTGCTTTCCTTGGAGACACATCTGCAAAGCCAAGAGAGGGAGTCTTGTCATCTGGGAAGCCCAGGACCTCCAGACACACTGCCCAGTCTTGCTCCCTGGAGAGGTCACTTTGGGACTGCTGACACCGTTGCTTGACTTTTGACCTCACCCCCGGAGGTGCACTCCATTGTGCACTCATTGTGCACTCCGGAGGTGCACTCAAGACAGACAAATGCCAACATTAGAAAACTATTTGAAAGAATTTTATTTCATTCACAAAAGACAAACTGGCATGTGATTAGGACAGTGGTTTTCAGACAACAGGTGACACATTTATTGATCCAGTTTGGAAGCCTCTGTCTTGTCTTCGCACATGCGCAGTTCCATCTAGGAGCAACAACAAGGGAAGGAGCCAAACTGTTGACTCCTGCAGCGAGACTCAGGATTTCCACTCATGCTCACAAACGTAGGAAAAAGCACCGCCTAGGATAAAAGGATGATCACAGAATACCATGTTTGTAAAGGAACTTGATTAGAATAATAATAATGATGATGATGATTTTTATTTTATTTTTCTATTTGGGTTTGTGGGGAAGGGGGGGACTGGGTCTTGGTGGGGAGGGAAATCTGTGCTGGAGTTGCTGGCCTCACTGCTGTCGCTGCCCGGAAGAGAGAAGAAGAGAAAATATTTTTAATCTTTCCATTTCTTATTATGTTGACAACCCATCTTTCCTTCAAGGATCTCCAGGTGGCTTACGCTATTCTACCTTTCTTTAATTATATTTACTTCCTCATTCCGTTTCTCTTCCAATATCTCTTCCTCCTCCTCCTCGGAGACCAGGGGGTGGATTTTAGGGGCACGACAGCAGGAGGCCAGCAGCTCGCACAGCCTGCCACACTGGCCATTCTCTCTTTCAACAGCCTTGGAGGACAACTGAGTAGGCATCTAGAGCGTCAACTGAACAGGCATGTGGATCAGCTAGTCACTGGGCACAGTCTATTCTTTTGGAGGGGGCTTTCCCCAGTTTCCATTTATAAGAAGTTTGAAAGGTTGCCTCTTTATAAAGTCTGTTTCCTTGTGACGAGAGACCACACTGGAGACTCAGTGTTTTTGAAATATATCAAGGTAAAGGGACTCCTGACCATTAGGTCCAGTCGTGGCTGACTCTGGGGTTGCAGCGCTCATCTTGCTTTATTGGCGGACCGGTCATGAACAGCTTCCGGGTCATGTGGCCAGCATGACTAAGCTGCTTCTGAACCAGAGCAGCACACGGAAACGCCCTTTACCTTCCCGCCGGAGCATTACCTATTTATCTACTTGCCCTTTGACGTGCTTTCGAACTGCTAGGTTGGCAGGAGCAGGGACCGAGCAACGGGAGTTCACTCCGTCGTGGGGATTCGAACCGCCGACCTTCTGATAGGCAAGTCCTAGGCTCTGTGGTTTAACCCACAGCGCCACCCGCATCCCTATTATTTATTTATTTAAATACTTGGGTTTGGGGCGAAGGGAGAACTGGGTCTTGGAGCGGGGTAGAGCTGTACTGGAGCTGCTGGCCTCACTGCTATCACTGCCTGAAGAGAAATGAAGAGAAAAGATTCTTAATTTTTTCATTAATTATTACATTGATGACCCATCTTTCCTGCAAGGATCTCCAGGTGGCTTGCATTATTCTCCCTTCCTCATCCCATCCCTGAACTCTTCTTGAATGAGGGAGCTGCCTCCCCCCACCCTCAGTGATCCAGATTCTCTCTGGCCTCCCTGTTCCTCCTGAACAAAGATCAACACTCACCATTGGTAGTAGCATCTGTGGTATCCATCCTCTGGTCCCTTGGCCTTACGTAGATTGTTCTCACCTTTACCCTTCTTTCCTTTCCATCCTTCATTACACTCACTGTGTCCTCCTCCTCACAGACCAGAGGATGGATTTTTGTGGCACGACAGCAGGAGACCAGCAGCTCACCCAGCCTTCTCAGACTGCAGAATCTAGGGAAGAAGAGGGAAAATAGTCAGGAAATGGGTTCTAGATGCTTCCTTGATACTCTTTATCTGGCAGATAAACCTACTTTCAGAAACCTCTCATGGCGATTGCAGCAAGCAGCTGAAACCAGAGAGGAGGGCATCTTGTCAACAGACCCTCCAGAACTGGGAGATCCCTTTCTTGTGGTGATGCCCGCAAGGGAGAAGGCAAGCCATTTCCCTCAAAGGATCTAAGAGGGTCCTGAGGTCAATCTTTAAAAATTAATCTAACCATGATATGGTTCCTTATATATCTGAATCTTGAGGGATAGCAAATGAAGCAAAATGCAGGAAGAATAAGAGATCCTACGTATAAACGAGATGAATAAATTTTCATTTTTCAGAAAACACAATTCACACCAACAACCTATTTTCTTTGAACTATCCTCAAATAGTTGCTCTTCCCAAAGTTGTCAGCCAAGTCAGCCAGCCGGAGAACGTGTCACAATGGAGGACATGACACCGTCACTTTAGCTACCTGGCGTTACAAGGGACCTTTAATATTCATTTTTAAAAATATATATTTTAGTGGGTTAAGCAGTTTTGTTTTGTTTATTTTAAAAAGTTCGATACCTCTTCCTTTTCATGTAGCACAGTGATTTAGGCATTCTACTTACGCTTTAGATGAAGAAAGTCAATTCGTTGCGCTAAAAAACATGTTTGCTTCCTCAAAATCTTCCTCCTCTCGTCTGAACTATCCTCAAATAGTTTCTCATCCCAAAGTCCTCATCCCATCCCTGAATTCTTCTTGAATGAGGGAGCTGCCTCCCCGCTCCCCAGCGAGCGGGATTTTCTCTGGCCTCCCTGTTCCTGATGAACAAAGATCAACACTCCCCATCTAAATTGGTATCAGTGGCATCCATCCCCTGGTCACTTGGTCTTACATAAATTATTTTCACCTTCACTAAAGATTCCTTCTGATCTTCATAACCATCACTTCATCCTCCCATTTCTCTTCCAATATCTCTTCCTCCTCCTCCTCACAGACCAGGGGATGGATCTTTGGCACGTGACAGCAGGAGACCAGCAGCTCACGCAGCCAATCTTTATAAACTAATCGAACCATGACATGGTTCCCTACGTTTCTGAATCTTGAGGGATAGTAAAAGAAACAGAATGCAGAAGGAATTAGGAATCCTACTTATACTTTAGATGAAGAAAGTCTCTTCGTTACACCAGAAAACGTATTTCCTTTCTCACAAACCACCTCCTCCTTCTCCTAGACCACGCTACGCCATCTTTGCCATCTTTATACGTTAGTGTTTAATATAAGTTCAATATTAAAAGTGTTGCCTTCTCTTTTACCTTTGTTTTCCAGTAACTTCCACTCTTTTACCACAAACAGCGCTGACAATCCAAGTCTTTTAACTCAGTCTCTTTCGCTGGGCTCACGCCACTTCAAAGTAAAAAACAAGTTAAGTCCTTGAATTCCGCTTCTTTTAATGGGCTACTACTGCTGCTGCAGAATGAAATTTGAATCTGTCTTCCTTTTCTTACTGGTACTTGTTAGAGAAATCTTTTCTTATGGTTACGTATAATGAGAAAGATTTCCAATATGTTTAAGATAAAATCTCCCATTCTTTATGTGCTAGCCTTTCGGGTCTGTTTCTGAGCAGTTCAGTTTGTATAAATAAGTCTCACAGACCCTCTTCTCCTCAAGCTCTCCTTGTTAGCTGCCATTCTTACCGTTTGGGACTTTGAGGCTTGCTGCTCAAAGGATTGCTCGTGTCCTTGCATCTAGGTACTCTCTGTCGGCTCACCTCCTGGTTAGGACGTGGGCTTCGAAGGGTTCCTTTTTTGACGCTGCCGGACAATGTCAGCCCTGGGCCACGCCCAGAGCCTTTTTGGGGGTCGTGTAGCCTCCGCGTTACCCCCCAAAGTTCCCTCTAACAGCTGCTAGGCACGGAGAACCCGCGAAGCACATCCACAACGGAGGGCAGAAAAACTGGAAGCCCTTACATACCAGGTTTGGGAGGGGGATTTGGTCTGCGATAGGCTATTTCCGTAGGGACACGGGTGGCCACAGAGCCTAGGGCTTGCTGATCAGAAGGTCGGCAGTTCGAATCCCCGCGACGGGGTGAGCTCCCGCTGCTCGGTCCCAGCACCTGCCAACCTAGCAGTTCGAAAGCACAAAGTGGAAGTAGATAAATACCATATTTTTCGCTCTATAGGACACAATTTCCCCCCTCCAAAAATTAAGGGGAAATGATCAAAGCAGCAGAAATAAGAGATGATTGGATCCCTTTAAGAGCTCGAAGCAGGGTACCTCCAACAAAAATTTAAAATTCGGTTATGTAATTTGGAACTAATGTGATTTGATTGGTTTGCTAATAAAATATATTTTTTTAAAAAAACAAAAATTAAGGGAAAATTTGTGTGCGCCCTATGGAGTGAATGCAGGCTGCGCAGCTAAGCCCAAAGCCAGAACAGGGAGAAGGAGCGCTGTGCAGCGCTCCGTCTCGCTGTTCTATCTTGGGGTTAGCTGCGCAAAGCCTCCGCAGGGCAGCAGGGTGAAGGCACCCTGCCACCCTGCGGAGGCTTCAAAGGGCGTCCCCGAAGCCAGAACAGTGAGGCCGAGCGCTGCGCAGCGCTCCGTCTCACTGTTCTAGCTTGGGGATGGCTGCGTAAAGCCTCCGCATGACAGCGGGGTGCCTTCACCCCGCTGCTCTGCAGAGGCTTCAAAGGCTGCACTCCGTTGGCTTCAGGCAGCTATCCGCAAGCTTTCGGAGCGCAGCAGGAGTTCCCGCTGTACTTCGAAGGCTTGCGGATAGCCGCCGGAAGTCACCTAGCAGTTCGAAAGTGGAAGTAGATAAATACCGTATTTTTCACTCTATAGGACGCACTTTTTCCCCTCCCAAAATTAAGGGGAAATGATCAAAGCAGCAGAAATAAGAGATGATTGGATCCCTTTCTGAGCTCGAAGCATGGGTACCCCCAACCAAAATTTAAAATTCGGTTTTGTAATTTGGAACTAATGTGATTTGATTGGTTTGCTAATAAAAATTATTTTATTTAAAAAAAATCAATTAAGGGGAAATGTGTGTGCGTCCTATGGAGTGAATGCAGGCTGCGCAGCTAAGCCCAAAGCCAGAGCAGGGAGAAGGAGCGCTGCGGAGCGCTCTGTCTCACTGTTCTAGCTTGGGGTTAGCTGCGCAAAGCCTCCGCAGGGCAGCGGGGTGAAGGCACCCTGCCGCCCTGCGGAGGCTTCAAAGGCCGTCCCCAAAGCGAGAACAGTGAGGCGGAGCACTGCGCGGCGCTCCGTCTCACTATTCTAGCTTGGGGATGGCTGCACAAAGCCTCCGCAGGGCAGCGGGGTGCCTTCACCCCCTGCTCTGTGGAGGCTTCAAAGGCTGCACTCTGGGGGCTTCAGGCAGCTATCCGCAAGCCTTCCAAGAGCAGCAGGAGTTCCCGCTGCACTCAGAAGGCTTGCGGATAGCCGCCTGAAGCCTGGAGAGCGAGGGGGGGCGGTGCACACCGATCCCTCTCGCTCTCCAGGCTACGCTTCGCTGTAGAGGCGCTGCAGTTTTCCCTCTCTGCGCAGCGCCCCTTCAGTGAAGCGGGAGAGAGAAATGGAAGGGGCTCCGTTTCTCCTGCCGCTTCCCTGAAGGGACACTGAGCAGAGAGGGAGAGAATCCCCCCCCTGTTCTCCCCCTCCTATGATCCGGTGCGTCATATGGTCCAGTGCGTCCTATAGAGCGAAAAATACGGTAGGTGCCGTTCTGTCGGGAAGGTAAACAGCCTTTCCGTGCACTGCTCTGCTTTTGCCAGAAGCGGCTTCGTCATCCTGGCCACATGACCCTGAAGCTGTACGCCGGCTCCCTCAGCCTATAGAGCGAGATGAGCGCGCAACCCTAGAGTCGTCCGCGACTGGACCTAACGGTCAGGGGTACCTGTACCTTTACCTAGGCTTTTTCCAGATCTGCCTTACTGCCCTATGTTTCTAAATCTTGAGGGAGAGCAAAAGAAGCAGAATGCAAAAAGAATTAGACATCCTACTTACACTCAAGAAGAAGAAATACTTTATTTTGCCGGAAAACATCATTACTTCTCACAAACCACCTCCTTTCTCCTGAACTATCCTCAAATAGTTGCTCTTCCCAAAGTCCTCAGCCAAGTCACTCAGCAGGGGGACGTGTCACAATGGAGGCCCTGACCCTGTTGCTTTAGCTACCTTGCTTAACAATGTGAATTGTTCCCCTTAACATTAACTTTTTCAAATATATCTTCCAGTGGGTTTTTATTTTATTTATTTAGGAAGGATCTAGAGCTGGCTTCATCCAGCACGGTGCATTTCTGGACAGGACAGGAAACACCTTGCAAACACACACTTTTCAACATGGCGGTGTCACCAAGGAAAAACACTCCTGGCCTAGACTATGGCTGCTGTTTCTCAATTAATAGTAAAAAATGACCCTTCTCAACATCCTGTAATAATCTGTCCAGTATTAGGATGGACAGGAGCAGGACTTCACCCTTAGACCCCCTCATCTCCCTGTTTCTTTCTGTTTCTGCCCAGTGTCTTCGGCCAATCAACAGCTTTCCTTAGCTTGCAAGGAAGTGAAATGTTATGAGTTACTTGGTGCCAGACTCCCCTTTGCCATGAGTTTCTGGGTGCCAGGCACTGAACCCCTGGACACTGAACATCGGGGGAATTGATCTAAGCTGTACCCCAAGCACTACATTTGATTGTTGGTTATTAAAAACTGATTGAAACCATTTTATTTCATTCACAAAAGAAATTTTGACATGTGATTATGATAACAGTTTATATAATAAAGGTGACACGTTTATTGATCCTTTTTGTAAGTTATTATTTGTCTACTTTAATGTATTTTTATATATATTAATCAGTAAGGGGGTGGGGTGGGAAGCAGTTTTGCATATGAAACTGGTGGATGGCTGTCATTAATCCAGATCAATTTCATAGAATCATAGAAACTTATAGCTGGAAGGGACACCAAGGGTCATCTAGTCCAACCCCCTGGGATGCAGCAATCTCAGCAAAAGCATCCATGGCAGACGGCCACCCAACCTCTGCTTAGTAACCTCCAAGGAAGGAGAGTCCACCACCTCTCATGGGAATCTGTTCCAATGCCAAACAGCCCTTACTGAATGCATTCGACACTAAGATGGCGCCGAGGTAAGACGCTCTTATCGGAGCTCAAAGAAATCTTTTAACTAAATGCCTTTGTTGCTGGCTCTCCTCCTTCTTTTGGATTTTATTTCCTTTCACTACTTCGCTGTGCTTTTGAACATCTTATCTTATCCTCCTCGGTGCCGGGACTTAATGAAGTTGATGAAGTTTTAACGAAGGCTCTCAGACATTCCCTCCTGGGCATTAAGGCACTCCCTCCCAGTTTCTCGTTGACTCCTCGTGACAAACTTATCCCAAGGATCTTTAAGGACTTCTAATGGGCTTTTAACCCTAAAAACTACAAATTCATAAAACTACAAATTTCTCCCACCACCTCTAACTTCGTGGACCCCCAAACATCTCAGTTGTTTTAACAAACTGAGAAAAAGGGGGGGGGGATACTTCAAAGGAGTGCTCTAATTGGACCCAGTTTTTAAACTCCTCGCAGCAGCCCAGCCAGGACTGAATGAGAAGTGAATGAGATTGCGACCTGAGAACTTTAGCACTCTATCACTCTATTTAGAAGTCTGATCTCATTGATTTAAGAAGAATCTAGCAATGAGAAGAGCCAAAAGACTCAGGTGTTCTGATACAGAAACTGACGCAGAGCCCTCTGGTTTCAAACAGAGTAATCTAGATAATTACCTGCTACCTCAAAAACAGCACATATCTCCTCCCAAAACCTTCCTCAACTCTTCACATGGAAAGACAGTTGAAGAGATATCCCTAGGAATAAATGAGGACAAGGCTACTACTCCCATAATCGAGGCACAAGCACTAATTGATAGAAAGGTGGAGCTGCTGGAGGAATGCTGCCTATTGACTGCTCAAACAGTTCAAAAAATCTTTGAACAATTACAAAACATCTCCAAGAAGCTGGATAACCCAGATGAAAGGAGGCAACTTACTCCCTTTTTGCCATCCTTAACAAGCCCTGGAGACAAACAGAACAAATACAAATTTATACCTCTAAACCAGCCAAAAACCAGAGGAAGCCCCCCTCACTCAGTCAATCTGATACTGAGGCCATGTGAGATTGTTCTCCACATTTTTCCATATAGAGGGCCCCTACCTTACTGGGAGTCATCCTTCTGTGCCAGACATCATCTAAATCTGCTCCTAGGCCTTGAGGGTGGAAGCATCGACTTAAAAGCAGTCAAGAGGCTCACTAACGATGGATACTCCAAAAAAGTACTACTAAGATTTGGTAGTCATAGAATTCCAACCAAAATCTTAAGGGAAAAGGCTCATTTAGCCCAGAAAGGAATTATTCCGCGTCGACACTTTGAAGATATATCACTCAGACCATTGATTGCATCTAAAAGACAGAACAAGATGAACAAGGCCATTCCACCAGAAGCCGACATCTGCCCTACTCCCGTGGAAGAACCCAGTAGATGGGAGAAACCGCAGCCAGCTACCCGGGAAATCACGCAAGAAAAATCCAAGCTCCCAAACCATGCGACTGTAGCATCAAATAACAGCCTCGCCCTTGACACAATAGACTGGACAGTCCCAGAAGAAGAAGATCTGCTGAGTAACTTTACCAAGCTACCAGATAAAGAACAAATAAACATACTCAGTAAATTGACGAAACTACAGGCCAGATTGACCGAAATTCACCAACAAGGTCAACAAAATGCAGTAGAAACAATATACAATCAAACTTTACACTTACCAGCCTTCTCCCCAAAATGCATAGTCAAAAAGAGAGCTACTAATGGAACTTTCAAATGTATAGATGCAGAGCTTCAAATCCAGCCTCCTTTAGAATATGAAATGGCAAGGAAAAACTCCAGCAATGAGACCACAAATTCCTGGCTGAGATATCAAATACTAGCTCCAAACGAAATAGGTACCCCTTATTTAAGTACTACAAAGGACTCTAACATTGCCGAACAAAAGATGACCTCCAACAGACCTGACACACTGAGCTCAACACCAAATGAGGCCAAAGAAATGGAAGTAGAGACTGAAAACAGTCCTACTGTCCATAACAGTCCACCAACCACAGAAATTTCTCAGGAACAAGGAATAGCTAAGGAAGAAAATCAAGAAAGGGAGGAAATTTTAATTTCCCGCACTTTAAAAAAGAGTCTAAAAGATCCACCACTATGTTCCCCACCGAAAGCAGCGACAAATGGCTGCATCTGCACAAGACAAAATCCCTCGCTGGACTCAATAACAGAACTAGAATGACTAAATGCTGTCAACCAGCCACCAACTCAAAAACGGATCCTACGCTTGCTGTCCTGGAATATTGCAGGGTGGGGAAACAAAGACGGAGACCCAGACCTAATGAACTTCTTTAAAGATTTTGAATTAATACTTCTACAAGAAACATGGTCAACTAGAGATATTAAAATCAATGGATTCACCTCCTATACGAAACCCGCACTGAAAACAAACACGAAGGGCCGGCCGAAAGCAGGGTTCTGTTGTATGATCAAAGACAACTTAGGGTTTGAAATCAAGCAGCTAGAAAAATGCTTACCACTTGCACAAGCTCTACTTTTAACCCAAAAAGACGATACTTTGCTACTTGTAAATGTCTATATCCCCCCAACTAAAAACAACAGCAGCAGTGAAAATTGGTCACAACTAACCTCTTATATAGAAAATTTGACCGATAAATACCCAAACGCCTCACTGATAATAGCAGGTGATTTTAATGCCAGAGTGGGAACCAACAATGAACAACTATGTAGCAAACTAAATTGGAATACTGATAATGATATCGCACATGCCCTGAAAATAGGACGATTCTCCAGAGATAGGGTTGTAAACAACGAAGGCCTACGCCTACTTGAATTATGTAACTACTTTAATTTGCAGATTGTGAACGGTTCAACAAAAGGCGATAGAAGCGGGGAGTTTACATACTTCTCCCCCCGAGGATGCAGTGTCATCGACTATATTCTTGTCCCTTATAATATTATAAATTCGATCATGGACCTTAAAATTGGAACGCGTACTGAAAGCGACCATCAGCCATTATCGTTGTCTATTAACTTAAAGGTCGAAACCAAAATAACCAAGTACAATATCATAGAACCTTCTCAATACAAACAAATGACCCAATTAAAATGGTCCCAGGAAATGAGTGCAGCAGTGGGGCAAAAACTTACAGCCAACCTGAGAAAACAAATATTATCCAACTTAAAGACCACTAATTCCCACAGTGATATTCCGAAAATTTATAATGAAATCTTCCAAATGTTCGTAGAGCTTAGTACTCCACCTAAAGTTTGGGTACTTAAACATAGCGCTAGCCCTTGGTTTGATGATGAATGTTTCCAGCTAAAAAGAAAACTGCGCCAAATATTTAAAAATAATTGCACTAAACTAGAGCCCTCTTATCTTGATGAAAAAAGAAAATATCATTACATTCTGGCCGAAAAGAAACAGAAATATGCAACCCAAAAATGGCTACAATTATTCGACTCAATTCAGAGTAAAAACAACAAAGCGTTCTGGAACCTAGTGTACGGAGGATTGAAATCCGAAAATCAACTAACTCTACCACCAATTGCAGAATCCAAATGGTCCCAATACTTTACATCTGTATTTAACAATCTACACAGTGAACCTAAAGGAAACGAGACCACTAAAAATAAAATCAATAAACTCCAGGAGTGGCCAAGGGTAGAAGAAGAGGAAATTAGAGAGATAGTTAAAAACTTCAAATCGGGGAAATCTCCTGGGCCAGACGGTCTACCAATAGAATTATTCAAGACCTATATAGATTGGTGGGCAGAACCCTTAGCTCAATTGTTTACTCTCATAGATAAATATGGGATCATACCTGAGATATGGCTAAGATCAATAATTATCCCAATCTTTAAAAATGGCGACCCAAAAGAACCAAGGAATTATAGACCGATAAGCCTACTATCAGTGATAGGGAAAATCTACGCTAAGCACCTCTTATCTAAACTCCTTACCTGGATGAAAAACCTAAATTTACCAGGGAAAGAACAAATAGGTTTCTCCAAAGGTTGCTCTACATTAGACCACTGCCTTATACTTATGCATTTGGTTGAAAAATACAGATCCCAAAGGCAATCTAAGATATATGCTGCTTTTGTGGACTTTCGTGGTGCATTCGACTCAATTGACCGCCCAAAGCTGTGGAGGAAACTCGCAGAATTAAAAATTGATCAGCGCTTACTGATTCTAATACAAAATCTATACTCTTCCAATACCTGTCAAGTCAAACTTAACACCAAAGGTCACCTTTCATCAGACATCCCAAACTCGAAAGGGGTAAAACAAGGGTGTATTCTTGCCCCCTTTCTATTTAATTTATTTTTATCAGACTTGCCAGATCACCTTCAAAAAATAGAATCACATGCCCCTAAACTTAATCAGAAACCAGTCCCTCTCTTATTATACGCAGACGATGCTGTCCTACTATCATTAACGAGCTTGGGTCTGAAACGTCTTATATCTTCTCTGATCCTTTACTGTGAATGTAACAAACTCTCTATAAATTATGAGAAGACAAAAATTTTGGTCTTCTCGAATGGTTGGAAATTAGAGAAATGGAAAATAAGAGGGCAAGAAATCCAACAAGTGAAAATCTACAGGTATCTGGGAATCTTATTCCAGAGCAATTTAGGGTGGGCAAATCATCGCACAAATGCCATAAAACAGGCAAAGTGCACCTCATCAGCAGTTGCCCGTTTTTATTATCAGAAAGGTAATCAATTTATTCCTGCGGCCAATCAGATATTTCAAACAAAAGTGCAATCCCAGATATTCTATGGAATCCCGCTATGGGTCCAAGCATATAACAGTGATTTAAAAAAGATTCACTCCAGCTTTCTGAGGCGTATTCTTGGACTCCCAGCCGTGATCAAATATGAAACAATGTGTGCAGAAATAGGCATACACACAATGGAATATTGGGCCTGGTCCACCTCAATAAAGTACTGGTTACGCTGCCATTTTCGCTGCCCTCCATCAAGTCTGCTCGCTGATTTGCTCAAAGACTCCTATAAATCAAGATGGTATCAGTACCTCGAAAAAAAGATTGAATCTTTAGGCATCGAGCTGGAGCCCCTGTACAATTCTAATGAGCAATATATTTTCCATAATATCCTAACTAGACTAAAGGATGTCGAGAGACAAAATATTATGGCAGCTGTAAACAAAATTTGCTCCCCCATATTCTATGATTTAAATATCTTAGATAGCAGAGCCAATTATGTCACTAAATTAATAATCCCAGCCCAACGTAGGGCTTTTATGCTGGCCCGTTTGAATGTTTTTCCCTCAGCATTTGTCAGGGGAAGATATCAAAACATTCCCAGAAACAAGAGATTCTGCAGATGTTCTATGAATGTCCCGGACACTGTAGAGCATATTCTCTTTCATTGCCCATTGTACAGTACGCTCCGTCAACGCGTGCTGTCCCCTCTTTTGGGTGGTCTGGAACCCCAGCAAGGTGAATGTGTGGGATTCTGCCTATCCGACGTTGACCAAAGGGTAACGGCGGGGGTAGCCGAGTTTTTGGTAGCAGTCCTCCAAGGAGCAGGTTAACAAGGAAAACCACTGATTTTATATGTATATATATATAAATATGTATGTAGCCAACTGCTGCCTCTCTATATATATTTTAAGGCTTTTATATGCTATTTTCTCTTTTATGGTTTTATTTGCATAATGCCTAATAAAGGTTTGATAAGTAAGTAAGTACTGTCAGAAAGTTTTTATGAATGTTTAGTTGGAATCTCCTTTCTTATAACTTGAATCCATGGGTTCGAGTCCTACCATCTAGAGCAGGAGAAAACAAGCTTGTTCCCTCTTCCATGTGACAGCCCTTAAGATATTGGAAGATGGCTGTCAGATCTCCTCTCAGTTTCCTCTTTTCCAGGCCAAACCTACCCAGCTCCTTCCAGTGTTTCTCTTCAATCTTAGTTTCCAGACCCTTGGTTGTCTTGGTTGCCCTCCTCTGCACACATTCCAGCTTGTCAACATCCTTCTTAAATGATGGTGCCCAGAACTGGACACAGGACTCCAGGTGTGGCCTGACCAAGGTAGGAGAGAGTAGGACTTGGACTTCGTTTCATCAGGACCCTGGACTTCCATAGATGCAATCTAGAACAGCGTTACCATTTTCTGCTGCTGCACATTCCTTGTGGCTGAGGCTCAGGGTAACGCCCCCGGGACCTTTCAGTTCATGGTGTCCATGGAGGCGCAGGTCAATTCTGTGTCCAGGGCAGCTGTTAACCAGCTTCATCTAGTACGCAGGGTGAGACCCTATCTGCCTGCGGATTGCCTCGCCAGAGGGGTGCATGCTCTGGTTATCTCCCGCTTGGACTACTGCAATGCGCTCTACGTGGGGCTACCTTTGAAGGTGACCCGGAAACTACAACTAATCCAGAATGCGGCAGCTAGACTGGTGACTGGGAGTGGCCCCCAAGACCTACATTGGCTCTCAGTATGTTTCCGGGCACAATTCAAAGTGTTGGTGCTGACCTTTAAAGCCCTAAACGGCCTCAAAGGCCCAGTATACCTGAAGGAGCGCCTCCACCCCCATCATTCTGCCTGGACACTGAGGTCCAGCGCTGAGGGCCTTTTGGCGGTTCCCTCCCTACGAGAAGCCAAGTTACAGGGTAGTGGTGCCTGCCCTGTGGAACCCCCTCCCACCAGATGTCAGAGAGATAAACAGCTACCTGACATTTAGAAGACATCTGAAGGCAGCCCTGTTCTGGGAAGCTTTGAATGTTTGACAGACTATTTTATTTTAATATTTTGTTGGAAGCTGCCCAGAGTGGCTGGGTATAAATAATAAATTATTATTATTATTATTATTATTATTATTATTATTATTATTATTAATTATGATGATGACTGTGAGGTGTTACACGTCATTAACTTCAAGCCACACTGCCATGCCTTTGAAGACACAAACCATCCCAGCTTTTCAGAGCTGGCTATCATGGCTTCTTTAATCTTTGTGTATTGCTCCACCATGTGGCTGAATCATATAAAGCACTGACTTTTACATATCTCTTGACCTCTAATTGCAAGAAGATCTCGTTAACTTGGATTATAATCTTTATAAATTGGAGTTGTGGAGCAGGTCCTCGAGAGTGGGGGGGTCTCCCACCATTCCTCCTCAGTCCAGCCCCTGACAACCATGTGGGTTACGGCGTCGAGGGCTCATTTTGTGGGGCGATGTGAAACGTAGTGTGTTCACCCCCAAACCTTGCAGGGGGCATTGTCTGGGTGTTTGGCGCCGCTTTGGAGTGAATTGGACAACGTCTGACTTTTGGAGAAATTGGGATCCCGTGAGTTACGGCGCCGAAGGCTCATTTTTTGGGGTGCCATGAAATGTGGGGTTTTCACTACCAAACATTTCAGGGGGTCTTTAGCAGGTGTTTGCTGTTGCTTTGTTGTGAATCCTAAGACATCGGGTTTTCAGCGAAATCGTGGCCACCATATCTATCCTGACAGATGATTTGGCCTGTCACCCTTGTGTGGAAGTAAAGGATGAGATTCCCCTACTACTCCGCCTGGGGTCTCCAATGTGGTGCACCCAGCCTCCACTCACACTATTCCTATGCTGGGGAATTTGGGGGTGGTTTGTGGGGATGTTATGTACTGAGTTGAATAGGATCCAAAATGCTAGGAAAGCAGTGTTTAATGTCTGGACAAGATATAAAGATTTATTGGAAAATAAGACCCCAAGGTGGTTGTCACCAATGGAAGCTAAGGCTCAGAAAAGACTTAATATGGAGGCCGAATGGCCAAAATATTGGGAGATACTAGAGAATGATGGAGACTCTTGGAGAATGCAGAGTTTTGAGAGGTTAAAAGACAAAGTGCGAGATTGGTTACATTATCGTCACATTAGGGAGGTCTTTAATGAGGACAAAAAAATAGGGTTCCAGGTGGATAAATCGAAATTAGAAACTGAATTGTTAGAACCGAAAGTCAAGGTATTGTCAAGAATGTATAACTTGCTGTTAAAATGGAACACTCAAGATGAAACGGTTAAATCAGCTATGATAAAGTGGGCTCAAGACATTGGTTATAATATTATGTTTGCTGACTGGGAAAGGTTATGGACCACTGGAGTAAGGTTCACGGCATGTAATGCCTTGAAAGAAAATATTATGAAAATGATATATAGGTGGTACATGACCCCAGTCAAGCTTGCAAAAATATACCATTTGCCAGATAATAAGTGTTGGAAATGTAAAGAAACTGAGGGAACTTTTTTTCACCTTTGGTGGACATGCCCCAGGGTTAAGGCTTTCTGGGAAATGATCTATAATGAACTGAAAAAGGTATTTAAATATACCTTCCCTAAGAAACCAGAGGCCTTTCTTTTGGGCATTGTTGGCCAAATGGTGTTAAAGAAGGATAGAACTTTTTTTATGTATGCAACAACAGCAGCAAGAATACTTATCGCAAAGCACTGGAAGACTCAAGATTTACCCACCTTGGAAGAATGGCAAATGCAACTGATAGACTATATGGAATTGGCAGAAATGACTGGCAGAATCCGAGACCTGGGAGAAGAGCTGGTGGAAGAGGACTGGAAGAAATTGAAAGAATATTTGCAAAAGCATTGTAAATTGTATGAATGTTAGAGTGATGCGGGAGAGGAAGATAACATGGTATTAGTGGTATAGTTGAAAGGTGTATGTAAAAATGGTTGATAGAACAAATGTGAAGCCAGAACAATATTATGTCAAGTTTTTTTTTTTTAAAAAGGAAATAACGGGAAATAATTGGAGACATAATATAGGAAACGAATAGCTTGAAGTAAGATCTAAGAGAAGGTGAGGTATTGCTGAATAAGATTTTGTAAAAAGGAACGCAGAAAAGGGAGATGTGAGGGAGTCAGGAAAGAGGGTTATGAGAACAACATATGAGAAATTGGTTCTTTCTTCTTTCTTTTTATTGCTTGTTTAGGTAACTTTTTCTTGTTGTTATTGATGGGTTTTTTCAATGTGTTTTTCACTGTGTTTTTCTTTTGAGTCTGAATGGGGTTTTTTCTTTCTTTCTTTTTTTCTTTTTTTTTTGTATGGTG
This sequence comes from Podarcis muralis, assembly GCF_964188315.1. Lineage (NCBI taxonomy): Eukaryota > Metazoa > Chordata > Lepidosauria > Squamata > Lacertidae > Podarcis > Podarcis muralis. Next base: position 10,174,274 of record NC_135659.1, on the reverse strand, counting down.
AAGTGTGTTTTACTTGTGAAACTTTAATAAATATCTTTTAAAAAATAATAATGCTACAGTCTGATTGGTCCTAGAACAATAGGATCCAACATGCAGCAGTCTGATTGGTCCGCAGGAGCCACCCAATCCAGCTCCAGGTGGAAGTGAATCCACAACCTGATTGGCCTACAGGAGAATCCCAGAATTAGCCAATCACGTGCAGCCCATTGTGTAAATAATGTATATAAAGCAGATATTGTGGGGGAACTTTCATTCCTCACTGCTATGAGCTGAATATAGAGCATGAAAACCACTCTCGACTCCGAGTATATTTCAGGGGAAGAGCTGTTTGGGATATTTCCTGCTTGTGAATTATTATTTGTGTCTTTGTGTGTGTGTGTGTGTGTGTGTGTGTGTGTGTGTGTGTAAAACACATGCCTAAAGCTTTAAATCTGGGATGGGCATGGACGTTCCGTGGTGGGCCACCAGGTGGCACTGCAGGCCATGCTCCAGCTGCTGCTGCTGCTGCTACAGGTGCCAGAAAGTCTCGCATTTTCAACCTCTTCCTCCTCCATTGCACTAGCTAAATGATTCCTTGCTGGACTCCCATCGCTGAGGCCAAATGTACCTTTACCGAGCAAAATATCCTTTCGAATTCTACACCCAGCACATGGAACCTGACAAAGGGGCAATACAAGCGGACTCTCTGTGCCCTTACCACAGTAAAAAGACTGATACTGGTGAGCTGGAAAAATAAAAATGCGTCTCCCTTCTATGATTGGATTGAAGACTTCTACAAACTCACCACATATGAACAACCTGCAGATAAACGCAGACTTGCCATGGACAAATTCAATGATACAGTGGTACCTTGGGTTAACATACACTTCAGGTTACAGACTCTGCTTGTAGCCTTTTTAGCCTCGGGTGAGAAGAGCTTTGCGCCCGGGATGGGGAAATGGGAGTCAACAGACACTCAAGGAATAGTTTCAGAGAAAAGCTTTATTCTGCCATCCGGGGTGGCAGAAGGAGCAAGTGTGATAGATTCACAAAACAAGCATGAGTTCACAGCCATTTGCACAGAGCATATATTCCCCTTCCAGTTCCCTCCCCTTTCTCCTCCTCCTCAAGAGTCCTGCCCCATTGTGATGAAATTCCAGTGCCTGTCTTCGGAGAACTTCCTGACATTAGTGAGGAAGATGCTTCCAGTGCTGAAGGACATGAAGAAGAAGTGGTTCTTGAAGATGATGCTCCACATCCATTTTCCCAAAAGGAGTTGAATGATCTAGTTCGTGACCTCAGCTTGTCAAAGGACTCTGCCGAACTGTTGGCATCCAGATTGAAGGGGAAAAAACTCCTCTCTGACATCAGCTTCTTCTGCAACAGGCATCAAGAGTACCTCCGTTTTTTCTCAGAAGAGAAGGACTTGGTGTACTGTGCAGATATTGCGCAGCTTCTGCTCAAGCTTGGAGTGCCACAGTACGAACCCAAAGATTGGAGACTGTTCATTGACAGCAGCAAGCGATCACTGAAATGTGTTCTGCTACACAACGGCAACCAGTTTGCCTCTATACCCCTGGCTCACTCGACTACACTGAAGGAGAACTATGAAGCAGTGAAGTATGTGCTGGAGAAAATTGGTTATGCTCAGCATAAGTGGTTTATTTGTGTTGACCTGAAGATGGTGAACTTTTTGTTGGGACAACAGTCTGGCTTCAACAAGTACCCATGTTTTCTGTGCATGTGGGATAGTAGGGACCGTGCTCAGCATTACACGAAGAAGGACTGGCCTGTGCGGGAGGAATTGGTGCCTTGCAAAGAAAGGAACGTCATCAACGACCCTCTGGTGGACAGAGACGCAGTCATGATGGCTGACTACTGTTGGACTCTGAAGAGAGACCTCCCTGCCGCTGAGCATTCCAGGAGTTCCAAGAAATGGAAGTTCAAGCCCTGAAGTTTGAAAAATGGTGAAGCAACGTGTAATTTATGTGTACTTACCTTTATCAATGCCCAGCATTCAGTTTACAGTAATCGATGTTTCTATCAGGTAATCAATATATGTTCTTGGAAAAACATTATTTTCTATTAAAAACATATTTAGGATGATATGTGTTGACAAAAATCAGCTGATAATGCCACAAAATGTAATCGATTTTGTCACAAGATCTGATTTTTTACAAATCAACATAGCACAACAACCTGACCTGATGGAGAGAAACGGATGCCATTTCCTGATTCAGCAGTGCAAAAATACCCTAAATCAATTGTAGAAATCTAGACAACATTCAAAAGGTAAAAAATTGTTGCCCAGTGTATAATTTAACATCTTTTGGGGGCAATTCCAAACCTGTTATTCCAAGAAGAAAGGCCTCTGGTTTCTTTATAAATGTATATTTCAACATTTTTTTCAATTCATTATAAATCTTTTCCCAGAAGTCTTTCACCTTGGGGCAGGTCCACCACATATGATAGAAAGTACCTTCGTTTTCTTTACATTTCCAGCAATGGTTATCACAGTTATGATAAATCTTTGCTAATTTAACTGGGGTCGGATACCATCTATACATCATTTTCATTATGTTTTCCTTTAGTACAGTACATGCAGTGAACTTGACCCCTTTCTTCCACAATCTTTCCCAATCCTCAAACATTATGTTATGTCCTACATGTCTTGCCCAATCTATCATCACTGATTTAACTTGTTCATCCTTCGTATGCCACTCTAACAATGGGAAATGTAGTGTTTTCACACACACCCCAATGTTGCAGGGGGCATTCTCTGGGTGTTTGGTGCTGCTTTGGAGTGAATCAGATGACATTGGACCTTTGGCGAAATCGTGACCTTGTGGGTTAGGGAACTGAAGCCTCATTTGGGGGGGGGGCCATAAAACGTGGGGTTTTCACTGCCATGGATCACAAAACAGCTGCTGTTTTGTACAAAGCTGGTAGATTGAGAAACTAGTATTTTATTTTTATTTTTTTAAAAATAAACTAAAGGTGTGTGCTTACAGGTAAACAGATACCAGTGTGCATGCCCATTATGACCTCAGGCAAGAATCAAGAAAATACAGGTGGTCCCTCTTAACTGACATTCTGAACTGAACAGAACTGAAGGGAGGGGCTGGTTCTGGAGCAAAGCTGTTTAGATTGGGTTTGGGTGGATGCGAAGAGGATGCCTCAAACTTCTTGGGCTTTGCTTCTCAACTTATTCTGCCTTCTGGGACCCCCCAGCCCAAGACCAACCACCTCTTGGATAGGTGAGCATGCAGATATTTTGGATTGTGTGAGTGTGGGGCAGGATGACCGCGTATGAAAGCTCATTTGAGCACAAGTGCTGGCCCCCCGTTTCTCTCCCATGGAGGCCCTGAACTGGCCAGCTCCTGGTTCAGGGCCTCCAAGGGAGAGAAAAGGGAACCTCAGTTACTCTTTGCCTTCTGAGGACAATGTCTCCCTCCCAGAGCCCCAAGACTTACGGCTGCTGCTCTAACAGCCTCAGGACATCCAAGGGATCATGAGCAAAGCACACAAGCCCTGCCTGCCAGATGTGAAGCACTGTACGGAGAGAATTTGGGTTTTTTAACTGGCTGAACAGAGTTTCAGCCCTTGGGAAATTTCATTTCTTAAACATAACCTTCCCCTTCCTTGTGTCCCTGCGGAGAAAAGCCAATCCTGCTTTCTTCCTTTGGTAATTTAATCAGAGGAAATAACTCTTTCAGTGGTCTAATAGATTTGCTGAATCATGAATTCTGTACATGCACAGAGGCTATACCTCTTGAAACCCCAAAGATGGGCAAGATGGGGCATTGCTCTCCACCTGGCTCCACCGGATATTGCTGATGGCCAATGAAAACCCAAGTAGGGATTCCTAGTGGGGGATGTTGCTGTGGTATAGTGGAGGAGCAGGGCCAGGAGGCTAACTTGGACACCTGAGAACACAAAAAAGCAGCAGCAAAACAACTACATGTTTCCTTTTAAATGGGCCTTCCTGCTGAGTGTAAAGCATAGATCCTCATTTTTTAAGGGAAAAGGGAGAGAAGGCTTCTCCCAAAGTGTTAGAAGGCCACAAATAATGTAACAATAGAACAAAACAAATGTGCCGTTTCATGTGATACAGAATCCTATGTGCAAATCTGTTAGATTGAGAAATTTGTACTAAATAAGAAAATAAAAATAAAGGTGTGTGCTTGCAGGTAAACAGATTGGAGATTTTCTGCAAGATCTTGTGAGATCTCATTGAAGTCTTGCAAGATGTCTAGGAGAGCAAAATATGCATTGAGATTTGGGAGAGATCTTGCATGCTCTTTCAGGGACCAAAGCCATCACTGCTGCAGCGCCAAAGGCAGGTGGCTAAGGGGTGGTGAGTGTCCCACGGGGCGAAATGGGATGTACCCCCCCTCAAGCTCAGGATTCTAGAACTAACAACTGTCAGTTGGGAGGGACGGAAGGCAAGGACCCACAGCCCAGAAGCTATCACTGGAAAGCTGTCCTGGCCAGGCCTGTGTCCTTTGGCTCCAGTTGGGAGTGAAACGGATGATGTCTGATTTTTGGCGAAATATTTTTTTTAAAAAATTATGATTTTCAAGTTTATACATTTCAATGATTTTGCAGTCATTTTAACATTTCAAAACTTGACTTCCTTCCCCCTCTTTCTGCAGTTCCTTCAATTGATTCTTCATATCTTATGCATATCCAAATTACCTCAATTTCTTCATTTATGCATCTGCTTTAAATATATAATCTTATTCAACTGCAGGTTATTCCAATAATCCTGCCAATGTTCTTATCTGTTTACAGTTTGTAACTATTCATTAAACCATTTCCATTCTTTAATAAAAAGTTTGTTCTCTTGCTCCTAGAAACGGTCAGCATGTGACAGAGGCCACATCCTGGGAACGGTTTGACTGGCCACCTAAACCAGGTGAGAGCAGCCAAGGAGTCTCAAATGCTCAGGAACTTCCCCTGTGTGCAAAGACGGGCTCCAGCAGATTGAGCGGACAAGACCAAGCGTGGGCCCAGTGGTCAAGAAGGTGGTTTCTGCAATGCTGTGGAGGGAAGTGAGGGGCAGATGGGGCTCATCCACCTATAAAGATAGCCCATCGAAGAGAAGGAAAACTCTGATCCTAATTTGCCTTGTGGGATATCTTTGGGAGCTGAAAAGGCTAAGGAGTAAAGCCTACACAAATCTGGAGTGGAGTCCCTCAGGCGGTTGGATGGCGCCGTTTACAACCCCTTCTGACAACTCCTGCAGCCCAACTGGTGCCTAACTCTGCTTTCCTTGGAGACACATCTGCAAAGCCAAGAGAGGGAGTCTTGTCATCTGGGAAGCCCAGGACCTCCAGACACACTGCCCAGTCTTGCTCCCTGGAGAGGTCACTTTGGGACTGCTGACACCGTTGCTTGACTTTTGACCTTACCCCCGGAGGCACACTCCATTGCTTCTCAAGACAGACAAATGACAACATTAAAAAACTATTTGAAAGAATTTTATTTCATTCACAAAAGACAATCTGGCATGTGATTAGGACAGTGGTTTTCAGACAACGGGTGACACGTTTATTGATCCAGTTTGGAGTCTCTGTCTTGTCTTCGCACATGCGCAGTTCCATCTAGGAGCAACAACAAGGGAAGGAGCCAAACTGTCGACTCCTGCAGCGAGACTCAGGATTTCCACTCATGCTCACAAACGTAGGAAAAAGCACCGCCTAGGATAAAAGGATGATCACAGAATAGCATGTTTGTAAAGGAACTTGATTAGAATAATAATGATGATGATGATTTTTATTTTATTTTTCTATTTGGGTTTGTGGGGAAGGGGGGGACTGGGTCTTGGTGGGGAGGGAGATCTGTGCTGGAGTTGCTGGCCTCACTGCTGTCGCTGCCCGGAAGAGAGAAGAAGAGAAAATATTTTTAATCTTTCCATTTCTTATTATGTTGACAACCCATCTTTCCTTCAAGGATCTCCAGATGGCTTACGCTATTCTACCTTTCTTTAATTATATTTACTTCCTCATTCCGTTTCTCTTCCAATATCTCTTCCTCCTCCTCCTCGGAGACCAGGGGGTGGATTTTAGGGGCACGACAGCAGGAGGCCAGCAGCTCGCACAGCCTGCCACACTGGCCATTCTCTCTTTCAACAGCCTTGGAGAACAACTGAGTAGGCATCTAGAGCGTCAACTGAACAGGCATGTGGAACAGCTAGTCACTGGGCACAGTCTATTCTTTTGGAGGGGGCTTTCCCCAGTTTCCATTTATAAGAAGTTTGAAAGGTTGCCTCTTTATAAAGTCTGTTTCCTTGTGACGAGAGACCACCCTGGAGACTCAGTGTTTTTGAAATATATCAAGGTAAAGGGACTCCTGACCATTAGGTCCAGTCGTGGCCGACTCTGGGGTTGCAGCGCTCATCTTGCTTTATTGGCGGACCGGTCATGAACAGCTTCCGGGTCATGTGGCCAGCATGACTAAGCTGCTTCTGAACCAGAGCAGCACACGGAAACGCCCTTTACCTTCCCGCCGGAGCATTACCTATTTATCTACTTGCCCTTTGACGTGCTTTCGAACTGCTAGGTTGGCAGGAGCAGGGACCGAGCAACGGGAGTTCACTCCGTCGTGGGGATTCGAACCGCCGACCTTCTGATAGGCAAGTCCTAGGCTCTGTGGTTTAACCCACAGCGCCACCCGCATCCCTATTATTTATTTATTTAGATACTTGGGTTTGGGGCGAAGGGAGAACTGGGTCTTGGAGCGGGGTAGAGCTGTACTGGAGCTGCTGGCCTCACTGCTATCACTGCCTGAAGAGAAATGAAGAGAAAAGATTCTTAATTTTTTCATTAATTATTACATTGATGACCCATCTTTCCTGCAAGGATCTCCAGGTGGCTTGCGTTATTCTCCCTTCCTCCCTTCCTCATCCCATCCCTGAACTCTTCTTGAATGAGGGAGCTGCCTCCCCCCACCCTCAGTGATCCAGATTCTCTCTGGCCTCCCTGTTCCTCCTGAACAAAGATCAACACTCACCATTGGTAGTAGCATCTGTGGTATCCATCCTCTGGTCCCTTGGCCTTACTTAGATCGTTCTCACCTTTACCCTTCTTTCCTTTCCATCCTTCATTACACTCACTGTGTCCTCCTTCTCACAGACCAGGGGATGGATTTTTGTGGCACGACAGCAGGAGACCAGCAGCTCACCCAGCCTTCTCAGACTGCAGAATCTAGGGAAGAAGAGGGAAAATAGTCAGGAAATGGGTTCTAGATGCTTCCTTGATACTCTTTATCTGGCAGATAAACCTACTTTCAGAAACCTCTCATGGCGATTGCAGCAAGCAGCTGAAACCAGAGAGGAGGGCATCTTGTCAAGAGACCCTCCAGAACTGGGAGATCCCTTTCTTGTGGTGATGCCCGCAAGGGAGAAGGCAAGCCATTTCCCTCAAAGGATCTAAGAGGGTCCTGAGGTCAATCTTTAAAAATTAATCTAACCATGATATGGTTCCTTATATATCTGAATCTTGAGGGATAGCAAATGAAGCAAAATGCAGGAAGAATAAGAGATCCTACGTATACACGAGATGAATAAATTTCCATTTTTCAGAAAACACAATTCACACCAACAACCTATTTTCTTTGAACTATCCTCAAATAGTTGCTCTTCCCAAAGTTGTCAGCCAAGTCAGTCAGCCGGAGAACGTGTCACAATGGAGGACATGACACCGTCACTTTAGCTACCTGGCTTTACAAGGGACATGGCTCCCTTTAATATTCATTTTTAAAAATATATATTTTAGTGGGTTAAGCAGTTTTGTTTTGTTTATTTTAAAAAGTTCGATACCTCTTCCTTTTCATGTAGCACAGTGATTTAGGCATTCTACTTACGCTTTAGATGAAGAAAGTCAATTCGTTGCGCTAAAAAACATGTTTGCTTCCTCAAAATCTTCCTCCTCTCGTCTGAACTATCCTCAAATAGTTTCTCATCCCAAAGTCCTCATCCCATCCCTGAATTCTACTTAAATGAGGGAGCTGCCTCCCTGCTCCCCAGCGAGCGGGATTTTCTCTGGCCTCCCTGTTCCTGATGAACAAAGATCAACACTCCCCATCTATATATCGGTGGCATCCATCCCCTGGTCGCTTGGTCTTACAGAAATTATTTTCACCTTCACTAAAGATTCCTTCTGATCTTCATAACCATCACTTCATCCTCCCATTTCTCTTCCAATATCTCTTCCTCCTCCTCCTCACAGACCAGGGGATGGATCTTTGGCACGTGACAGCAGGAGACCAGCAGCTCACGCAGCCAATCTTTATAAACTAATCAAACCATGACATGGTTCCCTACGTTTCTGAATCTTGAGGGATAGTAAAAGAAACAGAATGCAGAAGGAATTAGGAATCCTACTTATACTTTAGATGAAGAAAGTCTCTTCGTTACACCAGAAAACGTATTTCCTTTCTCACAAACCACCTCCTCCTTCTCCTAGACCACGCTACGCCATCTTTGCCATCTTTATAGGTTAGTGTTTAATATAAGTTCAATATTAAAAGTGTTGCCTTCTCTTTTACCTTTGTTTTCCAGTAACTTCCACTCTTTTACCACAAACAGCGCTGACAATCCAAGTCTTTTAACTCAGTCTCTTTCGCTGGGCTCACGCCACTTCAAAGTAAAAAACAAGTTAAGTCCTTGAATTCCGCTTCTTTTAATGGGCTACTACTGCTGCTGCAGAGTGAAATTTGAATCTGTCTTCCTTTTCTTAACAAAAAAAATTCCTTCCATTAGCACCTTAAAGACCAACTAAGTTAGTTCTTGGTATGAGCTTTCGTGTGCATGCACACTTCTTCAGATAGCAAGATGCACACTTCCTTTTCTTACTGGTACTTGTTAGAGAAATCTTTGCTTATGGTTACGTATAATGAGAAAGATTTCCAATATGTTTAAGATAAAATCTCCCGTTCTTTACTCTTTATGTGCTAGCCTTTCGGGTCTGTTTCTGAGCAGTTCAGTTTGTATAAATAAGTCTCACAGACCCTCTTCTCCTCAAGCTCTCCTTGTTAGCTGCCGTTCTTACCGTTTGGGACTTTGAGGCTTGCTGCTGAGGATTGCTCGTGTCCTTGCGTCTAGGTACTCTCTGTTGACTCACCTCCTGGTTAGGACGTGGGCTTCGAAGGGTTCCTTTTTTGACGCTGCCGGACAATGTCAGCCCTGGGCCACGCCCAGAGCCTTTTGGGGGTCGTGTAGCCTCCGCGTTGCCCCCCCCAAGTTCCCTCTAACAGCTGCTAGGCACGGAGAACCCGCGAAGCACATCCACAACGGAGGGCGGAAAAACCGGAAGCCCTTACATACCAGGTTTGGGAGGGGGATTTGGTCTGTGATAGGCTTTTTCCGTAGGGACACGGGTGGCCACAGAGCCTAGGGCTTGCTGATCCGAAGGTCGGCAGTTTGAATCCCCGCGACGGGGTGAGCTCCCGCTGCTCGGTCCCAGCACCTGCCACCCTAGCAGTTCGAAAGCACAAAGTGGAAGTAGATAAATACCGTATTTTTCTCCGTAAGGAGATAGGGCGGTAGTTTTTAAGTTGAGTCTTTTCCGTCTCTGTCTTCGGTATAAGTGTGATGTATGTCTCTTTCCACGTGTCGGGTGCCTTTTTTCCCTCCAAAATCTCATTGCATACTTCCAGCAAGGGCTGTAGTAACCCCTCCTTCAAAGTCTTATAATATCTGGAAGTAAGTCCGTCCGGTCCTGGAGATTTACCCAATGTCATATTTTGAACGGCACCTTCTATTTCTTGTTCTGTTATTCTCTGATTCAAAATTTCTTTATTTTCCTGTGAAATCTTTCTCAATCCATTTTTTTCCAAAAACGATTCTATTTCTACATCACTCTGAGGACCTTGTTTATACAGGTGACTGAAGTATCTCTGGAAGCAGTCTCTAATTTCTGTTGGTTTATAAATATTCCTTCCTTCCACTTCTAAATGTGTAACCGTATTTAATTTTTGTCTCTTCTTTATTTGCCAAGCCAGCAATTTCCCACATTTATCGGCTGATTCAAAAGTCTTTTGTCTCATTTGCTTAATTTTCCATTCTATTTCTTGATTTGTCAGCTCCATATATTGTGTCTGATATAGTTTAATTTCTTTCAATATATCCTGTGATTTTGGTTTTAATCTTAATTTCTTCTCTCCTTCTCTTATTTTTTCCAAAATTCTTTCTTTCTTCTCATTCTGGCTTTTCTTTTTGATTACATTCTGTTGTATCAAAAATCCTCTCATAACTGTCTTGCTTGCATCCCAGATTATTCTTTTCTCTACATTGGTCCTCATATTAATTTCGAAATAGTCTTTCAAGGTTTTCATAGCCTTCTTGCAGAATTCCTCATCCCTAAACAAGGTGTCATTCATCCTTCATCTGAAGGTACCAGTTGTTGTTAATTTGGGTTTTTTAACTGGCTGAACAGAGTTTCAGCCCTTGGGAAATTTCATTTCTTAAACATACACCTTCCCCTTCCTTGTGTCCCGGGGAGAAAAGCCAATCCTGCTTTCTTCCTTTGGTAATTTAATCAGAGGAAATAACTCTTTCAATGGTCTAATAGATTTGCTGAATCATGAATTCTGTACATGCACAGAGGCTATACCTCTTGAAACCCCAAAGATGGGCAAGATGGGGCATTTCTCTCCACCTGGCTCCACCGGATATTGTTGATGGCCAATGAAAGCCCAAGTAGGGATTCCTAGTGGGGGATGTTGCTGTGGTATAGTGGAGGAGCAGGGCCAGGAGGCTAACTTGGACACCTGAGAACACAAAAAGCAGCAGCAAAACAACTACATGTTTCCTTTTAAATGGGCCTTCCTGCTGAGTGTAAAGCATAGATCCTCATTTTTAAAGGGAAAAGGGAGAGAAGGCTTCTCCCAAAGTGTTAGAAGGCCACAAATAATGTAACAATAGAACAAAACAAATGTGCCGTTTCATGTGATACAGAATCCTACGTGCAAATCTGTTAGATTGAGAAATTTGTACTAAATAAGAAAAAAAAAATTAAAGGGGTGTGCTTGCAGGTAAACAGATTGGAGATTTTCTGCAAGATCTTGTGAGATCTCATTGAAGTCTTGCAAGATGTCTAGGAGAGCAAAATATGTATTGAGATTTGGGAGAGATCTTGCATGCTCTTTCAGGGACCAAAGCCAGCACTGCTGCAGCACCAAAGGCAGGTGGCTAAGGGGTGGTGAGTGTCCCACGGGGCGAAATGGGATGTACCCCCCCCCTCAAGTTCAGGATTCCAGAACTCACAACTGTCAGTTGGGAGGGACGGAAGGCAAGGACCCACAGCCCAGGTGGGGCTCGCTAGCTTGGGGAGGAGGTGTGTGATTCCTCAGCTGGAGTAGATGCAGGACAGTTGAGGCTCACATGCCTCATCACCGCAGAAGCTATAACTGGAAAGCTGTCCTGGCCAGGCCTGTGTCCTTTGGCTCCAGTTGGGAGCGAGACGGATGACGTCTGATTTTTGGCGAAATATTTTTTTAAAAAAATATTATGATTTTCAAGTTTATACATTTCAATAATTTTGCAGTCATTTTAACATTTCAAAACTTGACTTCCTTCCCCCTCTTTCTGCAGTTCTTTAAATTGATTCTTCATATCTTATGCATATCCAAATTACCTCAATTTCTTCATTTATGCATCTGCTTTAAATATATAATCTTATTCAACTGCAGGTTATTCCAATAATCCTGCCAATGTTCTTATCTGTTTACAGTTTGTAACTATTCATTAAACCATTTCCATTCTTTAATAAAAAGTTTGTTCTCTTGCTCCTAGAAACGGTCAGCATGTGACAGAGGCCACATCCTGGGAACGGTTTGACTGGCCACCTAAACCAGGTGAGAGCAGCCAAGGAGTCTCAAATGCTCAGGAACTTCCCCTGTGTGCAAAGACGGGCTCCAGCAGCTTGACCGGACAAGACCAAGCGTGGGCCCAGTGGTCAAGAAGGTGGTTTCTGCAATGCTGTGGAGGGAAGTGAGGGGCAGATGGGGCTCATCCACCTATAAAGATAGCCCATCGAAGAGAAGGAAAACTCTGATCCTAATTTGCCTTGTGGGATATCTTTGGGAGCTGAAAAGGCTAAGGAGTAAACCCTACACAAATCTGGAGTGGAGTCCCTCAGGCGGTTGGATGGCGCCGTTTACAACCCCTTCTGACAACTCCTGCAGCCCAACTGGTGCCTAACTCTGCTTTCCTTGGAGACACATCTGCAAAGCCAAGAGAGGGAGTTTTGTCATCTGGGAAGCCCAGGACCTCCAGACACACTGCCCAGTCTTGCTCCCTGGAGAGGTCACTTTGGGACTGCTGACACTGTTGCTTGACTTTTGACCTCACCCCCGGAGGCGCACTCCATTGCTTCTCAAGACAGACAAATGACAACATTAAAAAACTATTTGAAAGAATTTTATTTCATTCACAAAAGACAATCTGGCATGTGATTAGGACAGTGGTTGTCAGACAACGGGTGACACGTTTATTGATCCAGTTTGGAAGGCTCTGTCTTGTCTTCGCACATGCGCAGTTCCATCTGGGAGCACCAACAAGGGAAGGAGCCAAACTGTCGACTCCTGCAGCGAGACTCAGGATTTCCACTCATGCTCACAAACGTAGGAAAAAGCACCGCCTAGGATAAAAGGATGATCACAGAATAGCATGTTTGTAAAGGAACTTGATTAGAATAATAATGATGATGATGATTTTTTTTTTTCTATTTGGGTTTGTGGGGAAGGGGGGGACTGGGTCTTGGTGGGGAGGGAGATCTGTGCTGGAGTTGCTGGCCTCACTGCTGTCGCTGCCCGGAAGAGAGAAGAAGAGAAAATATTTTTAATCTTTCCATTTCTTATTATGTTGACAACCCATCTTTCCTTCAAGGATCTCCAGGTGGCTTACGCTATTCTACCTTTCTTTAATTATATTTACTTCCTCATTCCGTTTCTCTTCCAATATCTCTTCCTCCTCCTCCTCGGAGACCAGGGGGTGGATTTTAGGGGCACGACAGCAGGAGGCCAGCAGCTCGCACAGCCTGCCACACTGGCCATTCTCTCTTTCAACAGCCTTGGAGAACAACTGAGTAGGCATCTAGAGCGTCAACTGAACAGGCATGTGGATCAGCTAGTCACTGGGCACAGTCTATTCTTTTGGAGGGGGCTTTCCCCAGTTTCCATTTATAAGAAGTTTGAAAGGTTGCCTCTTTATAAAGTCTGTTTCCTTGTGACGAGAGACCACCCTGGAGACTCAGTGTTTTTGAAATATATCAAGGTAAAGGGACTCCTGACCATTAGGTCCAGTCGTGGCCGACTCTGGGGTTGCAGCGCTCATCTTGCTTTATTGGCGGACCGGTCATGAACAGCTTCCGGGTCATGTGGCCAGCATGACTAAGCTGCTTCTGAACCAGAGCAGCACACGGAAACGCCCTTTACCTTCCCGCCGGAGCATTACCTATTTATCTACTTGCCCTTTGACGTGCTTTCGAACTGCTAGGTTGGCAGGAGCAGGGACCGAGCAACGGGAGTTCACTCCGTCGTGGGGATTCGAACCGCCGACCTTCTGATAGGCAAGTCCTAGGCTCTGTGGTTTAACCCACAGCGCCACCCGCATCCCTATTATTTATTTATTTAGATACTTGGGTTTGGGGCGAAGGGAGAACTGGGTCTTGGAGCGGGGTAGAGCTGTACTGGAGCTGCTGGCCTCACTGCTATCACTGCCTGAAGAGAAATGAAGAGAAAAGATTCTTAATTTTTTCATTAATTATTACATTGATGACCCATCTTTCCTGCAAGGAACTCCAGCTGGCTTGCGTTATTCTCCCTTCCTCCCTTCCTCATCCCATCCCTGAACTCTTCTTGAATGAGGGAGCTGCCTCCCCCCACCCTCAGTGATGCAGATTCTCTCTGGCCTCCCTGTTCCTCCTGAACAAAGATCAACACTCACCATTGGTAGTAGCATCTGTGGTATCCATCCTCTGGTCCCTTGGCCTTACGTAGATCGTTCTCACCTTTACCCTTCTTTCCTTTCCATCCTTCATTACACTCACTGTGTCCTCCTCCTCACAGACCAGGGGATGGATTTTTGTGGCACGACAGCAGGAGACCAGCAGCTCACCCAGCCTTCTCAGACTGCAGAATCTAGGGAAGAAGAGGGAAAATAGTCAGGAAATGGGTTCTAGATGCTTCCTTGATACTCTTTATCTGGCAGATAAACCTACTTTCAGAAACCTCTCATGGCGATTGCAGCAAGCAGCTGAAACCAGAGAGGAGGGCATCTTGTCAAGAGACCCTCCAGAACTGGGAGATCCCTTTCTTGTGGTGATGCCCGCAAGGGAGAAGGCAAGCCATTTCCCTCAAAGGATCTAAGAGGGTCCTGAGGTCAATCTTTAAAAATTAATCTAACCATGATATGGTTCCTTATATATCTGAATCTTGAGGGATAGCAAATGAAGCAAAATGCAGGAAGAATAAGAGATCCTACGTATACACGAGATGAATAAATTTCCATTTTTCAGAAAACACAATTCACACCAACAACCTATTTTCTTTGAACTATCCTCAAATAGTTGCTCTTCCCAAAGTTGTCAGCCAAGTCTGTCAGCCGGAGAACGTGTCACAATGGAGTCCAGAACACCGTCACTTTAGCTACCTGTCTTTACAAGGGACATGGCTCCCTTTAATATTCATTTTTAAAAATATATATTTTAGTGGGTTAAGCAGTTTTGTTTTGTTTATTTTAAAAAGTTCGATACCTCTTCCTTTTCATGTAGCACAGTGATTTAGGCATTCTACTTACGCTTTAGATGAAGAAAGTCAATTCGTTGCGCTAAAAAACATGTTTGCTTCCTCAAAATCTTCCTCCTCTCGTCTGAACTATCCTCAAATAGTTTCTCATCCCAAAGTCCTCATCCCATCCCTGAATTCTTCTTGAATGAGTGAGCTGCCTCCCCGATCTCCAGCCAGCGGGATTTTCTCTGACCTCCCTGTTCCTGATGAACAAAGATCAACACTCCCCATCTATATATCAGTGGCATCCATCCCCTGGTCACTTGGTCTTACATAAATTATTTTCACCTTCACTAAAGATTCCTTCTGATCTTCATAACCATCACTTCATCCTCCCATTTCTCTTCCAATATCTCTTCCTCCTCCTCCTCACAGACCAGGGGATGGATCTTTGGCACGTGACAGCAGGAGACCAGCAGCTCACGCAGCCAATCTTTATAAACTAATCGAACCATGACATGGTTCCCTACGTTTCTGAATCTTGAGGGATAGTAAAAGAAACAGAATGCAGAAGGAATTAGGAATCCTACTTATACTTTAGATGAAGAAAGTCTCTTCGTTACACCAGAAAACGTATTTCCTTTCTCACAAACCACCTCCTCCTTCTCCTAGACCACGCTACGCCATCTTTGCCATCTTTATAGGTTAGTGTTTAATATAAGTTCAATATTAAAAGTGTTGCCTTCTCTTTTACCTTTGTTTTCCAGTAACTTCCACTCTTTTACCACAAACAGCGCTGACATTCCAAGTCTTTTAACTCAGTCTCTTTCGCTGGGCTCACGCCACTTCAAAGTAAAAAACAAGTTAAGTCCTTGAATTCCACTTCTTTTAATGGGCTACTGCTGCTGCTGCAGAGTGAAATTTGAATCTGTCTTCCTTTTCTTACTGGTACTTGTTAGAGAAATCTTTGCTTATGGTTACGTATAATGAGAAAGATTTCCAATATGTTTAAGATAAAATCTCCCGTTCTTTACTCTTTATGTGCTAGCCTTTCGGGTCTGTTTCTGAGCAGTTCAGTTTGTATAAATAAGTCTCACAGACCCTCTTCTCCTCAAGCTCTCCTTGTTAGCTGCCGTTCTTACCGTTTGGGACTTTGAGGCTTGCTGCTGAGGATTGCTCGTGTCCTTGCGTCTAGGTACTCTCTGTCGACTCACCTCCTGTTTAGGACGTGGGCTTCGAAGGGTTCCTTTTTTGACGCTGCCGGACAATGTCAGCCCTGGGCCACGCCCAGAGCCTTTTTGGGGGTCGTGTAGCCTCCGCGTTGCCCCCCCCCAAGTTCCCTCTAACAGCTGCTAGGCACGGAGAACCCGCGAAGCACATCCACAACGGAGGGCGGAAAAACCGGAAGCCCTTACATACCAGGTTTGGGAGGGGGATTTGGTCTGCGATAGGCTTTTTCCGTAGGGACACGGGTGGCCACAGAGCCTAGGGCTTGCTGATCCGAAGGTCGGCAGTTCGAATCCCTGCGACGGGGTGAGCTCCCGCTGCTCGGTCCCAGCACCTGCCAACCTAGAAGTTCGAAAGCACAAAGTGGAAGTAGATAAATACCGTATTTTTCTCTCTATAGGACACAATTTCCCCCCTCCAAAAATTAAGGGGAAATGATCAAAGCAGCAGAAATAAGAGATGATTGGATCCCTTTCTGAGCTCGAAGCATGGGTACCCCCAACCAAAATTTAAAATTCGGATTTGTAATTTGGAACTAATGTGATTTGATTGGTTTGCTAATAAAAAATATTTTAAAAAACAAACAAAAATTAAGGGAAAATTTGTGCGCGCCCTATGGAGTGAAATGCAGGCTGCGCAGCTAAGCCCAAAGCTAGAACAGGGAGAAGGAGTGCTGCGTAGCGCTCCGTCTCACTGTTCTAGCTTGGGGGTGGCTGCGCAAAGCCTCCGCAGGACAGCGGGGTGCCATCACCCCGCTGCTCTGCAGAGGCTTCAAAGGCTGCACTCCGTTGGCTTCAGGCAGCTATCCGCAAGCTTTCGGAGCGCAGCAGGAGTTCCCGCTGTACTTCGAAGGCTTGCGGATAGCCGCCTGAAGTCACCTAGCAGTTTGAAAGTGGAAGTAGATAAATACCGTATTTTTCACTCTATAGGACGCACTTTTCCCCCTCCAAAAATTAAGGGGAAATTATCAAAGCAGCAGAAATAAGAGATGATTGGATCCCTTTCTGAGCTCGAAGCATGGGTACCCCCAACCAAAATTTAAAATTCGGTTTTGTAATTTGGAACTAATGTGATTTGATTGGTTTGCTAAAAAAATTATTTTATTTTTAAAAAAATCAATTAAGGGGAAATGTGTGTGCGTCCTATGGAGTGAATGCAGGCTGCGCAGCTAAGCCCAAAGCCAGAGCAGGGAGAAGGAGCGCTGCGCAGTGCTCCGTCTCACTGTTCTAGCTTGGGGTTAGCTGCGCAAAGCCTCCGCAGGGCAGTGGGGTGAAGGCACCCTGCCGCCCTGCGGAGGCTTCAAAGGCCATCCCCGAAGCCAGAACAGTGAGGCGGAGCACTGCGCGGCGCTCCGTCTCACTGTTCTAGCTTGGGGATGGCTGCACAAAGCCTCCGCAGGGCAGCGGGGTGCCTTCACCCCGCTGCTCTGTGGAGGCTACAAAGGCTGCGCTCTGGGGGCTTCAGGCAGCTATCCGCAAGCCTTCCAAGCGCAGCAGGAGTTCCCGCTGCACTCAGAAGGCTTGCGGATAGCCGCCTGAAGCCTGGAGAGCGAGAGGGGTCGGTGCACACCGATCCCTCTTGCTCTCCAGGCTACGCTTCGCTGGAGAGGCGCTGCACAGTTTTCCCTCTCTGCGCAGCGCCCCTTCAGCGAAGCGGGAGGAGAAATGGAAGGGGCTCCGTTTCTCCTGCCGCTTCGCTGAAGGGACACTGAGCAGAGAGGGAGAGAATCCCCCCCCCTGTTCTCCCCCTCCTATGATCCGGTGCGTCATATGGTCCAGTGCGTCCTATAGAGCGAAAAATACGGTAGGTGCCGTTCTGTCGGGAAGGTAAACAGCCTTTCCGTGCACTGCTCTGCTTTTGCCAGAAGCGGCTTCGTCATCCTGGCCACATGACCCGGAAGCTGTACGCCGGCTCCCTCAGCCTATAGAGCGAGATGAGCGCGCAACCCTAGAGTCGTCCGCGACTGGACCTAACGGTCAGGGGTACCTGTACCTTTACCTAGGCTTTTTCCAGATCTGCCTTACTGCCCTATGTTTCTAAATCTTGAGGGAGAGCAAAAGAAGCAGAATGCAAAAAGAATTAGACATCCTACTTACACTCAAGAAGAAGAAATACTTTATTTTGCCGGAAAACATCATTACTTCTCACAAACCACCTCCTTTCTCCTGAACTATCCTCAAATAGTTGCTCTTCCCAAAGTCCTCAGCCAAGTCACTCAGCAGGGGGACGTGTCACAATGGAGGCCCTGACCCTGTTGCTTTAGCTACCTTGCTTAACAATGTGAATTGTTCCCCTTAACATTAACTTTTTCAAATATATCTTCCAGTGGGTTTTTATTTTATTTATTTAGGAAGGATCTAGAGCTGGCTTCATCCAGCACGGTGCATTTCTGGACAGGACAGGAAACACCTTGCAAACACACACTTTTCAACATGGCGGTGTCACCAAGGAAAAACACTCCTGGCCTAGACTATGGCTGCTGTTTCTCAATTAATAGTAAAAAATGACCCTTCTCAACATCCTGTAATAATCTGTCCAGTATTAGGATGGACAGGAGCAGGACTTCACCCTTAGACCCCCTCATCTCCCTGTTTCTGTTTCTGCCCAGTGTCTTCGGCCAATCAACAGCTTTCCTTAGCTTGCAAGGAAGTGAAATGTTATGAGTTACTTGGTGCCAGACTCCCCTTTGCCATGAGTTTCTGGGTGCCAGGCACTGAACCCCTGGACACTGAACATCGGGGGAATTGATCTAAGCTGTACCCCAAGCACTACATTTGATAGTTGGTTATTAAAAACTGATTGAAAACATTTTATTTCATTCACAAAAGAAATTTTGACATGTGATTATGATAACAATTTATATAATAAAGGTGACACGTTTATTGATCCTTTTTGTAAGTTATTATTTGTCTACTTTAATGTATTTTTTATATATATTAATCAGTAAGGGGGTGGGGTGGGAAGCAGTTTTGCATATGAAACTGGTGGATGGCTGTCATTAATCCAGATCAATTTCATAGAATCATAGAAACTTATAGCTGGAAGGGACACCAAGGGTCATCTAGTCCAACCCCCTGTGATGCAGCAATCTCAGCAAAAGCATCCATGGCAGACGGCCATCCAACCTCTGCTTAGTAACCTCCAAGGAAGGAGAGTCCACCACCTCTCGTGGGAATCTGTTCCAATGCCAAACAGCCCTTACTGTCAGAAAGTTTTTATGAATGTTTAGTTGGAATCTCCTTCCTTATAACTTGAATCCATGGGTTCGAGTCCTACCGTCCAGAGCAGGAGAAAACAAGCCGCCCAGAGTGGCTGGGTATAAATAATAAATTATTATTATTATTATTATTATTATTATTATTATTATTATTATTATTATTTATGACGATGACTGTGAGGTGTTACACGTCATTAACTTCAAGCCACACTGCCATGCCTTTGAAGACACAAACCATCCCAGCTTTTCAGAGCTGGCTATCATGGCTTCTTTAATCTTTGTGTATTGCTCCACCATGTGGCTGAATCATATAAAGCACTGACTTTTACATATCTCTTGACCTCTAATTGTAAGAAGATCTCGTTAACTTGGATTATAATCTTTATAAATTGGAGTTGTGGAGCAGGTCCTCGAGAGTGGGGGGGGGGGGCTCCCACCATTCCTCCTCAGTCCAGCCCCTGACAACCATGTGGGTTACGGCGTCGAGGGCTCATTTTGTGGGGCGATGTGAAACGGAGTGTGTTCACCCCCAAACCTTGCAGGGGGCATTGTCTGGGTGTTTGGCACCACTTTGGAGTGAATTGGACAACGTCTGACTTTTGGAGAAATTGGGATCCCGTCAGTTAGGGCGCCAAAGGCTCATTTTTTGGGGTGCCATGAAATGTGGGGTTTTCACTGCCAAACATTTCAGGGGGTCTTTAGCAGGTGTTTGCCGTTGCTTTGTTGTGAATCCTAAGACATCGGGTTTTCAGCGAAATCGTGGCCACCATATCTATCCTGACAGATGATTTGGCCTGTCACCCTTGTGTGGAAGTAAAGGATGAGATTCCCCTACTACTCCGCCTGGGGTCTCCAATTTGGTGCACCCAGCCTCCACTCACACTATTCCTATGCTGGGGAATTTGGGGGTGGTTTGTGGGGATGTTATGTACTGAGTTGAATAGGATCCAAAATGCTAGGAAAGCAGTGTTTAATGTCTGGACAAGATATAAAGATTTATTGGAAAATAAGACCCCAAGGTGGTTGTCACCAATGGAAGCTAAGGCTCAGAAAAGACTTAATATGGAGGCCGAATGGCCAAAATATTGGGAGATACTAGAGAATGATGGAGACTCTTGGAGAATGCAGAGTTTTGAGAGGTTAAAAGACAAAGTGCGAGATTGGTTACATTATCGTCACATTAGGGAGGTCTTTAATGAGGACAAAAAAATAGGGTTCCAGGTGGATAAATCGAAATTAGAAACTGAATTGTTAGAACCGAAAGTCAAGGTATTGTCAAGAATGTATAACTTGCTGTTAAAATGGAACACTCAAGATGAAACGGTTAAATCAGCTATGATAAAGTGGGCTCAAGACATTGGTTATAATATTATGTTTGCTGACTGGGAAAGGTTATGGACCACTGGAGTAAGGTTCACGGCATGTAATGCCTTGAAAGAAAATATTATGAAAATGATATATAGGTGGTACATGACCCCAGTCAAGCTTGCAAAAATATACCATTTGCCAGATAATAAGTGTTGGAAATGTAAAGAAACTGAGGGAACTTTTTTTCACCTTTGGTGGACATGCCCCAGGGTTAAGGCTTTCTGGGAAATGATCTATAATGAACTGGAAAAGGTATTTAAATATACCTTCCCTAAGAAACCAGAGGCCTTTCTTTTGGGCATTGTTGGCCAAATGGTGTTAAAGAAGGATAGAACTTTTTTTATGTATGCAACAACAGCAGCAAGAATACTTATCGCAAAGCACTGGAAGACTCAAGATTTACCCACCTTGGAAGAATGGCAAATGCAACTGATAGACTATATGGAATTGGCAGAAATGACTGGCAGAATCCGAGACCTGGGAGAAGAGCTGGTGGAAGAGGACTGGAAGAAATTTAAAGAATATTTGCAAAAGCATTGTAAATTGTATGAATGTTAGAATGATGCGGGAGAGGAAGATAACATGGTATTAGTGGTATAGTTGAAAGGTGTATGTAAAAATGGTTGATAGAACAAATGTGAAGCCAGAACAATATTATGTCAAGTTTTTTTTGTTTTTTTAAAAAAGGAAATAACGGGAAATAATTGGAGACATAATATAGGAAACGTATAGCTTGAAGTAAGATCTAAAAGAAGGTGAGGTATTGCTGAATAAGATTTTGTAAAAAGGAACGCAGAAAAGGGAGATGTGAGGGAGTCAGGAAAGAGGGTTATGAGAACAACATATGAGAAATTGGTTCTTTCTTCTTTCTTTTTATTGCTTGTTTAGGTAACTTTTTCTTGTTGTTATTGATGGGTTTTTTCACTGTGTTTTTCACTGTGTTTTTCTTTTGAGTCTGAATGGGGTTTTTTCTTTCTTTCTTTTCTTTCTTTCTTTCTTTTTTGTATGGTGAAGTGTGTTTTACTTGTGAAACTTTAATAAATATCTTTTAAAAAATAATAATGCTACAGTCTGATTGGTCCTAGAACAATAGGATCCAACATGCAGCAGTCTGATTGGTCCGCAGGAGCCACCCAATCCAGCTCCAGGTGGAAGTGAATCCACAACCTGATTGGCCTACAGGAGAATCCCAGAATTAGCCAATCACGTGCAGCCCATTGTGTAAATAATGTATATAAAGCAGATATTGTGGGGGAACTTTCATTCCTCACTGCTATGAGCTGAATATAGAGCATGAAATCCACTCTCGACTCCGAGTATATTTCAGGGGAAGAGCTGTTTGGGATATTTCCTGCTTGTGAATTATTATTTGTGTCTGTGTGTGTGTGTGTGTAAAACACATGCCTAAAGCTTTAAATCTGGGATGGGCATGGACGTTCTGAGGTGGGCCACCAGGTGGCACTGCAGGCCATGCTCCAGCTGCTGCTGCTGCTGCTACAGGTGCCAGTAAGTCTCGCATTTTCAACCTCTTCCTCCTCCATTGCACTAGCTAAATGATTCCTTGCTGGACTCCCATCGCTGAGGCCAAATGTACCTTTACCGAGCAAAATATCCTTTCGAATTATACACCCAGCACATGGAACCTGACAAAGGGGCAATACAAGCGGACTCTCTGTGCCCTTACCACAGCAAAAAGACTGATACTGGTGAGCTGGAAAAATAAAAATGCGTCTCCCTTCTATGATTGGATTGAAGACTTCTACAAACTCACCACATATGAACAACCTGCAGATAAACGCAGACTTGCCATGGACAAATTCAATGATACAGTGGTACCTCGGGTTAACATACACTTCAGGTTACAGACTCTGCTTGTAGCCTTTTTAGCCTCGGGTGAGAAGAGCGACACTCAAGGAATAGTTTCAGAGAAAAGCTTTATTCTGCCATCCGGGGTGGCAGAAGGAGCAAGTGTGATAGATTCACAAAACAAGCATGAGTTCACAGCCATTTGCGCAGAGCATATATTCCCCTTCCAGTTCCCTCCCCTTTCTCCTCCTCCTCAAGAGTCCTGCCCCATTGTGATGAAATTCCAGTGCCTGTCTTCGGAGAACTTCCTGACATTAGTGACGAAGATGCCTCCAGTGCTGAAGGACATGAAGAAGAAGTGGTTCTTGAAGATGATGCTCCTCATCCATTTTCCCAAAAGGAGTTAAATGATCTAGTTCGCGACCTCAGGTTGTCAAAGGACAAAATTGGTTATGGTCAGCATAAGTGGTTTATTTGTGTAGACCTGAAGATGGTGAACTTTTTGGTGGGACAACAGTCTGGCTTCAACAAGTACCCATGTTTTCTGTGCATGTGGGATAGTAGGGACCGTGCTCAGCATTACACAAAGAAGGACTGGCCTGTGCGGGAGGAATTGGTGCCTTGCAAAGAAAGGAACGTCATCAACGACCCTCTGGTGGACAGAGACAGAATACTCTTCCCACCGCTGCACATCAAGCTCGGCTTAATCAAGCAGTTCACCAAAGGCTCTGGACAAGGATGGTGACTGCTTCACTTGTGCCAGGATTGACCATGGAGAAGTTGAAAGCTGGCATCTTTGACGGTCCTCAGATCCGTCAGCTCATCAGAGATCCAGAGGTCAGAAACTCAATGAAGGAAATGGAACTGGAAGCGTGGAAGGCATTTGTTCTGGTAGTGAAGAACTTTCTAAGCAACAATAAGGTCAGAAACTATGCAGAACTTGTCAACAACATGCTGACTGCTTTCAGAAACCTGGGCTGCAACATGAGCGTCAAGATGCACTGCCTATTTTCACATATGGACCGGTTTCCTGAGAACCTGGGTTCAATGAGTGACGAGCAGGGGGAGAGATTCCATCAGGACATGAAAGAGATGGAGACCAGGTATCAGGGTCGCTGGGACGCAGTCATGATGGCTGACTACTGTTGGACTCTGAAGAGAGACCTCCCTGCCGCTGAGCATTCCAGGAGTTCCAAGAAATGGAAGTTCAAGCCCTGAAGTTTGAAAAATGGTGAAGCAACGTGCAATTTATGTGTACTTACCTTTATCAATGCCAAGCATTCAGTTTACAGTAATCGATGTTTCTATCAGGTAATCAATATATGTTCTTGGAAAAACATTATTTTCTCTTAAAAACATATTTAGGATGATATGTGTTGACAAAAATCAGCTGATAATGCCACAAAATGTAATCGATTTTGTCACAAGATCTGATTTTTTACAAATCAACATAGCACAACAACCTGACCTGATGGAGAGAAACGGATGCCATTTCCTGATTCAGCAGTGCAAAAAGACCCTAAATCAATTGTAGAAATCTAGACAACATTCAAAAGGTAAAAAATTGTTGCCCAGTGTATAATTTGACATCTTTTTTATATATATATATAAATTTTTATTAAAGTTTCCGAAATTTTATAACAACAAAAAACAAAACAATACAGTAAAAATAACATACAAAAAACATATAAAAAACAAATATAATTTCAGCCCTTCTTTTCTTATACCTTACTTCCCCGACTTCCTCTTACCTCCCCTTCATGTATTCCAATTTCTAAATTATTCTTCAGCAAATCCTTCCCTTATTTTTCACTTAAATTTTAACCTTTCTTTTTCTTTTAAGCTTATCCGTTGCCGCTAATAACCACATATTTTCTAATCCAGCGTCATTCTAACATTCATTGATTTTACAATATTTCTTTCTTCTTCTTTTTTTTAAATATTTTTTATTGCTTTGTTTTCCAGGGTCAAAGTACAACATTGATACATCGTCAATAACACAACAAAAGCTTTTTTTTTTTTTTCCAAAGTAAAGAAACAAGAAAGAAAAAGATTCACTTTTTCAGATCCTTTTTCAACATCAACTGGACTTCCCCACATCCTCCATCCCTGCTTTCTTTACAATAAAAATCAACAGCAAATTAAAACCTTGTTTCATGTGTATTTGTATTTTCGTCTAATTATTTACTCTAAAAGTTAAACTTTTCTCAAACATAACTTAGTTTCAATCATTTCCGAATCTCAATACTGAAGCATGTTTTTCTCAAAACTTAGCAAATTCTCAACATTCATATAACTTAAAATGTTTTTGTAAATAGTCCTTAAATTTTTTCCAGTCCTCTTCCACTGCTTCTTCTCCCTGGTCTCGGATTCTGCCGGTCATTTCAGCCAATTCCATGTAGTCCATCAGTTGCGTATGCCATTCTTCCAGTGTGGGTAACTCCTGTGCCTTCCAGTATTTGGCTATAAGGATTCTTGCTGCTGTAGTTGCATATAAAAAGAAAGTTCTATCTTTCTTTAGCACTCTCTGGCCCACAATGCCCAGGAGGAAGGCTTCTGGTTTCTTATGAAAGGTATACTTAAATACCTTTTTCAACTCGTTATAAATCATTTCCCAAAAGGCCTTCACCCTCGGGCATGTCCACCAGAGGTGAAAGAATGTTCCTTCAGCCTCCTTACATTTCCAACATTTATTATCAGACAAGTGATATATCTTTGCAAGTTTGACTGGGGTCATGTACCACCTGTACATCATTTTCATAATATTTTCTTTTAAGGCACTACATGCCGTAAATTTCATACCGGTGGTCCATAACCTTTCCCAGTCTTCAAACATAATGTTGTATCCAATATCTTGAGCCCATTTTATCATGGCTGATTTAACTGTCTCATCTTGAGTATTCCATTTAAGCAACAAGTTATACATTCTTGAAAGCACTTTCGTCTTAGGTTCAAGTAGTTCTGACTCTAATTTTGATTTTTCCACCTGGAAACCAATTTTTTTGTCCTTTTTAAAGATCTCTAAAATTTGGGCGTAATGAAACCAGTCTCGCACCTTTCCTTTCAATTTTTCAAAGCTCTGCAACCTCCAAGTGTCCCCTGATTTTACAATATTTCTTTAGATAGTTCTTAAAATCTTTCCAATCTTCCTCCGCTGTTTCCCTTCCCTGGTTTCGGATTCTGCTCGTCATCTCTGCCAGTCCCATGTAGTCTATCACCTTCATCTGCCATTCTTCCAAGGTGGGTAGATCTTGTGTCTTCCAGTACTTTGCAATAAGTATTCTTGCCGCAGTTGTAGCATACATAAAAAATGTTCTGTCCTTTGACACCCCTTGGCCGACAATACCCAAGAGAAAGGCCTCTGGTTTCTTCAGGAAAGTATATTTAAATACCTTTTTCAATTCATTATAAATCATTTCCCAGAACGCCTTAATCTTTGGGCACGTCCACCAGAGGTGGAAAAATGTACCTTCCTTTTCTCCACATTTCCAGCATTTGTTATCAGGCAAATGATAAATTTTCGCAAGCTTGACTGGGGTCATGTACCACCTATAAATCATTTTCATAATGTTTTCTCTGAGGGCATTACATGCCGTAAATTTCATCCCGGTGGTCCACAACTTTTCCCAGTCAGCAAACATAATGTTATGACCAATATCCTGTGCCCACTTAATCATTGCTGATTTAACCGTTTCATCTTGTGTATTCCATTTCAACAGCAAGTTATACATTTTTGACAAATTTTTAGTACCGGATTCTAACAATTCTGTCTCTAGTTTTGATTTTTCCACCTGGAAGCCAATTTTCCTGTCCATCTTAAAAACCTCCATTATTTGATCGTAATGGAGCCAATCTCTCACTTTATCTTTTAATTTCACAAAACTCTGCAGTTTCCATCTATCCCCTTCTTGTTCCAAAATTTCCCAATATCTCGGCCATTTGGACTCCATATTAAGCTTTTTAACAGCTTTTGCCTCCATTGGGGACAACCACCGTGGAGTTTTGTTTTCCAACAAATCTTTATATCTAGTCCAGACATTATATAGTGCTTTCCTGGCAATATGATTTTTAAAACCTTTATGAGCTTTAACCTTGTCATACCACAAATATGCATGCCACCCAAAGATGTTGTTAAAACCTTCTAGATCCAAGATATCTGTGTTCTCAAGAAGTAGCCAATCTTTCAACCAGCAGAAAGCTGCCGATTCATAATACAGTTTGAGATCTGGCAGGGCAAATCCCCCCCTTTCTTTTGCATCAGTTAAAGTCTTAAATTTAATTCTGGGTTTCTTGCCCTGCCAGACAAATTTTGAAATATCTTTCTGCCACTTCTTGAAACAATCCATCTTGTCCACTATTTGCAATGTTTGACACAAAAACAACATTCTAGGCAATACATTCATCTTTATAACCGCAATTCGACCCAACAAGGAAAGCTTCAAGTTTGACCAAATTTCTAGATCTTTTTTCACTTCTGTCCAAGATTTCTCATAATTGTCTTTAAATAAGTTCACATTTTTAGCTGTCATATTTATCCCCAGATATTTCACTTTCTTAACCACAGTTAATCCTGTCTCATTCTGAAACCTCTCTTTTTCCAAAAGTGTTAAATTTTTCTCCAATACCTTAGTTTTTGACTTATTCAATTTAAACCCTGCCACTTGACCAAATTCTTGAATTAATTCTAATACTCTTTTCGTACTAGACTCAGGCTCTTGTAATGTAAGTACCAAATCATCTGCAAATGCTCTCAATTTGTACTGTTTAGCTCCGACCTGCACTCCTTTAACCAACTGGTCCCTTCTAATCATATTCAGCAAAACCTCCAGGACTGATATAAAAAGTAATGGAGAGATTGGGCATCCCTGTCGTGTCCCTTTTTCTATCTTGAATTCTTCCGTAACCACATTATTTACAATCAACTTTGCTTTTTGTTCAGAATATATTGCACCTATACCATTTTCAAACCCTTGGCCTACCCCCATCCCCCGGAGGTTCTTCATCATGAAACTCCAAGAAATATTGTCAAAGGCTTTCTCGGCGTCCACAAATATCAAAACTGCTTTCGTATTTATGTTCACTTCCAACTTTTCCAAAATGTCAATTATGTTCCTTACATTATCCGACAAATGTCTTCTCGGGAGAAAGCCCGCTTGATCTCTATGAATCTCCTCCATCAAAACTATTTTCAATCTCTTTGCTAAAATGTCAGCAAAAATTTTGTAATCCACATTTAATAGTGAAATGGGGCGGTAGTTCTTAAGTTGAGTCTTTTCAGTCTCTGTCTTCGGGATAAGTGTAATATAAGCCTCTTTCCACGTTTCTGGTGCCCTTTTCCCCTCCAAAATTTCATTACAAACTTCCTTCAAAGGTTGTAATAACCACTCCTTCAAAACTTTATAATATCTGGAAGTCAGTCCATCAGGTCCTGGGGATTTGCCCAATGCCAAATTTTGAATAGCACCTTCTATTTCTTGTTCTGATATTTCCTGGTTCAATATTATTTTACTTTCTTGTGAAATCTTTTTCAGTCCGTTTTTTCCAAGAAATTGCTCTATGTCCATATCTTTCTGCGGCCCTTGTGAATAAAGTTGTCTAAAGTATCTCTGGAAGCAGTTCCTAATCTCCGTAGGGTTATAAATGTTCTTTCCATCCACTTCTAAATTTGTTACCGTATTCAGCTTTTGTCTTTTCTTTATTTGCCAAGCCAACAATTTACCACATTTATCTGCTGATTCAAAAGTCTTTTGTCTCATTTGTTTAATTTTCCATTCTATTTCTTGATTCATCAATTCCATATATTGTGTTTGATATAACTTAATTTCTCTCAAAATCTCATGCGATTTTGGTTTTGATCTTAGTTTCCTTTCCCCATCTTTTATCTTCTCCAAAATTTTATCTTTCTTTTCATTTTGGCTTCTCTTCTTTATTGCATTTTGTTGAATCAAGAATCCTCTCATAACAGCTTTACTTGCATCCCAGATTACTCTTTTTTCTACGTCAGTCTTCATATTAATTTCAAAGTAGTCTTTCAAGGTTTTTTGGGCCTTTTTACAAATTTCCTCATCTCCAAATAAGGGGTCATTCCTCCTCCATCTGAAGGTGCCAGCTGTTGTTTGCTTCATCACCATCTTTACAGCATTGTGGTCGGAGCAAGTTTTTGCATCTTTTGGGGGGCAATTCCAAACCTGTTATTCCAAGAAGAAAGGCCTCTGGTTTCTTTATAAATGTATATTTCAATATTTTTTTTCAATTCATTATAAATCTTTTCCCAGAAGTCTTTCACCTTGGGGCAGGACCACCACATATGATAGAAAGTACCTTCGTTTTCTTTACATTTCCAGCAATGGTTATCACAGTTATGATAAATCTTTGCTAATTTAACTGGGGTCGGATACCATCTATACACCATTTTCATTATGTTTTCCTTTAGTACAGTACATGCAGTGAACTTGACCCCTTTCTTCCACAATCTTTCCCAATCCTCAAACATTATGTTATGTCCTACATGTCTTGCCCAATCTATCATCACTGATTTAACTTGTTCATCCGGCTCAGAAATGGAAGCAAGAGGAGCTGCCTACACTACACGAATGGAGAATGAAGATGATGGACTATGCAGAACTTGATAGATTGACGGAAAGGATCCGAGACCGGCAAGACCAAAGATTTATAGAAGATTGGGAAAAATTTAAAGAATATATGCATAAATTAAGTGACAATCAAATAACGCTTGTAAGCTTAAATGAAGCTCTGTAAAAAGAAATGTTAGAATTGGAGTAAAGCAAGGCTTTAGTTTTAAGAATAATTGAAGTAAGACCTTAGAAATGTGTATGAAACTTAAAGTGGAAGGAGTATCAGGCAGGATGAGGGAAGTCCAAAAAGGGAGTGGATATTATAAAAAAAGATGTATGATTTGTATAATTTTGTATTGGAAAAATTGAATAAAAATGATTTATTAAAAAAAAGATTTAACTTGTTCATCCTTCGTATGCCACTCTAACAATGGGAAATGTAGTGTTTTCAAAGCCCCCCCCCCCCCCAATGTTGCAGGGGGCATTCTCTGGGTTTTTGGTGCTGCTTTGGAGTGAATCAGATGACATTGGACCTTTGGAGAAATCGTGACCCTGTGGGTTAGGGCACTGAAGCCTCATTTTGGGGGGGGGGGTGCGCCATAAAACGTGGGGTTTTCACTGCCATGGATCACAAAATGGCTGCTGTTTTGTGCGAAGCTGGTAGACTGAGAAACTAGCATTTTATTTTTATTTTTAAAAAGATAAACTAAAGGTGTGTGCTTACAGGTAAACAGATACCAGTGTGCATGCCCATTATGACCTCAGGCAAGAATCAAGAAAATACAAGTGGTCCCTCTTAACTGACATTCTGAACTGAACAGAACTGAAGGGAGGGGCTGGTTCTGGAGCAAAGCTGTTTAGATTGGGTTTGGGTGGATGCGAAGAGGATGCCTCCAACTTCTTGGGCTTTGCTTCTCAACTTATTCTGCCTTCTGGGACCCCCCAGCCCAAGACCAACCACCTCTTGGATAGGTGAGCATGCAGATATTTTGGATTGTGTGAGTGTGGGGCAGGATGACCGCGTATGAAAGCTCATTTGAGCACAAGTGCTGGCCCCCCTTTTCTCTCCCATGGAGGCCCTGAACTGGCCAGCTCCTGGTTCAGGGCCTCCAAGGGAGAGAAAAGGGAACCTCAGTTACTCTTTGCCTTCTGAGGACAATGTTTCCCTCCCAGAGCCCCAAGACTTACGGCTGCTGCTCTAACAGCCTCAGGACATCCAAGGGATCATGAGCAAAGCACACAAGCCCTGCCCGCCAGATGTGAAGCACTGTACGGAGAGAATTTGGGTTTTTTAACTGGCTGAACAGAGTTTCAGCCCTTGGGAAATTTGATTTCTTAAACATACACCTTCCCCTTCCTTGTGTCCCTGGGGAGAAAAGCCAATCCTGCTTTCTTCCTTTGGTAATTTAATCAGAGGAAATAACTCTTTCAGTGGTCTAATAGATTTGCTGAATCATGAATTCTGTACATGCACAGAGGCTATACCTCTTGAAACCCCAAAGATGGGCAAGATGGGGCATTTCTCTCCACCTGGCTCCACCGGATATTGCTGATGGCCAATGAACGCCCAAGTAGGGATTCCTAGTGGGGGATGTTGCTGTGGTATAGTGGAGGAGCAGGGCCAGGAGGCTAACTTGGACACCTGAGAACACAAAAAAGCAGCAGCAAAACAACTACATGTTTCCTTTTAAATGGGCCTTCCTGCTGAGTGTAAAGCATAGATCCTCATTTTTAAAGGGAAAAGGGAGAGAAGGCTTCTCCCAAAGTGTTAGAAGGCCACAAATAATGTAACAATAGAACAAAACAAATGTGCCGTTTCATGTGATACAGAATCCTATGTGCAAATCTGTTAGATTGAGAAATTTGTACTAAATAAGAAAAAAAAATTAAAGGTGTGTGCTTGCAGGTAAACAGATTGGAGATTTTCTGCAAGATCTTGTGAGATCTCATTGAAGTCTTGCAAGATGTCCAGGAGAGCAAAATCTGTATTGAGATTTGGGAGAGATCTTGCATGCTCTTTCAGGGACCAAAGCCATCACTGCTGCAGCGCCAAAGGCAGGTGGCTAAGGGGTGGTGAGTGTCCCACGGGGCGAAATGGGATGTACCCCCCCTCAAGCTCAGGATTCCAGAACTAACAACTGTCAGTTGGGAGGGACGGAAGGCAAGGACCCACAGCCCAGGTGGGGCTCGCTAGCTTGGGGAGGAGGTGTGTGATTCCTCAGCTGGAGTAGATGCAGGACAGTTGAGGCTCACATGCCTCATCACCGCAAAAGCTATAACTGGAAAGCTGAATTATGATTTTCAAGTTTATACATTTCAATAATTTTGCAGTCATTTTAGCATTTCAAAACTTGACTTCCTTCCCCCTCTTTCTGCAGTTCTTTAAATTGATTCTCCATATCTTATGCATATCCAAATTACCTCAATTTCTTCATTTATGCATCTGCTTTAAATAGATAATCTTATTAAACTGCAGGTTATTCCAATAATCCTGCCAATGTTCTTATCTGTTTACAGTTTGTAACTATTCATTCAACCATTTCCATTCTTTAATAAAAAATTTGTTCTCTTGCTCCTAGAAACGGTCAGCATGTGACAGAGGCCACATCCTGGGAACGGTTTGACTGGCCACCTAAACCAGGTGAGAGCAGCCAAGGAATCTCAAATGCTCAGGAACTTCCCCTGTGTGCCAAGACGGGCTCCAGCAGATTGAGCGGACAAGACCAAGCGTGGGCCCAGTGGTCAAGAAGGTGGTTTCTGCAATGCTGTGGAGGGAAGTGAGGGGCAGATGGGGCTCATCCACCTATAAAGATAGCCCATCGAAGAGAAGGAAAACTCTGATCCTAATTTGCCTTGTGGGATATCTTTGGGAGCTGAAAAGGCTAAGGAGTAAAGCCTACACAAATCTGGAGTGGAGTCCCTCAGGCGGTTGGATGGCGCCGTTTACAACCCCTTCTGACAACTCCTGCAGCCCAACTGGTGCCTAACTCTGCTGTCCTTGGAGACCCATCTGCAAGGCCAAGAGAGGGAGTCTTGTCATCTGGGAAGCCCAGGACCTGCAGACACACTGCCCAGTCTTGCTCCCTGGAGAGGTCACTTTGGGACTGCTGACACCGTTGCTTGACTTTTGACCTCACCCCCAGAGGCGCACTCCATTGCTTCTCAAGACAGACAAATGACAACATTAAAAAACTATTTGAAAGAATTTTATTTTATTCAAAAAAGACAATCTGGCATGTGATTAGGACAGTGGTTTTCAGACAACAGGTGACACGTTTATTGATCCAGTTTGGAAGTCTCTGTCTTGTCTTCGCACATGCGCAGTTCCATCTAGGAGCAACAACAAGGGAAGGAGCCAAACTGTCGACTCCTGCAGCGAGACTCAGGATTTCCACTCATGCTCACAAACGTAGGAAAAAGCACCGCCTAGGATAAAAGGATGATCACAGAATAGCATGTTGGTAAAGGAACTTGATTAGAATAATAATGATGATGATGATTTTTATTTTATTTTTCTATTTGGGTTTGTGGGGAAGGGGGGGACTGGGTCTTGGTGGGGAGGGAGATCTGTGCTGGAGTTGCTGGCCTCACTGCTGTCGCTGCCCGGAAGAGAGAAGAAGAGAAAATATTTTTAATCTTTCCATTTCTTATTCTGTTGACAACCCATCTTTCCTTCAAGGATCTCCAGGTGGCTTACGCTATTCTCCCTTTCTTTAATTATATTTACTTCCTCATTCCATTTCTCTTCCAATATCTCTTCCTCCTCCTCCTCGCAGACCAGGGGGTGGATTTTAGGGGCACGACAGCAGGAGGCCAGCAGCTCGCACAGCCTGCCACACTGGCCATTCTCTCTTTCAACAGCCTTGGAGAACAACTGAGTAGGCATCTAGAGCGTCAACTGAACAGGCATGTGGATCAGCTAGTCACTGGGCACAGTCTATTCTTTTGGAGGGGGCTTTCCCCAGTTTCCATTTATAAGAAGTTTGAAAGGTTGCCTCTTTATAAAGTCTGTTTGCTTGTGACGAGAGACCACACTGGAGACTCAGTGTTTTTGAAATATATCAAGGTAAAGGGACTCCTGACCATTAGGTCCAGTCGTGGCCGACTCTGGGGTTGCAGCGCTCATCTCGCTTTATTGGCGGACCGGTCATGAACAGCTTCCGGGTCATGTGGCCAGCATGACTAAGCTGCTTCTGAACCAGAGCAGCGCACGGAAACGCCCTTTACCTTCCCACCGTAGTGGTACCTATTTATCTACTTGCACTTTGACGTGCTTTTGAACTGCTAGGTTGGCAGGAGCAGGGACCGAGCAACGGGAGTTCACTCCGTCGTGGGGATTCGAACCGCCAGCCTTCTGATAGGCAAGTCCTAGGCTCTGTGGTTTAACCCACAGCGCCACCCGCATCCCTATTATTTATTTATTTAGATACTTGGGTTTGGAGCGAAGGGAGAACTGGGTCTTGGAGAGGCGTAGAGCTGTACTGGAGCTGCTGGCCTCACTGCTATCGCTGCCTGGAAGAGAAATGAAGAGAAATGAAGAGAAATGAAGAGAAATGAAGAGAAATGAAGAGAAATGAAGAGAAATGAAGAGAAATGAAGAGAAATGAAGAGAAAAAATTCTTAATTTTTTCATTGATTACTACATTGATGGCCCATCTTTCCTGCAAGGATCTCCAGGTGGCTTGCGTTATTCTCCCTTCCTCCCTTCCTCATCCCATCCCTGAACTCTTCTTGAATCAGGGAGCTGCCTCCCCCCATCCCAGTGATCCAGATTCTCTCTGGCCTCCCTGTTCCTCAAGAACAAAGATCAACACTCCCCATCTATAGATCGGTGGCATCCATCCCCTGGTCGCTTGGTCTTACATAAATTGTTTTCACCTTCACTAAAGATTCCTTCTGATCTTCATAACCATCACTTCATCCTCCCATTTCTCTTCCAATATCTCTTCCTCCTCCTCCTCACAGACCAGGGGATGGATCGTTGGCACGTGACAGCAGGAGACCAGCAGCTCACGCAGCCAATCTTTATAAACTAATCTAACCATGACATGGTTCCCTATGTTTCTGAATCTTGAGGGATAGTAAAAGAAACAGAATGCAGAAGGAATTAGGAATCCTACTTATACTTTAGATGAAGAAAGTCTCTTCATTACACCAGAAAACGTATTTCCTTTCTCACAAACTACCTCCTCAAGCTAAAGATGCTCATCTTTAATTTTATAGTCCCTTTCCTCTTTTGTGCAGTTCTGCCCCTCCTTTCGCCACTTTTCTTCTCTTCCCGATTCTCCAATTAGTCCAGCCGTTTCTCCTAGACCACGCTATGCCATCTTTGCCATCTTTATAGGTTAGTGTTTAATATAAGTTCAATATTAAAAGTGTTGCCTTCTCTTTTACCTTTGTTTTCCAGTAACTTCCACTCTTTTACCACAAACAGCGCTGACAATCCAAGTCTTTTAACTCAGTCTCTTTCGCTGGGCTCACGCCACTTCAAAGTAAAAAACAAGTTAAGTCCTTGAATTCCGCTTCTTTTAATGGGCTAGTACTCCTGCTGCAGAGTGAAATTTGAATCTGTCTTCCTTTTCTTACTGGTACTTGTTAGAGAAATCTTTGCTTATGCTTACGTATAATGAGAAAGATTTCCAATATGTTTAAGATAAAATCTACCATTCTTTACTCTTTATGTGCTAGTCTTTTGGGTCTGTTTCTGAGCAGTTCAGTTTGTATTAATAAGTCTCACAGACCCTCTTCTCCTCAAGCTCTCCTTGTTAGCTGCCGTTCTTACCCTTTGGGACTTTGAGGCTTGCTGCTGAGGATTGCTCGTGTCCTTGCGTCTAGGTACTCTCTGTCGACTCACCTCCTGGTTAGGACGTGGGCTTCGAAGGGTTCCTTTTTTGACGCTGCCGGACAATGTCAGCCCTGGGCCACGCCCAGAGCCTTTTTGGGGGTCGTGTAGCCTCCGCGTTGCCCCCCAAAGTTCCCTCTAACAGCTGCTAGGCGCAGAGAACCCACGAAGCACATCCACAACGGAGGGCGGAAAAACCGGAAGCCCTTACATACCAGGTTTGGGAGGGGGATTTGGTCTGCGATAGGCTTTTTCCGTAGGGACACGGGTGGCCACAGAGCCTAGGGCTTGCTGATCAGAAGGTCGGCAGTTCGAATCCCCGCAACGGGGTGAGCTCCCGCTGCTCGGTCCCAACACCTGCCAACCTAGCAGTTCGAAAGCACAAAGTCGAAGTAGATAAATACCGTATTTTTCACTCTATAGGACGCTATTTCCCCCCTCCAAAAATTAAGGGGAAATGATCAAAGCAGCAGAAATAAGAGATGATTGGATTCCTTTAAGAGCTCAAAGCATGGGTACCCCCAACAAAAATTTAAAATTCGGTTTTGTAATTTGGAACTAATGTGATTTGATTGGTTTGCTAATAAAAAATATATTATAAAAAAAACAAAAATTAAGGGAAAATTTGTGTGCGCCCTATGGAGTGAATGCAGGCTGCGCAGCTAAGCCCAAAGCCAGAGCAGGGAGAAGGAGCGCTGCGCAGCGCTCCGTCTCGCTGTTCTAGCTTGGGGTTAGCTGCGCAAAGCCTCCGCAGGGAAGCAGGGTGAAGCCCCCCTGCTGCCCTGCGAAGGCTTCAAAGGCCGTCCCCAAAGCCAGAACAGTGAGGCGGAGCGCTGCGCAGCGCTCCGTCTCACTGTTCTAGCTTGGGGATGGCTGCGCAAAGCCTCCGCAGGACAGCGGGGTGCCTTCACCCCGCTGCTCTGCAGAGGCTTCAAAGGCTGCACTCCGTTGGCTTCAGGCAGCTATCCGCAAGCTTTCGGAGCGCAGCAGGAGTTCCCGCTGTACTTCGAAGGCTTGCGGATAGCCACCTGAAGTCACCTAGCAGTTCGAAAGTGGAAGTAGATAAATACCGTATTTTTCACTCTATAGGACACACTTTTCCCCCTCCAAAAATTAAGGGGAAATGATCAAAGTAGCAGAAATTAGAGATGATTGGATTCCTTTCTGAGCTCGAAGCATGGGTACCCCCAACCAAAATTTAAAATTCGGTTTTGTAATTTGGAACTATTGTGATTTGATTGGTTTGCTAATAAAAAATATATTATAAAAAAAACAAAAATTAAGGGAAAATTTGTGTGCGCCCTATGGAGTGAATGCAGGCTGCGCAGCTAAGCCCAAAGCCAGAGCAGGCAGAAGGAGCGCTGCGCGGTGCTCCGTCTCACTGTTCTAGCTTGGGGATGGCTGCACAAAGCCTCCGCAGGGCAGCGGGGTGCCTTCACCCCGCTGCTCTGCGGAGGCTTCAAAGGCTGCACTCTGGGGGCTTCAGGCAGCTATCCGCAAGCCTTCCAAGCGCAGCAGGAGTTCCCGCTGCACTCAGAAGGCTTGCGGATAGCCGCCTGAAGCCTGGAGAGCGAGAGGGGTCGGTGCACATTTTTCCCTCTCTGCGCAGCGCCCGTTCAGCGAAGCAGGAGGAGAAATGGAAGGGGCTCCATTTCTCCTGCCGCTTCGCTGAAGGGACACTGAGCAGAGAGGGAGAGAATCCCCCCCCCCTGTTCTCCCCCTCCTATAATCCGGTGCGTCTTATGGTCCGGTGCGTCCTATAGAGCCAAAAATACGGTAGGTGCCGTTCTGTCGGGAAGGTAAACAGCCTTTCCGTGCACTGCTCTGCTTTTGCCAGAAGCGGCTTCGTCATCCTGGCCACATGACCCGGAAGCTGTACGCCGGCTCCCTCAGCCTATAGAGCGAGATGAGCGCGCAACCCTAGAGTCGTCCGCGACTGGACCTAACGGTCAGGGGTCCCTGTACCTTTACTTAGGCTTTTTCCAGATTGCCTTACTGCCCTATGTTTCTAAATCCTGAGGGAGAGCAAAAGAAGCAGAATGCAGAAAGAATTAGACATTCTACTTACACTCAAGAAGAAGAAATCTTTATTTTGCCGGAAAACATCATTACTTCTCACAAACCACCTCCTTTCTCCTGAACTATCCTCAAGTAGTTGCTCTTCCCAAAGTCCTCAGCCAAGTCACTCAGCAGGGGGACGTGTCACAATGGAGGCCCTGACCCTGTTGCTTTAGCTACCTTGCTTAACAATGTGAATTGTTCCCCTTAACATTAATTTTTCAAATATATCTTCCAGTGGGTTTTTATTTTATTTATTTAGGAAGGATCTAGAGCTGGCTTCATCCAGCACGGTGCATTTCTGGACAGGACAGGAAACACCTAGCAAACACACACTTTTCAACATGGCGGTGTCACCAAGGAAAAACACTCCTGGCCTAGACTATGGCTGCTGTTTCTCAATTCATAGTAAAAAATGACCCTTCTCAACATCCTGTAATCATCTGTCCAGTATTAGGATGGACAGGAGCAGGACTTCACCCTTAGACCCCCTCATCCCCCTGTTTCTTTCTGTTTCTGCCCAGTGTCTTCTGCCAATCAACAGCTTTCCTTAGCTTGCAAGGAAGTGAAATGTTATGAGTTACTTGGTGCCAGACTCCCCTTTGCCATGAGTTTCTGGGTGCCAGGCACTGAACCCCTGGACACTGAACATCTGGGGAATTGATCTAAGCTGTACCCCAAGCACTACATTTGATTGTTGGTTATTAAAAACTGATTGAAACCATTTTATTTCATTCACAAAAGAAATTTTGACATGTGATTATGATAACAGTTTATATAATAAAGGTGACACGTTTATTGATCCTTTTTGTAAGTTATTATTTGTCTACTTTAATGTATTTTTATATATATTAATCAGTAAGGGGGTGGGGTGGGAAGCAGTTTTGCATATGGAACTGGTGGATGGCTGTCATTAATCCAGATCAATTTCATAGAATCATAGAAACTTATAGCTGGAAGGGACACCAAGGGTCATCTAGTCCAACCCCCTGGGATGCAGGAATCTCAGCAAAAGCATCCATGGCAGACGGCCACCCAACCTCTGCTTAGTAACCTCCAAGGAAGGAGTTTCCACCACCTCTCATGGGAATCTGTTCCAATGCCAAACAGCCCTTACTGTCAGAAAGTTTTTATGAATGTTTAGTCTACTTTCTTATAACTTGAATCCATGGGTTCGAGTCCTACCATCTAGAGCAGGAGAAAACAAGCTTGTTCCCTCTTCCATGTGACAGCCCTTAAGATATTGGAAGATGGCTGTCAGATCTCCTCTCAGTTTCCTTTTTTCCAGGCCAAACCTACCCAGCTCCTTCAAGTGTTTCTCTTCAATCTTAGTTTCCAGACCCTTGGTTGTCTTGGTTGCCCTCCTCTGCACACATTCCAGCTTGTCAACATCCTTCTTAAATGATGATGCCCAGAACTGGACACAGGACTCCAGGTGTGGCCTGACCAAGGTAGGAGAGAGTAGGACTTGGACTTTGTTTCATCAGGACCCTGGACTTCCATAGATGCAATCTAGAACAGCGTTACCATTTTCTGCTGCTGCACATTCCTTGTGGCTGAGGCTCAGGGTAACACCCCCGGGACCTTTCAGTTCATGGTGTCCATGGAGGCGCAGGTCAATTCTGTGTCCAGGGCAGCTGTTGACCAGCTTCATCTAGTACGCAGGCTGAGACCCTATCTGCCTGCGGATTGCCTCGCCAGAGTGGTGCATGCTCTGGTTATCTCCCGCTTGGATTA
The DNA here is from genome assembly GCF_964188315.1 of Podarcis muralis. Taxonomy (NCBI): domain Eukaryota; kingdom Metazoa; phylum Chordata; class Lepidosauria; order Squamata; family Lacertidae; genus Podarcis; species Podarcis muralis. The sequence goes on along the minus strand of NC_135659.1, from coordinate 10,135,732 downwards.
CTGCAATGCGCTCTACGTGGGGCTACCTTTGAAGGTGACCCGGAAACTACAACTAATCCAGAATGCGGCAGCTAGACTGGTGACTGGGAGTGGCCCCCAAGACCTACATTGGCTCTCAGTATGTTTCCGGGCACAATTCAAAGTGTTGGTGCTGACCTTTAAAGCCCTAAACGGCCTCAAAGGCCCAGTATACCTGAAGGAGCGCCTCCACCCCCATCATTCTGCCTGGACACTGAGGTCCAGCGCTGAGGGCCTTTTGGCGGTTCCCTCCCTACGAGAAGCCAAGTTACAGGGTAGTGATGCCTGCCCTGTGGAACCCCCTCCCACCAGATGTCAAAGAGATAAACAGCTACCTGACATTTAGAAGACATCTGAAGGCAGCCCTGTTCTGGGAAGCTTTGAATGTTTGACAGACTTTTTTATTTTAATATTTTGTTGGAAGCCGCCCAGAGTGGCTGGGTATAAATAATAAATTATTATTATTATATTATGATGATGACTGTGAGGTGTTACAAGTCATTAACTTCAAGCCACACTGCCATGCCTTTGAAGACACAAACCATCCCAGCTTTTCAGAGCTGGCTATCATGGCTTCTTTAATCTTTGTGTATTGCTCCACCATGTGGCTGAATCATATAAAGCACTGACTTTTACATATCTCTTGACCTCTAATTGCAAGAAGATCTCGTTAACTTGGATTATAATCTTTATAAATTGGAGTTGTGGAGCAGGTCCTCGAGAGGGGGGGGGGGGCTCCCACCATTCCTCCTCAGTCCAGCCCCTGACAACCATGTGGGTTACGGCGTCGAGGGCTCATTTTGTGGGGCGATGTGAAACGTAGTGTTTTCACCCCCAAACCTTGCAGGGGGCATTCTCTGGGTGTTTGGCGCCACTTTGGAGTGAATTGGACAACGTCTGACTTGGGGAGAAATTGGGATCCCGTGAGTTAGGGCGCCAAAGGCTCATTTTTGGGGGTGCCATGAAATGTGGGGTTTTCACTGCCAAACATTTCAGGGGGTCTTTAGCAGGTGTTTGCCGTTGCTTTGTTGTGAATCCTAAGGCATCGGGTTTTCAGCGAAATCGTGGCCACCATATCTATCCTGACAGATGATTTGGCCTGTCACCCTTGTGTGGAAGTAAAGGATGAGATTCCCCTACTACTCCGCCTGGGGTCTCCAATGTGGTGCACCCAGCCTCCACTCACACTATTCCTATGCTGGGGGATTTGGGGGTGGTTTGTGGGGATGTTATGTACTGAGTTGAATAGGATCCAAAATGCTACAGTCTGATTGGTCCTAGAACAATAGGATCCAACATGCAGCAGTCTGATTGGTCCTAGAACAATGCAGCAGTCTGGTCCGCAGGAGCCACCCAATCCAGCTCCAGGTGGAAGTGAATCCACAACCTGATTGGCCTACAGGAGAATCCCAGAATTAGCCAATCACGTGCAGCCCATTGTGTAAATAATGTATATAAAGCAGATATTGTGGGGGAACTTTCATTCCTCGCTACTATGAGCTGAATATAGAGCATGAAATCCACTCTCGACTCCGAGTATATTTCAGGGGAAGAGCTGTTTGGGGTATTTCCTGCTTGTGAATTATTATTTGTGTGTGTGTGTGTGTGTTTGTGTGTGTGTGTGTATATGTGTGTAAAACACATGCCTAAAGCTTTAAATCTGGGATGGGCATGGAAGTTCCGAGGTGGGCCATCAGGTGGCACTGCAGGCCATGCTCCAGTTGCTGCTGCTGCTGCTGCTACAGGTGCCAGTAAGTCTCGCATTTTCAACCTCTTCCTCCTCCATTGCACTGGCTAAATGATTCCTTGCTGGACTCCCATCGCTGAGGCCAAATGTACCTTTACCGAGCAAAATATCCGTTCGAATTATACACCCAGCACATGGAACCTGACAAAGGGGCAATACAAGTGGACTCTCTGTGCCCTTACCACAGTAAAAAGACTGATACTGGTGAGCTGGAAAAATAAAAACGCGTCTCCCTTCTATGATTGGATTGAAGACTTCTACAAACTCACCACATATGAATAGATTTTTTTTATTAGGAATTTTTATAACAACAAAGACAAAACAAAACAATACCATAAACACAACAAACATATAACAAGTACAATTTCAAAATCTTATTTTCTTATACCTTACTTCCCCGACTTCCTCATACCTCCCCTTTCTGTATTCCAATTTCTAATCAGCTATTCAGCAAGTCCTTCCCTTATTTTGACTTAAATTTTGATTTTACTCTCTTTAACTTATCCAATACCGCTGATAACCACTTATTTTCAAATCCAACGTCATTTTAACATTCATTAATTTTACAAAATCTCTTTAAATAGTCCTTAAATTTCTTCCAATCTTCTTCCGCCGTTTCTCTTCCCTGGTTTCGGATTCTGCTCGTCATCTCTGCCAGACCCATGTAGTCGATCACCTTCATCTGCCATTCTTCCAGGGTGGGTAAATCTTGTGTCTTCCAGTACTTTGCGATGAGTATTCTTGCTGCTGTTGTAGCATACATAAAGAAAGTCATATCCTTCTTTAACACCCCCTGGCTGACAATACCCAAGAGAAAGGCCTCTGGTTTCTTCGGGAAGGTATATTTAAACAGCTTTTTCAACTCATTATATATCATTTCACAGAAAGCCTTAATCTTAGGGCATGTCCACCAAAGGTGAAAGAATGCACCTTCATTTTCTTTACATTTCCAACACTTGTTATCAGGCAAATGGTAGATTTTTGCAAGCTTGACTGGGGTCATGTACCACCTATAAATCATTTTCATAACATTTTCTCTTAAGGCATTACATGCCGTAAATTTCATCCCGGTGGTCCACAACTTTTCCCAGTCAGCAAACATAATGTTATGACCAATGTCCTGAGCCCACTTAATCATTGCCGATTTAACCGTTTCATCCTGAGTATTCCATTTCAGCAGCAAGTTATACATTTTTGATAAATTTTTAGTACTGGATTCTAACAACTCAAACTCCAATTTTGATTTTTTCACCTGAAAGCCAAATTTCCTGTCCATCTTAAAGACCTCTATTATTTGGTAATAGTGAAGCCAATCTCTCACTTTCCCTTTTAGTTTCTCAAAACTCTGCAATTTTGATCTGTCCCCTTCATGTTCTAAAATTTCACAGTATCTCGGCCATCTAGATTCCATATTAAGCTTCTTAACAGCCTTAGCTTCCATTGGTGACAACCATCTTGGGGTTCTATTTTCCAACAAATCTTTGTATCTAGTCCAAACATTAAATAGTGCTTTCCTGACAATATGATTTTTAAAACCTTTATGAGCTTTAACCTTGTCATACCACAGATATGCACGCCACCCAAAAATGTTATTAAAACCTTCCAAATCCAAAATGTCTGTATTCTCAAGAAGTAGCCAGTCCTTCAGCCAGCAGAATGCTGCCGCTTCATAGTAAAGTTTGAAGTCTGGCAGGGCAAAACCCCCCCTTTCCTTAGCATCAGTTAAATTCTTAAACTTAATTCTGGGCTTCTTGCCCTGCCAGACAAACCTAGATATATCTTTCTGCCACTTCTTGAAACAGTCCATCTTGTCAATAATCTGCAATGTTTGAAAAAAAAACAAAACATTCTTGGCAATACATTCATCTTTATAACCGCAATTCGACCCAACAAGGAAAGCTTCAAGTTCGACCAGATTTCTAGATCTTTTTTCACTTCTGTCCAAACTTTCTCATAGTTATCTTTAAATAAATTCACATTCTTAGCTGTCATGTTTATGCCCAAATACTTCACTTTCTTAACCACATTTAACCCTGTCTCATTCTGAAACCTTTCTTTTTCAAAAGGTGTTAAATTTTTCTCCAATACCTTAGTTTTTAATTTGTTCAATTTAAATCCTGCGACATGGCCAAATTCTTGTATTAATTCCAATACCCTTTTCGTACTAGCGTCCGGTTCTTGTAATGTAAGTACCAGGTCATCTGCAAACGCTCTCAATTTGTATTGTTTAGCTCCGACCTGAATCCCTTTTACCAACTGGTCCCTTCTAATCATGTTAAGCAAAACCTCCAGGACTGATATAAAAAGTAATGGAGAGATTGGGCACCCCTGACGTGTTCCTTTTTCTATCTTGAACTCTTCTGTAAGCACATTATTTACAATTAATTTTGCTTTCTGTTCAGAGTATATTGCACCTATACCATTTTCAAACCCTTGGCCTACCCCCATCCCCCGGAGATTCTTCATCATAAAACTCCAAGAAATGTTGTCAAAGGCTTTCTCGGCATCCACAAATATCAAAACTGCCTTAGTGTTAATGTCCACTTCCAACTTTTCCAAAATGTCAATTATATTCCTTACATTGCCCGACAAGTGTCTTTTCGGGAGAAAGCCCGCTTGATCTCCATGAATCTCCTCCATCAAAACTCTTTTCAATCTCTTTGCTAAAATGTCAGCAAAAATTTTATAATCCACATTTAATAACGAGATGGGTCGGTATAAACTCACCACATATGAACAACCTGCAGATAAACGCAGACTTGCCATGGACAAATTCAGTGATACAGTGGTACCTCGGGTTAACATACACTTCAGGTTACAGACTCTGCTGGTAGCCTTTTTAGCCTCGGGTGAGAAGAGCTTTGCGCCCAGGACGGGGAAATGGGAGTCAACAGACACTCAAGGAATAGTTTCAGAGAAAAGCTTTATTCTGCCATCCGGGGTGGCAGAAGGAGCAAGTGTGATAGATTCACAAAACAAGCATGAGTTCACAGCCATTTGCGCAGAGCATATATTCCCCTTCCAGTTCCCTCCCCTTTCTCCTCCTCCTCAAGAGTCCTGCCCCATTGTGATGAAATTCCAGTGCCTGTCTTCGGAGAACTTCCAGACATTAGTGACAAAGATGCCTCCAGTGCTGAAGGACACGAAGAAGAAGTGGTTCTTGAAGATGATGCTCCACATCCATTTTCCCAAAAGGAGTTGAATGATCTAGTTCGCGACCTCAGCTTGTCAAAGGACTCTGCCGAACTGTTGGCATCCAGATTGAAGGGGGAAAAAACTCCTCTCTGACATCAGCTTCTTCCGCAACAGGCATCAAGAGTACCTCCGTTTTTTCTCAGAAGACAAGGACTTGGTGTACTGTGCAGATATTGCGCAGCTTCTGCTCAAGCTTGGAGTGCCACAGTATGAACCCAAAGATTGGAGACTGTTCATTGACAGCAGCAAGCGATCACTGAAATGTGTTCTGCTACACAACGGCAACCAGTTTGCCTCTATACCCCTGGCTCACTTGACTACAGTGAAGGAGAACTATGAAGCAGTGAAGTATGTGCTGGAGAAAATTGGTTATGGTCAGCATAAGTGGTTTATTTGTGTTGACCTGAAGATGGTGAACTTTTTGTTGGGACAACAGTCTGGCTTCAACAAGTACCCATGTTTTCTGTGCATGTGGGATAGTAGGGACCGTGCTCAGCATTACACGAAGAAGGACTGGCCTGTGCGGGAGGCATTGGTGCCTTGCAAAGAAAGGAATGTCATCAACGACCCTCTGGTGGACAGAGACAGAATACTCTTCCCACCGCTGCACATCAAGCTCGGCTTAATCAAGCAGTTCACCAAAGGCTCTGGACAAGGATGGTGACTGCTTCACTTGTGCCAGGATTGACCATGGAGAAGTTGAAAGCTGGCATCTTTGACGGTCCTCAGATCCGTCAGCTCATCAGAGATCCAGAGTTCCGAAACTCAATGAACGAAATGGAACTGGAAGCGTGGAAGGCATTTGTTCTGGTAGTGAAGAACTTTCTAAGCAACAATAAGGTCAGAAACTATGCAGAACTTGTCAACAACATGCTGACTGCTTTCAGAAACCTGGGCTGCAACATGAGCGTCAAGATGCACTACCTATTTTCACATATGGACCGGTTTCCTGAGAACCTGGGTTCAATGAGTGACGAGCAGGGGGAGAGATTCCATCAGGACATGAAAGAGATGGAGACCAGGTATCAGGGTCGCTGGGACGCAGTCATGATGGCTGACTACTGTTGGACTCTGAAGAGAGACCTCCCTGCCGCTGAGCATTCCAGGAGTTCCAAGAAACGGAAGTTCAAGCCCTGAAGTTTGAAAAATGGTGAAGCAACGTGCAATTTATGTGTTCTTACCTTTATCAATGCCCACCATTCAGTTTACAGTAATCGATGTTTCTATCAGGTAATCAATATATGTTGTTGGAAAAACATTATTTTCTCTTAAAAACATATTTAGGATGATATGTGTTGACAAAAATCAGCTGATAATGCCACAAAATGTAATCGGTTTTGTCACAAGATCTGATTTTTTACAAATCAACATAGCACAACAACCTGACCTGATGGAGAGAAACGGATGCCATTTCCTGATTCAGCAGTGCAAAAAGACCCTAAATCAATTGTAGAAATCTAGACAACATTCAAAAGGTAAAAAATTGTTGCCCAGTGTATAATTTAACATCTTTTGGGGGCAATTCCAAACCTGTTATTCCAAGAAGAAAGGCCTCTGGTTTCTTTATAAATGTATATTTCAACATTTTTTTCAATTCATTATAAATCTTTTCCCAGAAGTCTTTCACCTTGGGGCAGGTCCACCACATATGATAGAAGGTACCTTCTTTTTCTTTACCTTTCCAGCAATGGTTATCACAGTTATGATAAATCTTTGATAATTTAACAGGGGTCAGATACCATCTATACATCATTTTCATTATGTTTTCCTTTAGTACAGTACATGCAGTGAACTTGACCCCTTTCTTCCACAATCTTTCCCAATCCTCAAACATTATGTTATGTCCTACATGTCTTGCCCAATCTATCACCACTGATTTAACTTGTTCATCCTTCGTATGCCACTCTAACAATGGGAAATGTAGTGTTTTCAAAGCCCCCCCCCCCAATGTTCCAGGGGAATTCTCTGGGTGTTTGGTGCTGCTTTGGAGTGAATCAGATGACATTGGACCTTTGGAGAAATCGTGACCCTGTGGGTTAGGGCACTGAAGCCTAATTTTTTTTGGGGGGGGGCGCCATAAAACGTGGGGTTTTCACTGCCATGGATCACAAAACGGCTGCTGTTTTGTGCAAAGCTGGTAGATTGAGAAACTTGTATTTTATTTTTATTTTTAAAAAGATAAACTAAAGGTGTGTGCTTACAGGTAAACAGATACCAGTGTGCATGCCCATTATGACCTCAGGCAAGAATCAAGAAAATACAGGTGGTCCCTCTTAACTGACATTCTTAACTGAACAGAACTGAAGGGAGGGGCTGGTTCTGGAGCCAAGCTGTTTAGATTAGGTTTGGGTGGATGCGAAGAGGATGCCTCCAACTTCTTGGGCTTTGCTTCTCAACTTATTCTGCCTTCTGGAACCCCCCAGCCCAAGACCAACCACCTCTTGGATAGGTGAGCATGCAGATATTTTGGAATGTGAGTGTGGGGCAGGATGACCGCGTATGAAAGCTCCTTTGAGCACAAGTGCTGGCCCCCCTTTTCTCTCCCATGGAGGCCCTGAACTGGCCAGCTCTTGGTTCAGGGCCTCCAAGGGAGAGAAAAGGGAACCTCAGTTACTCTTTGCCTTCTGAGGACACTGTCTCACTCCCAGAGCCCCAAGACTTACGGCTGCTGCTCTAACAGTCTCAGGACATCCAAGGGATCATGAGCAAAGCACACAAGCCCTGCCCGCCAGATGTGAAGCACTCTACGGAGAGAATTTGGGTTTTTTAACTGGCTGAACAGAGTTTCAGCCCTTGGGGAATTTGATTTCTTAAACATACACCTTCCCCTTCCTTGTGTCCCTGGGGAGAAAAGCCAATCCTGCTTTCTTCCTTTGGTAATTTAATCAGAGGAAATAAACTCTTTCAGTGGTCTAATAGATTTGCTGAATCATGAATTCTGTACATGCACAGAGGCTATACCTCTTGAAACCCCAAAGATGGGCAAGATGGGGCATTTCTCTCCACCTGGCTCCACCGGATATTGCTGATGGCCAATGAAAGGCCAAGTAGGGATTCCTAGTGGGGGATGTTGCTGTGGTATAGTGGAGGAGCAGGGCCAGGAGGCTAACTTGGACACCTGAGAACACAAAAAAGCAGCAGCAAAACAACTACATGTTTCCTTTTAAATGGGCCTTCCTGCTGAGTGTAAAGCATAGATCCTCCTTTTTTAAGGGAAAAGGGAGAGAAGGCTTCTCCCAAAGTGTTAGAAGGCCACAAATAATGTAACAATAGAACAAAACAAATGTGCCGTTTCATGTGATACAGAATCCTATGTGCAAATCTGTTAGATTGAGAAATTTGTACTAAATAAGAAAAAAAAATTAAAGGTGTGTGCTTGCAGGTAAACAGATTGGAGATTTTCTGCAAGATCTTGTGAGATCTCATTGAAGTCTTGCAAGATGTCCAGGAGAGCAAAATATGTATTGAGATTTGGGAGAGATCTTGCATGCTCTTTCAGGGACCAAAGCCATCACTGCTGCAGCGCCAAAGGCAGGTGGCTAAGGGGTGGTGAGTGTCCCACGGGGCGAAATGGGATGTACCCCCCCTCAAGCTCAGGATTCCAGAACTAACAACTGTCAGTTGGGAGGGACGGAAGGCAAGGACCCACAGCCCAGGTGGGGCTCGCTAGCTTGGGGAGGAGGTGTGTGATTCCTCAGCTGGAGTAGATGCAGGACAGTTGAGGCTCACATGCCTCATCACCGCAAAAGCTATAACTGGAAAGCTGAATTATGATTTTCAAGTTTATACATTTCAATAATTTTGCAGTCATTTTAGCATTTCAAAACTTGACTTCCTTCCCCCTCTTTCTGCAGTTCTTTAAATTGATTCTCCATATCTTATGCATATCCAAATTACCTCAATTTCTTCATTTATGCATCTGCTATAAATAGATAATCTTATTAAACTGCAGGTTATTCCAATAATCCTGCCAATGTTCTTATCTGTTTACAGTTTGTAACTATTCATTCAACCATTTCCATTCTTTAATAAAAAGTTTGTTCTCTTGCTCCTAGAAACGGTCAGCATGTGACAGAGGCCACATCCTGGGAACGGTTTGACTGGCCACCTAAACCAGGTGAGAGCAGCCAAGGAATCTCAAATGCTCAGGAACTTCCCCTGTGTGCCAAGACGGGCTCCAGCAGATTGAGCGGACAAGACCAAGCGTGGGCCCAGTGGTCAAGAAGGTGGTTTCTGCAATGCTGTGGAGGGAAGTGAGGGGCAGATGGGGCTCATCCACCTATAAAGATAGCCCATCGAAGAGAAGGAAAACTCTGATCCTAATTTGCCTTGTGGGATATCTTTGGGAGCTGAAAAGGCTAAGGAGTAAAGCCTACAGAAATCTGGAGTGGAGTCCCTCAGGCGGTTGGATGGCGCCGTTTACAACCCCTTCTGACAACTCCTGCAGCCCAACTGGTGCCTAACTCTGCTTTCCTTGGAGACCCATCTGCAAGGGCAAGAGAGGGAGTCTTGTCATCTGGGAAGCCCAGGACCTCCAGACACACTGCCCAGTCTTGCTCCCTGGAGAGGTCACTTTGGGACTGCTGACACCGTTGCTTGACTTTTGACCTCACCCCCGTAGGCGCACTCCATTGCTTCTCAAGACAGACAAATGCCAACATTAAAAAACTATTTGAAAGAATTTTATTTCATTCAAAAAAGACAATCTGGCATGTGATTAGGACAGTGGTTTTCAGACAACGGGTGACACGTTTATTGATCCAGTTTGGAAGTCTCTGTCTTGTCTTCGCACATGCGCAGTTCCATCTAGGAGCAACAACAAGGGAAGGAGCCAAACTGTCAACTCCTGCAGCGAGACTCAGGATTTCCACTCATGCTCACAAACGTAGGAAAAAGCACCGCCTAGGATAAAAGGATGATCAGAGAATAACATGTTTGTAAAGGAACTTGATTAGAATAATAATGATGATGATGATTTTTATTTTATTTTTCTATTTGGGTTTGTGGGGAAGGGGGGGACTGGGTCTTGGTGGGGAGGGAGATCTGTGCTGGAGTTGCTGGCCTCACTGCTGTCGCTGCCCGGAAGAGAGAAGAAGAGAAAATATTTTTAATCTTTCCATTTCTTATTATGTTGACAACCCATCTTTCCTTCAAGGATCTCCAGGTGGCTTACGCTATTCTCCCTTTCTTTAATTATATTTACTTCCTCATTCCATTTCTCTTCCAATATCTCTTCCTCCTCCTCCTCGCAGACCAGGGGGTGGATTTTAGGGGCACGACAGCAGGAGGCCAGCAGCTCGCACAGCCTGCCACACTGGCCATTCTCTCTTTCAACAGCCTTGGAGAACAACTGAGTAGGCATCTAGAGCGTCAACTGAACAGGCATGTGGATCAGCTAGTCACTGGGCACAGTCTATTCTTTTGGAGGGGGCTTTCCCCAGTTTCCATTTATAAGAAGTTTGAAAGGTTGCCTCTTTATAAAGTCTGTTTCCTTGTGACGAGAGACCACACTGGAGACTCAGTGTTTTTGAAATATATCAAGGTAAAGGGACTCCTGACCATTAGGTCCAGTCGTGGCCGACTCTGGGGTTGCAGCGCTCATCTTGCTTTATTGGCGGACCGGTCATGAACAGCTTCCGGGTCATGTGGCCAGCATGACTAAGCTGCTTCTGAACCAGAGCAGCGCACGGAAACGCCCTTTACCTTCCCGCCGGAGCATTACCTATTTATCTACTTGCCCTTTGACGTGCTTTTGAACTGCTAGGTTGGCAGGAGCAGGGACCGAGCAACGGGAGTTCACTCCGTCGTGGGGATTCGAACCGCCAGCCTTCTGATAGGCAAGTCCTAGGCTCTGTGGTTTAACCCACAGCGCCACCCGCATCCCTATTATTTATTTATTTAGATACTTGGGTTTTGGGCGAAGGGAGAACTGGGTCTTGGAGTGGGGTAGAGCTGTACTGGAGCTGCTGGCCTCACTGCTATCGCTGCCTGGAAGAGAAATGAAGAGAAATGAAGAGAAATGAAGAGAAAGAATTCTTAATTTTTTCATTGATTACTACATTGATGGCCCATCTTTCCTGCAAGGATCTCCAGGTGGCTTGCGTTATTCTCCCTTCCTCCCTTCCTCATCCCATCCCTGAACTCTTCTTGAATCAGGGAGCTGCCTCCCCCCATCCCAGTGATCCAGATTCTCTCTGGCCTCCCTGTTCCTCAAGAACAAAGATCAACACTCCCCATCTATAGATCGGTGGCATCCATCCCCTGGTCGCTTGGTCTTACATAAATTGTTTTCACCTTCACTAAAGATTCCTTCTGATCTTCATAACCATCACTTCATCCTCCCATTTCTCTTCCAATATCTCTTCCTCCTCCTCCTCACAGACCAGGGGATGGATCTTTGGCACGTGACAGCAGGAGACCAGCAGCTCACGCAGCCAATCTTTATAAACTAATCTAACCACGACATGGTTCCCTATGTTTCTGAATCTTGAGGGATAGTAAAAGAAACAGAATGCAGAAGGAATTAGGAATCCTACTTATACTTTAGATGAAGAAAGTCTCTTCATTACACCAGAAAACGTATTTCCTTTCTCACAAACTACCTCCTCAAGCTAAAGATGCTCATCTTTAATTTTATAGTCCCTTTCCTCTTTTGTGCAGTTCTGCCCCTCCTTTCGCCACTTTTCTTCTCTTCCCGATTCTCCAATTAGTCCAGCCGTTTCTCCTAGACCACGCTATGCCATCTTTGCCATCTTTATAGGTTAGTGTTTAATATAAGTTCAATATTAAAAGTGTTGCCTTCTCTTTTACCTTTGTTTTCCAGTAACTTCCACTCTTTTACCACAAACAGCGCTGACAATCCAAGTCTTTTAACTCAGTCTCTTTCGCTGGGCTCACGCCACTTCAAAGTAAAAAACAAGTTAAGTCCTTGAATTCCGCTTCTTTTAATGGGCTAGTACTCCTGCTGCAGAGTGAAATTTGAATCTGTCTTCCTTTTCTTACTGGTACTTGTTAGAGAAATCTTTGCTTATGCTTACGTATAATGAGAAAGATTTCCAATATGTTTAAGATAAAATCTACCATTCTTTACTCTTTATGTGCTAGTCTTTTGGGTCTGTTTCTGAGCAGTTCAGTTTGTATTAATAAGTCTCACAGACCCTCTTCTCCTCAAGCTCTCCTTGTTAGCTGCCGTTCTTACCCTTTGGGACTTTGAGGCTTGCTGCTGAGGATTGCTCGTGTCCTTGCGTCTAGGTACTCTCTGTCGACTCACCTCCTGGTTAGGACGTGGGCTTCGAAGGGTTCCTTTTTTGACGCTGCCGGACAATGTCAGCCCTGGGCCACGCCCAGAGCCTTTTTGGGGGTCGTGTAGCCTCCGCGTTGCCCCCCAAAGTTCCCTCTAACAGCTGCTAGGCGCAGAGAACCCACGAAGCACATCCACAACGGAGGGCGGAAAAACCGGAAGCCCTTACATACCAGGTTTGGGAGGGGGATTTGGTCTGCGATAGGCTTTTTCCGTAGGGACACGGGTGGCCACAGAGCCTAGGGCTTGCTGATCCGAAGGTCAGCAGTTCGAATCCCCGCGACGGGGTGAGCTCCCGCTGCTCGGTCCCAGCACCTGCCAACCTAGCAGTTCGAAAGCACAAAGTCGAAGTAGATAAATACCGTATTTTTCGCTCTATAGGACGCTATTTCCCCCCTCCAAAAATTAAGGGGAAATGATCAAAGCAGCAGAAATAAGAGATGATTGGATTCCTTTAAGAGCTCAAAGCATGGGTACCCCCAACAAAAATTTAAAATTCGGTTTTGTAATTTGGAACTAATGTGATTTGATTGGTTTGCTAATAAAAAATATATTATAAAAAAAAACAAAAATTAAGGGAAAATTTGTGTGCGCCCTATGGAGTGAATGCAGGCTGCGCAGCTAAGCCCAAAGCCAGAGCAGGGAGAAGGAGCGCTGCGCAGCGCTCCGTCTCGCTGTTCTAGCTTGGGGTTAGCTGCGCAAAGCCTCCGCAGGGAAGCAGGGTGAAGCCCCCCTGCTGCCCTGCGAAGGCTTCAAAGGCCGTCCCCAAAGCCAGAACAGTGAGGCGGAGCGCTGCGCAGCGCTCCGTCTCACTGTTCTAGCTTGGGGATGGCTGCGCAAAGCCTCCGCAGGACAGCGGGGTGCCTTCACCCCGCTGCTCTGCAGAGGCTTCAAAGGCTGCACTCCGTTGGCTTCAGGCAGCTATCCGCAAGCTTTCGGAGCGCAGCAGGAGTTCCCGCTGTACTTCGAAGGCTTGCGGATAGCCACCTGAAGTCACCTAGCAGTTCGAAAGTGGAAGTAGATAAATACCGTATTTTTCACTCTATAGGACACACTTTTCCCCCTCCAAAAATTAAGGGAAAATGATCAAAGCAGCAGAAATTAGAGATGATTGGATTCCTTTCTGAGCTCGAAGCATGGGTACCCCCAACCAAAATTTAAAATTCGGTTTTGTAATTTGGAACTATTGTGATTTGATTGGTTTGCTAATAAAAAATATATTATAAAAAAAACAAAAATTAAGGGAAAATTTGTGTGTGCCCTATGGAGTGAATGCAGGCTGCGCAGCTAAGCCCAAAGCCAGAGCAGGCAGAAGGAGCGCTGCGCGGTGCTCCGTCTCACTGTTCTAGCTTGGGGATGGCTGCACAAAGCCTCCGCAGGGCAGCGGGGTGCCTTCACCCCGCTGCTCTGCGGAGGCTTCAAAGGCTGCACTCTGGGGGCTTCAGGCAGCTATCCGCAAGCCTTCCAAGCGCAGCAGGAGTTCCCGCTGCACTCAGAAGGCTTGCGGATAGCCGCCTGAAGCCTGGAGAGCGAGAGAGGTCGGTGCACATTTTTCCCTCTCTGCGCAGCGCCCCTTCAGCGAAGCGGGAGGAGAAATGGAAGGGGCTCCATTTCTCCTGCCGCTTCGCTGAAGGGACACTGAGCAGAGAGGGAGAGAATCCCCCCCCCTGTTCTCCCCCTCCTATAATCCGGTGCGTCTTATGGTCCGGTGCGTCCTATAGAGCGAAAAATACGGTAGGTGCCGTTCTGTCGGGAAGGTAAACAGCCTTTCCGTGCACTGCTCTGCTTTTGCCAGAAGCGGCTTCGTCATCCTGGCCACATGACCCGGAAGCTGTACGCCGGCTCCCTCAGCCTATAGAGCGAGATGAGCGCGCAACCCTAGAGTCGTCCGCGACTGGACCTAACGGTCAGGGGTCCCTGTACCTTTACTTAGGCTTTTTCCAGATTGCCTTACTGCCCTATGTTTCTAAATCCTGAGGGAGAGCAAAAGAAGCAGAATGCAGAAAGAATTAGACATTCTACTTACACTCAAGAAGAAGAAATCTTTATTTTGCCGGAAAACATAATTACTTCTCACAAACCACCTCCTTTCTCCTGAACTATCCTCAAGTAGTTGCTCTTCCCAAAGTCCTCAGCCAAGTCACTCAGCAGGGGGACGTGTCACAATGGAGGCCCTGACCCTGTTGCTTTAGCTACCTTGCTTAACAATGTGAATTGTTCCCCTTAACATTAATTTTTCAAATATATCTTCCAGTGGGTTTTTATTTTATTTATTTAGGAAGGATCTAGAGCTGGCTTCATCCAGCACGGTGCATTTCTGGACAGGACAGGAAACACCTAGCAAACACACACTTTTCAACATGGCGGTGTCACCAAGGAAAAACACTCCTGGCCTAGACTATGGCTGCTGTTTCTCAATTCATAGTAAAAAATGACCCTTCTCAACATCCTGTAATCATCTGTCCAGTATTAGGATGGACAGGAGCAGGACTTCACCCTTAGACCCCCTCATCCCCCTGTTTCTTTCTGTTTCTGCCCAGTGTCTTCTGCCAATCAACAGCTTTCCTTAGCTTGCAAGAAAGTGAAATGTTATGAGTTACTTGGTGCCAGACTCCCCTTTGCCATGAGTTTCTGGGTGCCAGGCACTGAACCCCTGGACACTGAACATCTGGGGAATTGATCTAAGCTGTACCCCAAGCACTACATTTGATTGTTGGTTATTAAAAACTGATTGAAACCATTTTATTTCATTCACAAAAGAAATTTTGACATGTGATTATGATAACAGTTTATATAATAAAGGTGACACGTTTATTGATCCTTCTTGTAAGTTATTATTTGTCTACTTTAATGTATTTTTATATATATTAATCAGTAAGGGGGTGGGGTGGGAAGCAGTTTTGCATATGGAACTGGTGGATGGCTGTCATTAATCCAGATCAATTTCATAGAATCATAGAAACTTATAGCTGGAAGGGACACCAAGGGTCATCTAGTCCAACCCCCTGGGATGCAGGAATCTCAGCAAAAGCATCCATGGCAGACGGCCACCCAACCTCTGCTTAGTAACCTCCAAGGAAGGAGTTTCCACCACCTCTCATGGGAATCTGTTCCAATGCCAAACAGCCCTTACTGTCAGAAAGTTTTTATGAATGTTTAGTCTACTTTCTTATAACTTGAATCCATGGGTTCGAGTCCTACCATCTAGAGCAGGAGAAAACAAGCTTGTTCCCTCTTCCATGTGACAGCCCTTAAGATATTGGAAGATGGCTGTCAGATCTCCTCTCAGTTTCCTTTTTTCCAGGCCAAACCTCCCCAGCTCCTTCAAGTGTTTCTCTTCAATCTTAGTTTCCAGACCCTTGGTTGTCTTGGTTGCCCTCCTCTGCACACATTCCAGCTTGTCAACATCCTTCTTGAATGATGATGCCCAGAACTGGACACAGGACTCCAGGTGTGGCCTGACCAAGGTAGGAGAGAGTAGGACTTGGACTTTGTTTCATCAGGACCCTGGACTTCCATAGATGCAATCTAGAACAGCGTTACCATTTTCTGCTGCTGCACATTCCTTGTGGCTGAGGCTCAGGGTAACGCCCCCGGGACCTTTCAGTTCATGGTGTCCATGGAGGCGCAGGTCAATTCTGTGTCCAGGGCAGCTGTTGACCAGCTTCATCTAGTACGCAGGCTGAGACCCTATCTGCCTGCGGATTGCCTCGCCAGAGTGGTGCATGCTCTGGTTATCTCCCGCTTGGATTACTGCAATGCGCTCTACGTGGGGCTACCTTTGTAGGTGACCCGGAAACTACAACTAATCCAGAATGCGGCAGCTAGACTGGTGACTGGGAGTGGCCCCCAAGACCTACATTGGCTCTCAGTATGTTTCCGGGCACAATTCAAAGTGTTGGTGCTGACCTTTAAAGCCCTAAACGGCCTCAAAGGCACAGTATACCTGAAGGAGCGCCTGTGAGGTGTTACAAGTCATTAACTTCAAGCCACACTGCCATGCCTTTGAAGACACAAACCATCCCAGCTTTTCAGAGCTGGCTATCATGGCTTCTTTAATCTTTGTGTATTGCTCCACCATCTGGCTGAATCATATAAAGCACTGACTTTTACATATCTCTTGACCTCTAATTGCAAGAAGATCTCGTTAACTTGGATTATAGTCTTTATAAATTGGAGTTGTGGAGCAGGTCCTCGAGAGGGGGGGGGGCTCCCACCATTCCTCCTCAGTCCAGCCCCTGACAACCATGTGGGTTACGGCGTCGAGGGCTCATTTTGTGGGGCGATGTGAAACGTAGTGTTTTCACCCCCAAACCTTGCAGGGGGCATTCTCTGAGTGTTTGGCGCCACTTTGGAGTGAATTGGACAACGTCTGACTTTGGGAGAAATTGGGATCCCGTGAGTTAGGGCGCCAAAGGCTCATTTTTGGGGGTGCCATGAAATGTGGGGTTTTCACTGCCAAACATTTCAGGGGGTCTTTAGCAGGTGTTTGCCGTTGCTTTGTTGTGAATCCTAAGACATTGGGTTTTCAGCGAAATCGTGGCCACCATATCTATCCTGACAGATGATTTGGCCTGTCACCCTTGTGTGGAAGTAAAGGATGAGATTCCCCTACTACTCCGCCTGGGGTCTCCAATGTGGTGCACCCAGCCTCCACTCACACTATTCCTATGCTGGGGGATTTGGGGGTGGTTTGTGGGGATGTTATGTACTGAGTTGAATAGGATCCAAAATGCTACAGTCTGATTGGTCCTAGAACAATAGGATCCAACATGCAGCAGTCTGATTGGTCCTAGAACAATGCAGCAGTCTGGTCCGCAGGAGCCACCCAATCCAGCTCCAGGTGGAAGTGAATCCACAACCTGATTGGCCTACAGGAGAATCCCAGAATTAGCCAATCACGTGCAGCCCATTGTGTAAATAATGTATATAAAGCAGATATTGTCGGGGAACTTTCATTCCTCGCTACTATGAGCTGAATATAGAGCATGAAATCCACTCTCGACTCCGAGTATATTTCAGGGGAAGAGCTGTTTGGGGTATTTCCTGCTTGTGAATTATTATTTGTGTGTGTGTGTGTGTGTTTGTGTGTGTGTGTGTATATGTGTGTAAAACACATGCCTAAAGCTTTAAATCTGGGATGGGCATGGAAGTTCCGAGGTGGGCCATCAGGTGGCACTGCAGGCCATGCTCCAGTTGCTGCTGCTGCTGCTGCTACAGGTGCCAGTAAGTCTCGCATTTTCAACCTCTTCCTCCTCCATTGCACTGGCTAAATGATTCCTTGCTGGACTCCCATCGCTGAGGCCAAATGTACCTTTACCGAGCAAAATATCCGTTCGAATTATACACCCAGCACATGGAACCTGACAAAGGGGCAATACAAGTGGACTCTCTGTGCCCTTACCACAGTAAAAAGACTGATACTGGTGAGCTGGAAAAATAAAAACGCGTCTCCCTTCTATGATTGGATTGAAGACTTCTACAAACTCACCACATATGAATAGATTTTTTTTATTAGGAATTTTTATAACAACAAAGACAAAACAAAACAATACCATAAACACAACAAACATATAACAAGTACAATTTCAAAATCTTATTTTCTTATACCTTACTTCCCCGACTTCCTCATACCTCCCCTTTCTGTATTCCAATTTCTAATCAGCTATTCAGCAAGTCCTTCCCTTATTTTGACTTAAATTTTGATTTTACTCTCTTTAACTTATCCAATACCGCTGATAACCACTTATTTTCAAATCCAACGTCATTTTAACATTCATTAATTTTACAAAATCTCTTTAAATAGTCCTTAAATTTCTTCCAATCTTCTTCCGCCGTTTCTCTTCCCTGGTTTCGGATTCTGCTCGTCATCTCTGCCAGACCCATGTAGTCGATCACCTTCATCTGCCATTCTTCCAGGGTGGGTAAATCTTGTGTCTTCCAGTACTTTGCGATGAGTATTCTTGCTGCTGTTGTAGCATACATAAAGAAAGTCATATCCTTCTTTAACACCCCCTGGCTGACAATACCCAAGAGAAAGGCCTCTGGTTTCTTCGGGAAGGTATATTTAAACACCTTTTTCAACTCATTATATATCATTTCCCAGAAAGCCTTAATCTTAGGGCATGTCCACCAAAGGTGAAAGAATGCACCTTCATTTTCTTTACATTTCCAACACTTGTTATCAGGCAAATGGTAGATTTTTGCAAGCTTGACTGGGGTCATGTACCACCTATAAATCATTTTCATAACATTTTCTCTTAAGGCATTACATGCCGTAAATTTCATCCCGGTGGTCCACAACTTTTCCCAGTCAGCAAACATAATGTTATGACCAATGTCCTGAGCCCACTTAATCATTGCCGATTTAACCGTTTCATCCTGAGTATTCCATTTCAGCAGCAAGTTATACATTTTTGATAAATTTTTAGTACTGGATTCTAACAACTCAAACTCCAATTTTGATTTTTTCACCTGAAAGCCAAATTTCCTGTCCATCTTAAAGACCTCTATTATTTGGTAATAGTGAAGCCAATCTCTCACTTTCCCTTTTAGTTTCTCAAAACTCTGCAATTTTGATCTGTCCCCTTCGTGTTCTAAAATTTCACAGTATCTCGGCCATCTAGATTCCATATTAAGCTTCTTAACAGCCTTAGCTTCCATTGGTGACAACCATCTTGGGGTTCTATTTTCCAACAAATCTTTGTATCTAGTCCAAACATTAAATAGTGCTTTCCTGACAATATGATTTTTAAAACCTTTATGAGCTTTAACCTTGTCATACCACAGATATGCACGCCACCCAAAAATGTTATTAAAACCTTCCAAATCCAAAATGTCTGTATTCTCAAGAAGTAGCCAGTCCTTCAGCCAGCAGAATGCTGCCGCTTCATAGTAAAGTTTGAAGTCTGGCAGGGCAAAACCCCCCCTTTCCTTAGCATCAGTTAAAATCTTAAACTTAATTCTGGGCTTCTTGCCCTGCCAGACAAACCTAGATATATCTTTCTGCCACTTCTTGAAACAGTCCATCTTGTCAATAATCTGCAATGTTTGAAAAAAAACCAAAACATTCTTGGCAATACATTCATCTTTATAACTGCAATTCGACCCAAGAAGGAAAGCTTCAAGTTCGACCAGATTTCTAGATCTTTTTTCACTTCTGTCCAAACTTTCTCATAGTTATCTTTAAATAAATTCACATTCTTAGCTGTCATGTTTATGCCCAAATACTTCACTTTCTTAACCACATTTAACCCTGTCTCATTCTGAAACCTTTCTTTTTCAAAAGGTGTTAAATTTTTCTCCAATACCTTAGTTTTTAATTTGTTCAATTTAAATCCTGCGACATGGCCAAATTCTTGTATTAATTCCAATACCCTTTTCGTACTAGCGTCCGGTTCTTGTAATGTAAGTACCAGGTCATCTGCAAACGCTCTCAATTTGTATTGTTTAGCTCCGACCTGAATCCCTTTTACCAACTGGTCCCTTCTAATCATGTTAAGCAAAACCTCCAGGACTGATATAAAAAGTAATGGAGAGATTGGGCACCCCTGACGTGTTCCTTTTTCTATCTTGAACTCTTCTGTAAGCACATTATTTACAATTAATTTTGCTTTCTGTTCAGAGTATATTGCACCTATACCATTTTCAAACCCTTGGCCTACCCCCATCCCCCGGAGATTCTTCATCATAAAACTCCAAGAAATGTTGTCAAAGGCTTTCTCGGCATCCACAAATATCAAAACTGCCTTAGTGTTAATGTCCACTTCCAACTTTTCCAAAATGTCAATTATATTCCTTACATTGCCCGACAAGTGTCTTTTCGGGAGAAAGCCCGCTTGATCTCCATGAATCTCCTCCATCAAAACTCTTTTCAATCTCTTTGCTAAAATGTCAGCAAAAATTTTATAATCCACATTTAATAACGAGATGGGTCGGTATAAACTCACCACATATGAACAACCTGCAGATAAACACAGACTTGCCATGGACAAATTCAGTGATACAGTGGTACCTCGGGTTAACATACACTTCAGGTTACAGACTCTGCTTGTAGCCTTTTTAGCCTCGGGTGAGAAGAGCTTTGCGCCCAGGACGGGGAAATGGGAGTCAACAGACACTCAAGGAATAGTTTCAGAGAAAAGCTTTATTCTGCCATCCGGGGTGGCAGAAGGAGCAAGTGTGATAGATTCACAAAACAAGCATGAGTTCACAGCCATTTGCGCAGAGCATATATTCCCCTTCCAGTTCCCTCCCCTTTCTCCTCCTCCTCAAGAGTCCTGCCCCATTGTGATGAAATTCCAGTGCCTGTCTTCGGAGAACTTCCAGACATTAGTGACAAAGATGCCTCCAGTGCTGAAGGACACGAAGAAGAAGTGGTTCTTGAAGATGATGCTCCACATCCATTTTCCCAAAAGGAGTTGAATGATCTAGTTCGCGACCTCAGCTTGTCAAAGGACTCTGCCGAACTGTTGGCATCCAGATTGAAGGGGGAAAAAACTCCTCTCTGACATCAGCTTCTTCCGCAACAGGCATCAAGAGTACCTCCGTTTTTTCTCAGAAGACAAGGACTTGGTGTACTGTGCAGATATTGCGCAGCTTCTGCTCAAGCTTGGAGTGCCACAGTATGAACCCAAAGATTGGAGACTGTTCATTGACAGCAGCAAGCGATCACTGAAATGTGTTCTGCTACACAACGGCAACCAGTTTGCCTCTATACCCCTGGCTCACTCGACTACAGTGAAGGAGAACTATGAAGCAGTGAAGTATGTGCTGGAGAAAATTGGTTATGGTCAGCATAAGTGGTTTATTTGTGTTGACCTGAAGATGGTGAACTTTTTGTTGGGACAACAGTCTGGCTTCAACAAGTACCCATGTTTTCTGTGCATGTGGGATAGTAGGGACCGTGCTCAGCATTACACGAAGAAGGACTGGCCTGTGCGGGAGGAATTGGTGCCTTGCAAAGAAAGGAACGTCATCAACGACCCTCTGGTGGACAGAGACAGAATACTCTTCCCACCGCTGCACATCAAGCTCGGCTTAATCAAGCAGTTCACCAAAGGCTCTGGACAAGGATGGTGACTGCTTCACTTGTGGCAGGATTGACCATGGAGAAGTTGAAAGCTGGCATCTTTGACGGTCCTCAGATCCGTCAGCTCATCAGAGATCCAGAGTTCCGAAACTCAATGAACGAAATGGAACTGGAAGCGTGGAAGGCATTTGTTCTGGTAGTGAAGAACTTTCTAAGCAACAATAAGGTCAGAAACTATGCAGAACTTGTCAACAACATGCTGACTGCTTTCAGAAACCTGGGCTGCAACATGAGCGTCAAGATGCACTACCTATTTTCACATATGGACCGGTTTCCTGAGAACCTGGGTTCAATGAGTAATGAGCAGGGGGAGAGATTCCATCAGGACATGAAAGAGATGGAGACCAGGTATCAGGGTCGCTGGGACGCAGTCAGGATGGCTGACTACTGTTGGACTCTGAAGAGAGACCTCCCTGCCGCTGAGCATTCCAGGAGTTCCAAGAAACGGAAGTTCAAGCCCTGAAGTTTGAAAAATGGTGAAGCAACGTGCAATTTATGTGTTCTTACCTTTATCAATGCCCACCATTCAGTTTACAGTAATCAATGTTTCTATCAGGTAATCAATATATGTTCTTGGAAAAACATTATTTTCTCTTAAAAACATATTTAGGATGATATGTGTTGACAAAAATCAGCTGATAATGCCACAAAATGTAATCGGTTTTGTCACAAGATCTGATTTTTTACAAATCAACATAGCACAACAACCTGACCTGATGGAGAGATACGGATGCCATTTCCTGATTCAGCAGTGCAAAAAGACCCTAAATCAATTGTAGAAATCTAGACAACATTCAAAAGGTAAAAAATTGTTGCCCAGTGTATAATTTAACATCTTTTGGGGGCAATTCCAAACCTGTTATTCCAAGAAGAAAGGCCTCTGGTTTCTTTATAAATGTATATTTCAACATTTTTTTCAATTCATTATAAATCTTTTCCCAGAAGTCTTTCACCTTGGGGCAGGTCCACCACATATGATAGAAGGTACCTTCTTTTTCTTTACCTTTCCAGCAATGGTTATCACAGTTATGATAAATCTTTGATAATTTAACAGGGGTCAGATACCATCTATACATCATTTTCATTATGTTTTCCTTTAGTACAGTACATGCAGTGAACTTGACCCCTTTCTTCCACAATCTTTCCCAATCCTCAAACATTATGTTATGTCCTACATGTCTTGCCCAATCTATCACCACTGATTTAACTTGTTCATCCTTCGTATGCCACTCTAACAATGGGAAATGTAGTGTTTTCAAAGCCCCCCCCCCCAATGTTGCAGGGGGCATTCTCTGGGTGTTTGGTGCTGCTTTGGAGTGAATCAGATGACATTGGACCTTTGGAGAAATCGTGACCCTGTGGGTTAGGGCACTGAAGCCTCATTTTTTTGGGGGGGGGCGCCATAAAACGTGGGGTTTTCACTGCCATGGATCACAAAACGGCTGCTGTTTTGTGCAAAGCTGGTAGATTGAGAAACTTGTATTTTATTTTTATTTTTAAAAAGATAAACTAAAGGTGTGTGCTTACAGGTAAACAGATACCAGTGTGCATGCCCATTATGACCTCAGGCAAGAATCAAGAAAATACAGGTGGTCCCTCTTAACTGACATTCTGAACTGAACAGTACTGAAGGGAGGGGCTGGTTCTGGAGCAAAGCTGTTTAGATTGGGTTTGGGTGGATGTGAAGAGGATGCCTCCAACTTCTTGGGCTTTGCTTCTCAACTTATTCTGCCTTCTGGGACCCCCCAGCCCAAGACCAACCACCTCTTGGATAGGTGAGCATGCAGATATTTTGGAATGTGACTGTGGGGAAGGATGACCGCGTATGAAAGCTCCTTTGAGCACAAGTGCTGGCCCCCCTTTTCTCTCCCATGGAGGCCCTGAACTGGCCAGCTCCTTGTTCAGGGCCTCCAAGGGAGAGAAAAGGGAACCTCAGTTACTCTTTGCCTTCTGAGGACACTGTCTCACTCCCAGAGCCCCAAGACTTACGGCTGCTGCTCTAACAGTCTCAGGACATCCAAGGGATCATGAGCAAAGCACACAAGCCCTGCCTGCCAGATGTGAAGCACTCTACGGAGAGAATTTGGGTTTTTTAACTGGCTGAACAGAGTTTCAGCCCTTGGGGAATTTGATTTCTTAAACACACACCTTCCCCTTCCTTGTGTCCCTGGGGAGAAAAGCCAATCCTGCTTTCTTCCTTTGGTAATTTAATCAGAGGAAATAAACTCTTTCAGTGGTCTAATAGATTTGCTGAATCATGAATTCTGTACATGCACAGAGGCTATACCTCTTGAAACCCCAAAGATGGGCAAGATGGGGCATTTCTCTCCACCTGGCTCCACCGGATATTGCTGATGGCCAATGAAAGCCCAAGTAGGGATTCCTAGTGGGGGATGTTGCTGTGGTATAGTGGAGGAGCAGGGCCAGGAGGCTAACTTGGACACCTGAGAACACAAAAAAGCAGCAGCAAAACAACTACATGTTTCCTTTTAAATGGGCCTTCCTGCTGAGTGTAAAGCATAGATCCTCATTTTTTAAGGGAAAAGGGAGAGAAGGCTTCTCCCAAAGTGTTAGAAGGCCACAAATAATGTAACAATAGAACAAAACAAATGTGCCGTTTCATGTGATACAGAATCCTATGTGCAAATCTGTTAGATTGAGAAATTTGTACTAAATAAGAAAAAAAAATTAAAGGTGTGTGCTTGCAGGTAAACAGATTGGAGATTTTCTGCAAGATCTTGTGAGATCTCATTGAAGTCTTGCAAGATGTCCAGGAGAGCAAAATATGTATTGAGATTTGGGAGAGATCTTGCATGCTCTTTCAGGGACCAAAGCCATCACTGCTGCAGCGCCAAAGGCAGGTGGCTAAGGGGTGGTGAGTGTCCCACGGGGCGAAATGGGATGTACCCCCCCTCAAGCTCAGGATTCCAGAACTAACAACTGTCAGTTGGGAGGGACGGAAGGCAAGGACCCACAGCCCAGGTGGGGCTCGCTAGCTTGGGGAGGAGGTGTGTGATTCCTCAGCTGGAGTAGATGCAGGACAGTTGAGGCTCACATGCCTCATCACCGCAAAAGCTATAACTGGAAAGCTGAATTATGATTTTCAAGTTTATACATTTCAATAATTTTGCAGTCATTTTAGCATTTCAAAACTTGACTTCCTTCCCCCTCTTTCTGCAGTTCTTTAAATTGATTCTCCATATCTTATGCATATCCAAATTACCTCAATTTCTTCATTTATGCATCTGCTATAAATAGATAATCTTATTAAACTGCAGGTTATTCCAATAATCCTGCCAATGTTCTTATCTGTTTACAGTTTGTAACTATTCATTCAACCATTTCCATTCTTTAATAAAAAGTTTGTTCTCTTGCTCCTAGAAACGGTCAGCATGTGACAGAGGCCACATCCTGGGAACGGTTTGACTGGCCACCTAAACCAGGTGAGAGCAGCCAAGGAGTCTCAAATGCTCAGGAACTTCCCCTGTGTGCCAAGATGGGCTCCAGCAGATTGAGCGGACAAGACCAAGCGTGGGCCCAGTGGTCAAGAAGGTGGTTTCTGCAATGCTGTGGAGGGAAGTGAGGGGCAGATGGGGCTCATCCACCTATAAAGATAGCCCATCGAAGAGAAGGAAAACTCTGATCCTAATTTGCCTTGTGGGATATCTTTGGGAGCTGAAAAGGCTAAGGAGTAAAGCCTACACAAATCTGGAGTGGAGTCCCTCAGGCGGTTGGATGGTGCCGTTTACAACCCCTTCTGACATCTCCTACAGCCCAACTGGTGCCTAACTCTGCTTTCCTTGGAGACACATCTGCAAGGCCAAGAGAGGGAGTCTTGTCATCTGGGAAGCCGAGGACCTCCAGACACACTGCCCAGTCTTGCTTCCTGGAGAGGTCACTTTGGGACTGCTGACACCGTTGCTTGACTTTTGACCTCACCCCCGTAGGCGCACTCCATTGCTTCTCAAGACAGACAAATGCCAACATTAAAAAACTATTTGAAAGAATTTTATTTCATTCAAAAAAGACAATCTGGCATGTGATTAGGACAGTGGTTTTCAGACAACGGGTGACACGTTTATTGATCCAGTTTGGAAGTCTCTGTCTTGTCTTCGCACATGCGCAGTTCCATCTAGGAGCAACAACAAGGGAAGGAGCCAAACTGTCAACTCCTGCAGCGAGACTCAGGATTTCCACTCATGCTCACAAACGTAGGAAAAAGCACCGCCTAGGATAAAAGGATGATCAGAGAATAGCATGTTTGTAAAGGAACTTGATTAGAATAATAATGATGATGATGATTTTTATTTTATTTTTCTATTTGGGTTTGTGGGGAAGGGGGGGACTGGGTCTTGGTGGGGAGGGAGATCTGTGCTGGAGTTGCTGGCCTCACTGCTGTCGCTGCCTGGAAGAGAGAAGAAGAGAAAATATTTTTAATCTTTCCATTTCTTATTATGTTGACAACCCATCTTTCCTTCAAGGATCTCCAGGTGGCTTACGCTATTCTCCCTTTCTTTAATTATATTTACTTCCTCATTCCATTTCTCTTCCAATATCTCTTCCTCCTCCTCCTCGCAGACCAGGGGGTGGATTTTAGGGGCACGACAGCAGGAGGCCAGCAGCTCGCACAGCCTGCCACACTGGCCATTCTCTCTTTCAACAGCCTTGGAGAACAACTGAGTAAGCATCTAGAGTGTCAACTGAACAGGCATGTGGATCAGCTAGTCACTGGGCACAGTCTATTCTTTTGGAGGGGGCTTTCCCCAGTTTCCATTTATAAGAAGTTTGAAAGGTTGCCTCTTTATAAAGTCTGTTTCCTTGTGACGAGAGACCACCCTGGAGACTCAGTGTTTTTGAAATATATCAAGGTAAAGGGACTCCTGACCATTAGGTCCAGTCGTGGCCGACTCTGGGGTTGCAGCGTTCATCTTGCTTTATTGGCGGACCGGTCATGAACAGCTTCCGGGTCATGTGGCCAGCATGACTAAGCTGCTTCTGAACCAGAGGAGCGCACGGAAACGCCCTTTACCTTCCCGCCGGAGCATTACCTATTTATCTACTTGCCCTTTGACGTGCTTTTGAACTGCTAGGTTGGCAGGAGCAGGGACCGAGCAACGGGAGTTCACTCCGTCGTGGGGATTCGAACCGCCAGCCTTCTGATAGGCAAGTCCTAGGCTCTGTGGTTTAACCCACAGCGCCACCCGCATCCCTATTATTTATTTATTTAGATACTTGGGTTTTGGGCGAAGGGAGAACTGGGTCTTGGAGTGGGGTAGAGCTGTACTGGAGCTGCTGGCCTCACTGCTATCGCTGCCTGGAAGAGAAATGAAGAGAAATGAAGAGAAAGAATTCTTAATTTTTTCATTGATTACTACATTGATGGCCCATCTTTCCTGCAAGGATCTCCAGGTGGCTTGCGTTATTCTCCCTTCCTCCCTTCCTCATCCCATCCCTGAACTCTTCTTGAATCAGGGAGCTGCCTCCCCCCATCCCAGTGATCCAGATTCTCTCTGGCCTCCCTGTTCCTCAAGAACAAAGATCAACACTCCCCATCTATAGATCGGTGGCATCCATCCCCTGGTCGCTTGGTCTTACATAAATTGTTTTCACCTTCACTAAAGATTCCTTCTGATCTTCATAACCATCACTTCATCCTCCCATTTCTCTTCCAATATCGCTTCCTTCTCCTCCTCACAGACCAGGGGATGGATCTTTGGCACGTGACAGCAGGAGACCAGCAGCTCACGCAGCCAATCTTTATAAACTAATCTAACCATGACTTGGTTCCCTATGTTTCTGAATCTTGAGGGATAGTAAAAGAAACAGAATGCAGAAGGAATTAGGAATCCTACTTATACTTTAGATGAAGAAAGTCTCTTCATTACACCAGAAAACGTATTTCCTTTCTCACAAACTACCTCCTCAAGCTAAAGATGCTCATCTTTAATTTTATAGTCCCTTTCCTCTTTTGTGCAGTTCTGCCCCTCCTTTCGCCACTTTTCTTCTCTTCCCGATTCTCCAATTAGTCCAGCCGTTTCTCCTAGACCACGCTATGCCATCTTTGCCATCTTTATAGGTTAGTGTTTAATATAAGTTCAATATTAAAAGTGTTGCCTTCTCTTTTACCTTTGTTTTCCAGTAACTTCCACTCTTTTACCACAAACAGCGCTGACAATCCAAGTCTTTTAACTCAGTCTCTTTCGCTGGGCTCACGCCACTTCAAAGTAAAAAACAAGTTAAGTCCTTGAATTCCGCTTCTTTTAATGGGCTAGTACTCCTGCTGCAGAGTGAAATTTGAATCTGTCTTCCTTTTCTTACTGGTACTTGTTAGAGAAATCTTTGCTTATGCTTACGTATAATGAGAAAGATTTCCAATATGTTTAAGATAAAATCTACCATTCTTTACTCTTTATGTGCTAGTCTTTTGGGTCTGTTTCTGAGCAGTTCAGTTTGTATTAATAAGTCTCACAGACCCTCTTCTCCTCAAGCTCTCCTTGTTAGCTGCCGTTCTTACCCTTTGGGACTTTGAGGCTTGCTGCTGAGGATTGCTCGTGTCCTTGCGTCTAGGTACTCTCTGTCGACTCACCTCCTGGTTAGGACGTGGGCTTCGAAGGGTTCCTTTTTTGACGCTGCCGGACAATGTCAGCCCTGGGCCACGCCCAGAGCCTTTTTGGGGGTCGTGTAGCCTCCGCGTTGCCCCCCAAAGTTCCCTCTAACAGCTGCTAGGCGCAGAGAACCCACGAAGCACATCCACAACGGAGGGCGGAAAAACCGGAAGCCCTTACATACCAGGTTTGGGAGGGGGATTTGGTCTGCGATAGGCTTTTTCCGTAGGGACACGGGTGGCCACAGAGCCTAGGGCTTGCTGATCAGAAGGTCGGCAGTTCGAATCCCCGCGACGGGGTGAGCTCCCGCTGCTCGGTCCCAGCACCTGCCAACCTAGCAGTTCGAAAGCACAAAGTCGAAGTAGATAAATACCGTATTTTTCGCTCTATAGGACGCTATTTCCCCCCTCCAAAAATTAAGGGGAAATGATCAAAGCAGCAGAAATAAGAGATGATTGGATTCCTTTAAGAGCTCAAAGCATGGGTACCCCCAACAAAAATTTAAAATTCGGTTTTGTAATTTGGAACTAATGTGATTTGATTGGTTTGCTAATAAAAAATATATTATAAAAAAAAACAAAAATTAAGGGAAAATTTGTATGCGCCCTATGGAGTGAATGCAGGCTGCGCAGCTAAGCCCAAAGCCAGAGCAGGGAGAAGGAGCGCTGCGCAGCGCTCCGTCTCGCTGTTCTAGCTTGGGGTTAGCTGCGCAAAGCCTCCGCAGGGAAGCAGGGTGAAGCCCCCCTGCTGCCCTGTGAAGGCTTCAAAGGCCGTCCCCAAAGCCAGAACAGTGAGGCGGAGCGCTGCGCAGCGCTCCGTCTCACTGTTCTAGCTTGGGGATGGCTGCGCAAAGCCTCCGCAGGACAGCGGGGTGCCTTCACCCCGCTGCTCTGCAGAGGCTTCAAAGGCTGCACTCCGTTGGCTTCAGGCAGCTATCCGCAAGCTTTCGGAGCGCAGCAGGAGTTCCCGCTGTACTTCGAAGGCTTGCGGATAGCCACCTGAAGTCACCTAGCAGTTCGAAAGTGGAAGTAGATAAATACCGTATTTTTCACTCTATAGGACACACTTTTCCCCCTCCAAAAATTAAGGGGAAATGATCAAAGCAGCAGAAATTAGAGATGATTGGATTCCTTTCTGAGCTCGAAGCATGGGTACCCCCAACCAAAATTTAAAATTCGGTTTTGTAATTTGGAACTATTGTGATTTGATTGGTTTGCTAATAAAAAATATATTATAAAAAAAACAAAAATTAAGGGAAAATTTGTGTGCGCCCTATGGAGTGAATGCAGGCTGCGCAGCTAAGCCCAAAGCCAGAGCAGGCAGAAGGAGCGCTGCGCGGTGCTCCGTCTCACTGTTCTAGCTTGGGGATGGCTGCACAAAGCCTCCGCAGGGCAGCGGGGTGCCTTCACCCCGCTGCTCTGCGGAGGCTTCAAAGGCTGCATTCTGGGGGCTTCAGGCAGCTATCCGCAAGCCTTCCAAGCGCAGCAGGAGTTCCCGCTGCACTCAGAAGGCTTGCGGATAGCCGCCTGAAGCCTGGAGAGCGAGAGGGGTCGGTGCACATTTTTCCCTCTCTGCGCAGCGCCCCTTCAGCGAAGCGGGAGGAGAAATGGAAGGGGCTCCATTTCTCCTGCCGCTTCGCTGAAGGGACACTGAGCAGAGAGGGAGAGAATCCCCCCCCCTGTTCTCCCCCTCCTATAATCCGGTGCGTCTTATGGTCCGGTGCGTCCTATAGAGCGAAAAATACGGTAGGTGCCGTTCTGTCGGGAAGGTAAACAGCCTTTCCGTGCACTGCTCTGCTTTTGCCAGAAGCGGCTTCGTCATCCTGGCCACATGACCCGGAAGCTGTACGCCGGCTCCCTCAGCCTATAGAGCGAGATGAGCGCGCAACCCTAGAGTCGTCCGCGACTGGACCTAACGGTCAGGGGTCCCTGTACCTTTACTTAGGCTTTTTCCAGATTGCCTTACTGCCCTATGTTTCTAAATCCTGAGGGAGAGCAAAAGAAGCAGAATGCAGAAAGAATTAGACATTCTACTTACACTCAAGAAGAAGAAATCTTTATTTTGCCGGAAAACATCATTACTTCTCACAAACCACCTCCTTTCTCCTGAACTATCCTCAAGTAGTTGCTCTTCCCAAAGTCCTCAGCCAAGTCACTCAGCAGGGGGACGTGTCACAATGGAGGCCCTGACCCTGTTGCTTTAGCTACCTTGCTTAACAATGTGAATTGTTCCCCTTAACATTAATTTTTCAAATATATCTTCCAGTGGGTTTTTATTTTATTTATTTAGGAAGGATCTAGAGCTGGCTTCATCCAGCACGGTGCATTTCTGGACAGGACAGGAAACACCTTGCAAACAACACTTTTCAACATGGCGGTGTCACCAAGGAAAAACACTCCTGGCCTAGACTATGGCTGCTGTTTCTCAATTCATAGTAAAAAATGACCCTTCTCAACATCCTGTAATCATCTGTCCAGTATTAGGATGGACAGGAGCAGGACTTCACCCTTAGACCCCCTCATCCCCCTGTTTCTTTCTGTTTCTGCCCAGTGTCTTCTGCCAATCAACAGCTTTCCTTAGCTTGCAAGGAAGTGAAATGTTATGAGTTACTTGGTGCCAGACTCCCCTTTGCCATGAGTTTCTGGGTGCCAGGCACTGAACCCCTGGACACTGAACATCTGGGGAATTGATCTAAGCTGTACCCCAAGCACTACATTTGATTGTTGGTTATTAAAAACTGATTGAAACCATTTTATTTCATTCACAAAAGAAATTTTGACATGTGATTATGATAACAGTTTATATAATAAAGGTGACACGTTTATTGATCCTTTTTGTAAGTTATTATTTGTCTACTTTAATGTATTTTTATATATATTAATCAGTAAGGGGGTGGGGTGGGAAGCAGTTTTGCATATGGAACTGGTGGATGGCTGTCATTAATCCAGATCAATTTCATAGAATCATAGAAACTTATAGCTGGAAGGGACACCAAGGGTCATCTAGTCCAACCCCCTGGGATGCAGGAATCTCAGCAAAAGCATCCATGGCAGACGGCCACCCAACCTCTGCTTAGTAACCTCCAAGGAAGGAGTTTCCACCACCTCTCATGGGAATCTGTTCCAATGCCAAACAGCCCTTACTGTCAGAAAGTTTTTATGAATGTTTAGTCTACTTTCTTATAACTTGAATCCATGGGTTCGAGTCCTACCATCTAGAGCAGGAGAAAACAAGCTTGTTCCCTCTTCCATGTGACAGCCCTTAAGATATTGGAAGATGGCTGTCAGATCTCCTCTCAGGTTCCTCTTTTCCAGGCCAAACCTCCCCAACTCCTTCAAGTGTTTCTCTTCAATCTTAGTTTCCAGACCCTTGGTTGTCTTGGTTGCCCTCCTCTGCACACATTCCAGCTTGTCAACATCCTTCTTAAATGATGATGCCCAGAACTGGACACAGGACTCCAGGTGTGGCCTGACCAAGGTAGGAGAGAGTAGGACTTGGACTTTGTTTCATCGGGACCCTGGACTTCCATAGATGCAATCTAGAACAGCGTTACCATTTTCTGCTGCTGCACATTCCTTGTGGCTGAGGCTCAGGGTAACGCCCCCGGGACCTTTCAGTTCATGGTGTCCATGGAGGCGCAGGTCAATTCTGTGTCCAGGGCAGCTGTTGACCAGCTTCATCTAGTATGCAGGCTGAGACCCTATCTGCCTGCGGATTGCCTCGCCAGAGTGGTGCATGCTCTGGTTATCTCCCGCTTGGATTACTGCAATGCGCTCTACGTGGGGCTACCTTTGAAGGTGACCCGGAAACTACAACTAATCCAGAATGCGGCAGCTAGACTGGTGACTGGGAGTGGCCCCCAAGACCTACATTGGCTCTCAGTATGTTTCCGGGCACAATTCAAAGTGTTGGTGCTGACCTTTAAAGCCCTAAACGGCCTCAAAGGCCCAGTATACCTGAAGGAGCGCCTCCACCCCCATCATTCTGCCTGGACACTGAGGTCCAGCGCTGAGGGCCTTTTGGCGGTTCCCTCCCTACGAGAAGCCAAGTTACAGGGTAGTGATGCCTGCCCTGTGGAACCCCCTCCCACCAGATGTCAAAGAGATAAACAGCTACCTGACATTTAGAAGACATCTGAAGGCAGCCCTGTTCTGGGAAGCTTTGAATGTTTGACAGACTTTTTTATTTTAATATTTTCTTGGAAGCTGCCCAGAGTGGCTGGGTATAAATAATTAATTATTATTATTATATTATGATGATGACTGTGAGGTGTTACAAGTCATTAACTTCAAGCCACACTGCCATGCCTTTGAAGACACAAACCATCCCAGCTTTTCAGAGCTGGCTATCATGGCTTCTTTAATCTTTGTGTATTGCTCCACCATGTGGCTGAATCATATAAAGCACTGACTTTTACATATCTCTTGACCTCTAATTGCAAGAAGATCTCGTTAACTTGGATTATAATCTTTATAAATTGGAGTTGTGGAGCAGGTCCTCGAGAGGGGGGGGGGCTCCCACCATTCCTCCTCAGTCCAGCCCCTGACAACCATGGGGGTTACGGCGTCAAGGGCTCATTTTGTGGGGCGATGTGAAACGTAGTGTTTTCACCCCCAAACCTTGCAGGGGGCATTCTCTGGGTGTTTGGCGCCACTTTGGAGTGAATTGGACAACGTCTGACTTTGGGAGAAATTGGGATCCCGTGAGTTAGGGCGCCAAAGGCTCATTTTTGGGGGTGCCATGAAATGTGGGGTTTTCACTGCCAAACATTTCAGGGGGTCTTTAGCAGGTGTTTGCCGTTGCTTTGTTGTGAATCCTAAGACATCGGGTTTTCAGCGAAATCGTGGCCACCATATCTATCCTGACAGATGATTTGGCCTGTCACCCTTGTGTGGAAGTAAAGGATGAGATTCCCCTACTACTCCGCCTGGGGTCTCCAATGTGGTGCACCCAGCCTCCACTCACACTATTCCTATGCTGGGGGATTTGGGGGTGGTTTGTGGGGATGTTATGTACTGAGTTGAATAGGATCCAAAATGCTACAGTCTGATTGGTCCTAGAACAATAGGATCCAACATGCAGCAGTCTGATTGGTCCTAGAACAATGCAGCAGTCTGGTCCGCAGGAGCCACCCAATCCAGCTCCAGGTGGAAGTGAATCCACAACCTGATTGGCCTACAGGAGAATCCCAGAATTAGCCAATCACGTGCAGCCTATTGTGTAAATAATGTATATAAAGCAGATATTGTGGGGGAACTTTCATTCCTCGCTACTATGAGCTGAATATAGAGCATGAAATCCACTCTCGACTCCGAGTATATTTCAGGGGAAGAGCTGTTTGGGATATTTCCTGCTTGTGAATTATTATTTGTGTGTGTGTGTGTGTGTGTGTTTGTGTGTGTGTGTGTGTATATGTGTGTAAAACACATGCCTAAAGCTTTAAATCTGGGATGGGCATGGAAGTTCCGAGGTGGGCCATCAGGTGGCACTGCAGGCCATGCTCCAGTTGCTGCTGCTGCTGCTGCTACAGGTGCCAGTAAGTCTCGCATTTTCAACCTCTTCCTCCTCCATTGCACTGGCTAAATGATTCCTTGCTGGACTCCCATCGCTGAGGCCAAATGTACCTTTACCGAGCAAAATATCCGTTCGAATTATACACCCAGCACATGGAACCTCACAAAGGGGCAATACAAGTGGACTCTCTGTGCCCTTACCACAGTAAAAAGACTGATACTGGTGAGCTGGAAAAATAAAAATGCGTCTCCCTTCTATGATTGGATTGAAGACTTCTACAAACTCACCACATATGAATAGATTTTTTTTATTAGGAATTTTTATAACAACAAAGACAAAACAAAACAATACCATAAACACAACAAACATATAACAAGTACAATTTCAAAATCTTATTTTCTTATACCTTACTTCCCCGACTTCCTCATACCTCCCCTTTCTGTATTCCAATTTCTAATCAGCTATTCAGCAAGTCCTTCCCTTATTTTGACTTAAATTTTGATTTTACTCTCTTTAACTTATCCAATACCGCTGATAACCACTTATTTTCAAATCCAACGTCATTTTAACATTCATTAATTTTACAAAATCTCTTTAAATAGTCCTTAAATTTCTTCCAATCTTCTTCCGCCGTTTCTCTTCCCTGGTTTCGGATTCTGCTCGTCATCTCTGCCAGACCCATGTAGTCGATCACCTTCATCTGCCATTCTTCCAGGGTGGGTAAATCTTGTGTCTTCCAGTACTTTGCGATGAGTATTCTTGCTGCTGTTGTAGCATACATAAAGAAAGTCATATCCTTCTTTAACACCCCCTGTCTGACAATACCCAAGAGAAAGGCCTCTGGTTTCTTCGGGAAGGTATATTTAAACACCTTTTTCAACTCATTATATATCATTTCCCAGAAAGCCTTAATCTTAGGGCATGTCCACCAAAGGTGAAAGAATGCACCTTCATTTTCTTTACATTTCCAACACTTGTTATCAGGCAAATGGTAGATTTTTGCAAGCTTGACTGGGGTCATGTACCACCTATAAATCATTTTCATAACATTTTCTCTTAAGGCATTACATGCCGTAAATTTCATCCCGGTGGTCCACAACTTTTCCCAGTCAGCAAACATAATGTTATGACCAATGTCCTGAGCCCACTTAATCATTGCCGATTTAACCGTTTCATCCTGAGTATTCCATTTCAGCAGCAAGTTATACATTTTTGATAAATTTTTAGTACTGGATTCTAACAACTCAAACTCCAATTTTGATTTTTTCACCTGAAAGCCAAATTTCCTGTCCATCTTAAAGACCTCTATTATTTGGTAATAGTGAAGCCAATCTCTCACTTTCCCTTTTAGTTTCTCAAAACTCTGCAATTTTGATCTGTCCCCTTCGTGTTCTAAAATTTCACAGTATCTCGGCCATCTAGATTCCATATTAAGCTTCTTAACAGCCTTAGCTTCCATTGGTGACAACCATCTTGGGGTTCTATTTTCCAACAAATCTTTGTATCTAGTCCAAACATTAAATAGTGCTTTCCTGACAATATGATTTTTAAAACCTTTATGAGCTTTAACCTTGTCATACCACAGATATGCACGCCACCCAAAAATGTTATTAAAACCTTCCAAATCCAAAATGTCTGTATTCTCAAGAAGTAGCCAGTCCTTCAGCCAGCAGAATGCTGCCGCTTCATAGTAAAGTTTGAAGTCTGGCAGGGCAAAACCCCCCCTTTCCTTAGCATCAGTTAAAATCTTAAACTTAATTCTGGGCTTCTTGCCCTGCCAGACAAACCTAGATATATCTTTCTGCCACTTCTTGAAACAGTCCATCTTGTCAATAATCTGCAATGTTTGAAAAAAAAACAAAACATTCTTGGCAATACATTCATCTTTATAACTGCAATTCGACCCAAGAAGGAAAGCTTCAAGTTCGACCAGATTTCTAGATCTTTTTTCACTTCTGTCCAAACTTTCTCATAGTTATCTTTAAATAAATTCACATTCTTAGCTGTCATGTTTATGCCCAAATACTTCACTTTCTTAACCACATTTAACCCTGTCTCATTCTGAAACCTTTCTTTTTCAAAAGGTGTTAAATTTTTCTCCAATACCTTAGTTTTTAATTTGTTCAATTTAAATCCTGCGACATGGCCAAATTCTTGTATTAATTCCAATACCCTTTTCGTACTAGCGTCCGGTTCTTGTAATGTAAGTACCAGGTCATCTGCAAACGCTCTCAATTTGTATTGTTTAGCTCCGACCTGAATCCCTTTTACCAACTGGTCCCTTCTAATCATGTTAAGCAAAACCTCCAGGACTGATATAAAAAGTAATGGAGAGATTGGGCACCCCTGACGTGTTCCTTTTTCTATCTTGAACTCTTCTGTAAGCACATTATTTACAATTAATTTTGCTTTCTGTTCAGAGTATATTGCACCTATACCATTTTCAAACCCTTGGCCTACCCCCATCCCCCGGAGATTCTTCATCATAAAACTCCAAGAAATGTTGTCAAAGGCTTTCTCGGCATCCACAAATATCAAAACTGCCTTAGTGTTAATGTCCACTTCCAGCTTTTCCAAAATGTCAATTATATTCCTTACATTGCCCGACAAGTGTCTTTTCGGGAGAAAGCCCGCTTGATCTCCATGAATCTCCTCCATCAAAACTCTTTTCAATCTCTTTGCTAAAATGTCAGCAAAAATTTTATAATCCACATTTAATAACGAGATGGGTCGGTATAAACTCACCACATATGAACAACCTGCAGATAAACGCAGACTTGCCATGGACAAATTCAGTGATACAGTGGTACCTCGGGTTAACATACACTTCAGGTTACAGACTCTGCTGGTAGCCTTTTTAGCCTCGGGTGAGAAGAGCTTTGCGCCCAGGACGGGGAAATGGGAGTCAACAGACACTCAAGGAATAGTTTCAGAGAAAAGCTTTATTCTGCCATCCGGGGTGGCAGAAGGAGCAAGTGTGATAGATTCACAAAACAAGCATGAGTTCACAGCCATTTGCGCAGAGCATATATTCCCCTTCCAGTTCCCTCCCCTTTCTCCTCCTCCTCAAGAGTCCTGCCCCATTGTGATGAAATTCCAGTGCCTGTCTTCGGAGAACTTCCAGACATTAGTGACAAAGATGCCTCCAGTGCTGAAGGACACGAAGAAGAAGTGGTTCTTGAAGATGATGCTCCACATCCATTTTCCCAAAAGGAGTTGAATTATCTAGTTCGCGACCTCAGCTTGTCAAAGGACTCTGCCGAACTGTTGGCATCCAGATTGAAGGGGGAAAAAACTCCTCTCTGACATCAGCTTCTTCCGCAACAGGCATCAAGAGTACCTCCGTTTTTTCTCAGAAGACAAGGACTTGGTGTACTGTGCAGATATTGCGCAGCTTCTGCTCAAGCTTGGAGTGCCACAGTATGAACCCAAAGATTGGAGACTGTTCATTGACAGCAGCAAGCGATCACTGAAATGTGTTCTGCTAAACAACGGCAACCAGTTTGCCTCTATACCCCTGGCTCACTCGACTACAGTGAAGGAGAACTATGAAGCAGTGAAGTATGTGCTGGAGAAAATTGGTTATGGTCAGCATAAGTGGTTTATTTGTGTTGACCTGAAGATGGTGAACTTTTTGTTGGGACAACAGTCTGGCTTCAACAAGTACCCATGTTTTCTGTGCATGTGGGATAGTAGGGACCGTGCTCAGCATTACACGAAGAAGGACTGGCCTGTGCGGGAGGCATTGGTGCCTTGCAAAGAAAGGAACGTCATCAACGACCCTCTGGTGGACAGAGACAGAATACTCTTCCCACCGCTGCACATCAAGCTCGGCTTAATCAAGCAGTTCACCAAAGGCTCTGGACAAGGATGGTGACTGCTTCACTTGTGGCAGGATTGACCATGGAGAAGTTGAAAGCTGGCATCTTTGACGGTCCTCAGATCCGTCAGCTCATCAGAGATCCAGAGTTCCGAAACTCAATGAACGAAATGGAACTGGAAGCGTGGAAGGCATTTGTTCTGGTAGTGAAGAACTTTCTAAGCAACAATAAGGTCAGAAACTATGCAGAACTTGTCAACAACATGCTGACTGCTTTCAGAAACCTGGGCTGCAACATGAGCGTCAAGATGCACTACCTATTTTCACATATGGACCGGTTTCCTGAGAACCTGGGTTCAATGAGTAATGAGCAGGGGGAGAGATTCCATCAGGACATGAAAGAGATGGAGACCAGGTATCAGGGTCGCTGGGACGCAGTCAGGATGGCTGACTACTGTTGGACTCTGAAGAGAGACCTCCCTGCCGCTGAGCATTCCAGGAGTTCCAAGAAACGGAAGTTCAAGCCCTGAAGTTTGAAAAATGGTGAAGCAACATGCAATTTATGTGTTCTTACCTTTATCAATGCCCACCATTCAGTTTACAGTAATCAATGTTTCTATCAGGTAATCAATATATGTTCTTGGAAAAACATTATTTTCTCTTAAAAACATATTTAGGATGATATGTGTTGACAAAAATCAGCTGATAATGCCACAAAATGTAATCGGTTTTGTCACAAGATCTGATTTTTTACAAATCAACATAGCACAACAACCTGACCTGATGGAGAGATACGGATGCCATTTCCTGATTCAGCAGTGCAAAAAGACCCTAAATCAATTGTAGAAATCTAGACAACATTCAAAAGGTAAAAAATTGTTGCCCAGTGTATAATTTAACATCTTTTGGGGGCAATTCCAAACCTGTTATTCCAAGAAGAAAGGCCTCTGGTTTCTTTATAAATGTATATTTCAACATTTTTTTCAATTCATTATAAATCTTTTCCCAGAAGTCTTTCACCTTGGGGCAGGTCCACCACATATGATAGAAGGTACCTTCTTTTTCTTTACCTTTCCAGCAATGGTTATCACAGTTATGATAAATCTTTGATAATTTAACAGGGGTCAGATACCATCTATACATCATTTTCATTATGTTTTCCTTTAGTACAGTACATGCAGTGAACTTGACCCCTTTCTTCCACAATCTTTCCCAATCCTCAAACATTATGTTATGTCCTACATGTCTTGCCCAATCTATCACCACTGATTTAACTTGTTCATCCTTCGTATGCCACTCTAACAATGGGAAATGTAGTGTTTTCAAAGCCCCCCCCCAATGTTGCAGGGGGCATTCTCTGGGTGTTTGGTGCTGCTTTGGAGTGAATCAGATGACATTGGACCTTTGGAGAAATCGTGACCCTGTGGGTTAGGGCACTGAAGCCTCATTTTTTTTTGGGGGGGCGCCATAAAACGTGGGGTTTTCACTGCCATGGATCACAAAACGGCTGCTGTTTTGTGCAAAGCTGGTAGAATGAGAAACTTGTATTTTATTTTTATTTTTAAAAAGATAAACTAAAGGTGTGTGCTTACAGGTAAACAGATACCAGTGTGCATGCCCATTATGACCTCAGGCAAGAATCAAGAAAATACAGGTGGTCCCTCTTAACTGACATTCTGAACTGAACAGTACTGAAGGGAGGGGCTGGTTCTGGAGCAAAGCTGTTTAGATTGGGTTTGGGTGGATGTGAAGAGGATGCCTCCAACTTCTTGGGCTTTGCTTCTCAACTTATTCTGCCTTCTGGGACCCCCCAGCCCAAGACCAACCACCTCTTGGATAGGTGAGCATGCAGATATTTTGGAATGTGACTGTGGGGAAGGATGACCGCGTATGAAAGCTCCTTTGAGCACAAGTGCTGGCCCCCCTTTTCTCTCCCATGGAGGCCCTGAACTGGCCAGCTCCTTGTTCAGGGCCTCCAAGGGAGAGAAAAGGGAACCTCAGTTACTCTTTGCCTTCTGAGGACACTGTCTCACTCCCAGCAGAGCCCCAAGACTTACGGCTGCTGCTCTAACAGTCTCAGGACATCCAAGGGATCATGAGCAAAGCACACAAGCCCTGCCCGCCAGATGTGAAGCACTCTACGGAGAGAATTTGGGTTTTTTAACTGGCTGAACAGAGTTTCAGCCCTTGGGGAATTTGATTTCTTAAACACACACCTTCCCCTTCCTTGTGTCCCTGGGGAGAAAAGCCAATCCTGCTTTCTTCCTTTGGTAATTTAATCAGAGGAAATAAACTCTTTCAGTGGTCTAATAGATTTGCTGAATCATGAATTCTGTACATGCACAGAGGCTATACCTCTTGAAACCCCAAAGATGGGCAAGATGGGGCATTTCTCTCCACCTGGCTCCACCGGATATTGCTGATGGCCAATGAAAGCCCAAGTAGGGATTCCTAGTGGGGGATGTTGCTGTGGTATAGTGGAGGAGCAGGGCCAGGAGGCTAACTTGGACACCTGAGAACACAAAAAAGCAGCAGCAAAACAACTACATGTTTCCTTTTAAATGGGCCTTCCTGCTGAGTGTAAAGCATAGATCCTCATTTTTTAAGGGAAAAGGGAGAGAAGGCTTCTCCCAAAGTGTTAGAAGGCCACAAATAATGTAACAATAGAACAAAACAAATGTGCCGTTTCATGTGATACAGAATCCTATGTGCAAATCTGTTAGATTGAGAAATTTGTACTAAATAAGAAAAAAAAAATTAAAGGTGTGTGCTTGCAGGTAAACAGATTGGAGATTTTCTGCAAGATCTTGTGAGATCTCATTGAAGTCTTGCAAGATGTCCAGGAGAGCAAAATATGTATTGAGATTTGGGAGAGATCTTGCATGCTCTTTCAGGGACCAAAGCCATCACTGCTGCAGCGCCAAAGGCAGGTGGCTAAGGGGTGGTGAGTGTCCCACGGGGCGAAATGGGATGTACCCCCCCTCAAGCTCAGGATTCCAGAACTAACAACTGTCAGTTGGGAGGGACGGAAGGCAAGGACCCACAGCCCAGGTGGGGCTCGCTAGCTTGGGGAGGAGGTGTGTGATTCCTCAGCTGGAGTAGATGCAGGACAGTTGAGGCTCACATGCCTCATCACCGCAAAAGCTATAACTGGAAAGCTGAATTATGATTTTCAAGTTTATACATTTCAATAATTTTGCAGTCATTTTAGCATTTCAAAACTTGACTTCCTTCCCCCTCTTTCTGCAGTTCTTTAAATTGATTCTCCATATCTTATGCATATCCAAATTACCTCAATTTCTTCATTTATGCATCTGCTATAAATAGATAATCTTATTAAACTGCAGGTTATTCCAATAATCCTGCCAATGTTCTTATCTGTTTACAGTTTGTAACTATTCATTCAACCATTTCCATTCCTTAATAAAAAGTTTGTTCTCTTGCTCCTAGAAACGGTCAGCATGTGACAGAGGCCACATCCTGGGAACGGTTTGACTGGCCACCTAAACCAGGTGAGAGCAGCCAAGGAGTCTCAAATGCTCAGGAACTTCCCCTGTGTGCCAAGATGGGCTCCAGCAGATTGAGCGGACAAGACCAAGCGTGGGCCCAGTGGTCAAGAAGGTGGTTTCTGCAATGCTGTGGAGGGAAGTGAGGGGCAGATGGGGCTCATCCACCTATAAAGATAGCCCATCGAAGAGAAGGAAAACTCTGATCCTAATTTGCCTTGTGGGATATCTTTGGGAGCTGAAAAGGCTAAGGAGTAAAGCCTACACAAATCTGGAGTGGAGTCCCTCAGGCGGTTGGATGGCGCCGTTTACAACCCCTTCTGACATCTCCTGCAGCCCAACTGGTGCCTAACTCTGCTGTCCTTGGAGACCCATCTGCAAGGCCAAGAGAGGGAGTCTTGTCATCTGGGAAGCCCAGGACCTGCAGACACACTGCCCAGTCTTGCTCCCTGGAGAGGTCACTTTGGGACTGCTGACACCGTTGCTTGACTTTTGACCTCACCCCCGTAGGCGCACTCCATTGCTTCTCAAGACAGACAAATGCCAACATTAAAAAACTATTTGAAAGAATTTTATTTCATTCAAAAAAGACAATCTGGCATGTGACAGTGGTTTTCAGACAACGGGTGACACGTTTATTGATCCAGTTTGGAAGTCTCTGTCTTGTCTTCGCACATGCGCAGTTCCATCTAGGAGCAACAACAAGGGAAGGAGCCAAACTGTCAACTCCTGCAGCGAGACTCAGGATTTCCACTCATGCTCACAAACGTAGGAAAAAGCACCGCCTAGGATAAAAGGATGATCAGAGAATAGCATGTTTGTAAAGGAACTTGATTAGAATAATAATGATGATGATGATTTTTCTATTTGGGTTTGTGGGGAAGGGGGGGGGCTGGGTCTTGGTGGGGAGGGAGATCTGTGCTGGAGTTGCTGGCCTCACTGCTGTCGCTGCCCGGAAGAGAGAAGAAGAGAAAATATTTTTAATCTTTCCATTTCTTATTATGTTGACAACCCATCTTTCCTTCAAGGATCTCCAGGTGGCTTACGCTATTCTCCCTTTCTTTAATTATATTTACTTCCTCATTCCATTTCTCTTCCAATATCTCTTCCTCCTCCTCCTCGCAGACCAGGGGGTGGATTTTAGGGGCACGACAGCAGGAGGCCAGCAGCTCGCACAGCCTGCCACACTGGCCATTCTCTCTTTCAACAGCCTTGGAGAACAACTGAGTAGGCATCTAGAGTGTCAACTGAACAGGCATGTGGATCAGCTAGTCACTGGGCACAGTCTATTCTTTTGGAGGGGGCTTTCCCCAGTTTCCATTTATAAGAAGTTTGAAAGGTTGCCTCTTTATAAAGTCTGTTTCCTTGTGACGAGAGACCACACTGGAGACTCAGTGTTTTTGAAATATATCAAGGTAAAGGGACTCCTGACCATTAGGTCCAGTCGTGGCCGACTCTGGGGTTGCAGCGCTCATCTTGCTTTATTGGCGGACCGGTCATGAACAGCTTCCGGGTCATGTGGCCAGCATGACTAAGCTGCTTCTGAACCAGAGCAGCGCACGGAAACGCCCTTTACCTTCCCGCCGGAGCATTACCTATTTATCTACTTGCCCTTTGACGTGCTTTTGAACTGCTAGGTTGGCAAGAGCAGGGACGGAGCAACGGGAGTTCACTCCGTCGTGGGGATTCGAACCGCCAGCCTTCTGATAGGCAAGTCCTAGGCTCTGTGGTTTAACCCACAGCGCCACCCGCATCCCTATTATTTATTTATTTAGATACTTGGGTTTTGGGCGAAGGGAGAACTGGGTCTTGGAGTGGGGTAGAGCTGTACTGGAGCTGCTGGCCTCACTGCTATCGCTGCCTGGAAGAGAAATGAAGAGAAATGAAGAGAAAGAATTCTTAATTTTTTCATTGATTACTACATTGATGGCCCATCTTTCCTGCAAGGATCTCCAGGTGGCTTGCGTTATTCTCCCTTCCTCCCTTCCTCATCCCATCCCTGAACTCTTCTTGAATCAGGGAGCTGCCTCCCCCCATCCCAGTGATCCAGATTCTCTCTGGCCTCCCTGTTCCTCAAGAACAAAGATCAACACTCCCCATCTATAGATCGGTGGCATCCATCCCCTGGTCGCTTGGTCTTACATAAATTGTTTTCACCTTCACTAAAGATTCCTTCTGATCTTCATAACCATCACTTCATCCTCCCATTTCTCTTCCAATATCGCTTCCTTCTCCTCCTCACAGACCAGGGGATGGATCTTTGGCACGTGACAGCAGGAGACCAGCAGCTCACGCAGCCAATCTTTATAAACTAATCTAACCATGACTTGGTTCCCTATGTTTCTGAATCTTGAGGGATAGTAAAAGAAACAGAATGCAGAAGGAATTAGGAATCCTACTTATACTTTAGATGAAGAAAGTCTCTTCATTACACCAGAAAACGTATTTCCTTTCTCACAAACTACCTCCTCAAGCTAAAGATGCTCATCTTTAATTTTATAGTCCCTTTCCTCTTTTGTGCAGTTCTGCCCCTCCTTTCGCCACTTTTCTTCTCTTCCCGATTCTCCAATTAGTCCAGCCGTTTCTCCTAGACCACGCTATGCCATCTTTGCCATCTTTATAGGTTAGTGTTTAATATAAGTTCAATATTAAAAGTGTTGCCTTCTCTTTTACCTTTGTTTTCCAGTAACTTCCACTCTTTTACCACAAACAGCGCTGACAATCCAAGTCTTTTAACTCAGTCTCTTTCGCTGGGCTCACGCCACTTCAAAGTAAAAAACAAGTTAAGTCCTTGAATTCCGCTTCTTTTAATGGGCTAGTACTCCTGCTGCAGAGTGAAATTTGAATCTGTCTTCCTTTTCTTACTGGTACTTGTTAGAGAAATCTTTGCTTATGCTTACGTATAATGAGAAAGATTTCCAATATGTTTA
Organism: Podarcis muralis; assembly: GCF_964188315.1. Lineage (NCBI taxonomy): Eukaryota > Metazoa > Chordata > Lepidosauria > Squamata > Lacertidae > Podarcis > Podarcis muralis. The sequence goes on along the minus strand of NC_135659.1, from coordinate 10,092,006 downwards.
AGATAAAATCTACCATTCTTTACTCTTTATGTGCTAGTCTTTTGGGTCTGTTTCTGAGCAGTTCAGTTTGTATTAATAAGTCTCACAGACCCTCTTCTCCTCAAGCTCTCCTTGTTAGCTGCCGTTCTTACCCTTTGGGACTTTGAGGCTTGCTGCTGAGGATTGCTCGTGTCCTTGCGTCTAGGTACTCTCTGTCGACTCACCTCCTGGTTAGGACGTGGGCTTCGAAGGGTTCCTTTTTTGACGCTGCCGGACAATGTCAGCCCTGGGCCACGCCCAGAGCCTTTTTGGGGGTCGTGTAGCCTCCGCGTTGCCCCCCAAAGTTCCCTCTAACAGCTGCTAGGCGCAGAGAACCCACGAAGCACATCCACAACGGAGGGCGGAAAAACCGGAAGCCCTTACATACCAGGTTTGGGAGGGGGATTTGGTCTGCGATAGGCTTTTTCCGTAGGGACACGGGTGGCCACAGAGCCTAGGGCTTGCTGATCAGAAGGTCGGCAGTTCGAATCCCCGCGACGGGGTGAGCTCCCGCTGCTCGGTCCCAGCACCTGCCAACCTAGCAGTTCGAAAGCACAAAGTCGAAGTAGATAAATACCGTATTTTTCGCTCTATAGGACGCTATTTCCCCCCTCCAAAAATTAAGGGGAAATGATCAAAGCAGCAGAAATAAGAGATGATTGGATTCCTTTAAGAGCTCAAAGCATGGGTACCCCCAACAAAAATTTAAAATTCGGTTTTGTAATTTGGAACTAATGTGATTTGATTGGTTTGCTAATAAAAAATATATTATAAAAAAAACAAAAATTAAGGGAAAATTTGTATGCGCCCTATGGAGTGAATGCAGGCTGCGCAGCTAAGCCCAAAGCCAGAGCAGGGAGAAGGAGCGCTGCGCAGCGCTCCGTCTCGCTGTTCTAGCTTGGGGTTAGCTGCGCAAAGCCTCCGCAGGGAAGCAGGGTGAAGCCCCCCTGCTGCCCTGCGAAGGCTTCAAAGGCCGTCCCCAAAGCCAGAACAGTGAGGCGGAGCGCTGCGCAGCGCTCCGTCTCACTGTTCTAGCTTGGGGATGGCTGCGCAAAGCCTCCGCAGGACAGCGGGGTGCCTTCACCCCGCTGCTCTGCAGAGGCTTCAAAGGCTGCACTCCGTTGGCTTCAGGCAGCTATCCGCAAGCTTTCGGAGCGCAGCAGGAGTTCCCGCTGTACTTCGAAGGCTTGCGGATAGCCACCTGAAGTCACCTAGCAGTTCGAAAGTGGAAGTAGATAAATACCGTATTTTTCACTCTATAGGACACACTTTTCCCCCTCCAAAAATTAAGGGGAAATGATCAAAGCAGCAGAAATTAGAGATGATTGGATTCCTTTAAGAGCTCAAAGCATGGGTACCCCCAACCAAAATTTAAAATTCGGTTTTGTAATTTGGAACTATTGTGATTTGATTGGTTTGCTAATAAAAAATATATTATAAAAAAAACAAAAATTAAGGGAAAATTTGTGTGCGCCCTATGGAGTGAATGCAGGCTGCGCAGCTAAGCCCAAAGCCAGAGCAGGCAGAAGGAGCGCTGCGCGGTGCTCCGTCTCACTGTTCTAGCTTGGGGATGGCTGCACAAAGCCTCCGCAGGGCAGCGGGGTGCCTTCACCCCGCTGCTCTGCGGAGGCTTCAAAGGCTGCATTCTGGGGGCTTCAGGCAGCTATCCGCAAGCCTTCCAAGCGCAGCAGGAGTTCCCGCTGCACTCAGAAGGCTTGCGGATAGCCGCCTGAAGCCTGGAGAGCGAGAGGGGTCGGTGCACATTTTTCCCTCTCTGCGCAGCGCCCCTTCAGCGAAGCGGGAGGAGAAATGGAAGGGGCTCCATTTCTCCTGCCGCTTCGCTGAAGGGACACTGAGCAGAGAGGGAGAGAATCCCCCCCCCCTGTTCTCCCCCTCCTATAATCCGGTGCGTCTTATGGTCCGGTGCGTCCTATAGAGCGAAAAATACGGTAGGTGCCGTTCTGTCGGGAAGGTAAACAGCCTTTCCGTGCACTGCTCTGCTTTTGCCAGAAGCGGCTTCGTCATCCTGGCCACATGACCCGGAAGCTGTACGCCGGCTCCCTCAGCCTATAGAGCGAGATGAGCGCGCAACCCTAGAGTCGTCCGCGACTGGACCTAACGGTCAGGGGTCCCTGTACCTTTACTTAGGCTTTTTCCAGATTGCCTTACTGCCCTATGTTTCTAAATCCTGAGGGAGAGCAAAAGAAGCAGAATGCAGAAAGAATTAGACATTCTACTTACACTCAAGAAGAAGAAATCTTTATTTTGCCGGAAAACATCATTACTTCTCACAAACCACCTCCTTTCTCCTGAACTATCCTCAAGTAGTTGCTCTTCCCAAAGTCCTCAGCCAAGTCACTCAGCAGGGGGACGTGTCACAATGGAGGCCCTGACCCTGTTGCTTTAGCTACCTTGCTTAACAATGTGAATTGTTCCCCTTAACATTAATTTTTCAAATATATCTTCCAGTGGGTTTTTATTTTATTTATTTAGGAAGGATCTAGAGCTGGCTTCATCCAGCACGGTGCATTTCTGGACAGGACAGGAAACACCTTGCAAACAACACTTTTCAACATGGCGGTGTCACCAAGGAAAAACACTCCTGGCCTAGACTATGGCTGCTGTTTCTCAATTAATAGTAAAAAATGACCCTTCTCAACATCCTGTAATCATCTGTCCAGTATTAGGATGGACAGGAGCAGGACTTCACCCTTAGACCCCCTCATCCCCCTGTTTCTTTCTGTTTCTGCCCAGTGTCTTCTGCCAATCAACAGCTTTCCTTAGCTTGCAAGGAAGTGAAATGTTATGAGTTACTTGGTGCCAGACTCCCCTTTGCCATGAGTTTCTGGGTGCCAGGCACTGAACCCCTGGACACTGAACATCTGGGGAATTGATCTAAGCTGTACCCCAAGCACTACATTTGATTGTTGGTTATTAAAAACTGATTGAAACCATTTTATTTCATTCACAAAAGAAATTTTGACATGTGATTATGATAACAGTTTATATAATAAAGGTGACACGTTTATTGATCCTTTTTGTAAGTTATTATTTGTCTACTTTAATGTATTTTTATATATATTAATCAGTAAGGGGGTGGGGTGGGAAGCAGTTTTGCATATGGAACTGGTGGATGGCTGTCATTAATCCAGATCAATTTCATAGAATCATAGAAACTTATAGCTGGAAGGGACACCAAGGGTCATCTAGTCCAACCCCCTGGGATGCAGGAATCTCAGCAAAAGCATCCATGGCAGACGGCCACCCAACCTCTGCTTAGTAACCTCCAAGGAAGGAGTTTCCACCACCTCTCATGGGAATCTGTTCCAATGCCAAACAGCCCTTACTGTCAGAAAGTTTTTATGAATGTTTAGTCTACTTTCTTATAACTTGAATCCATGGGTTCGAGTCCTACCATCTAGAGCAGGAGAAAACAAGCTTGTTCCCTCTTCCATGTGACAGCCCTTAAGATATTGGAAGATGGCTGTCAGATCTCCTCTCAGGTTCCTCTTTTCCAGGCCAAACCTCCCCAACTCCTTCAAGTGTTTCTCTTCAATCTTAGTTTCCAGACCCTTGGTTGTCTTGGTTGCCCTCCTCTGCACACATTCCAGCTTGTCAACATCCTTCTTAAATGATGATGCCCAGAACTGGACACAGGACTCCAGGTGTGGCCTGACCAAGGTAGGAGAGAGTAGGACTTGGACTTTGTTTCATCAGGACCCTGGACTTCCATAGATGCAATCTAGAACAGCGTTACCATTTTCTGCTGCTGCACATTCCTTGTGGCTGAGGCTCAGGGTAACGCCCCCGGGACCTTTCAGTTCATGGTGTCCATGGAGGCGCAGGTCAATTCTGTGTCCAGGGCAGCTGTTGACCAGCTTCATCTAGTACGCAGGCTGAGACCCTATCTGCCTGCGGATTGCCTCGCCAGAGTGGTGCATGCTCTGGTTATCTCCCGCTTGGATTACTGCAATGCGCTCTACGTGGGGCTACCTTTGAAGGTGACCCGGAAACTACAACTAATCCAGAATGCGGCAGCTAGACTGGTGACTGGGAGTGGCCCCCAAGACCTACATTGGCTCTCAGTATGTTTCCGGGCACAATTCAAAGTGTTGGTGCTGACCTTTAAAGCCCTAAACGGCCTCAAAGGCCCAGTATACCTGAAGGAGCGCCTCCACCCCCATCATTCTGCCTGGACACTGAGGTCCAGCGCTGAGGGCCTTTTGGCGGTTCCCTCCCTATGAGAAGCCAAGTTACAGGGTAGTGATGCCTGCCCTGTGGAACCCCCTCCCACCAGATGTCAAAGAGATAAACAGCTACCTGACATTTAGAAGACATCTGAAGGCAGCCCTGTTCTGGGAAGCTTTGAATGTTTGACAGACTTTTTTATTTTAATATTTTGTTGGAAGCTGCCCAGAGTGGCTGGGTATAAATAATAAATTATTATTATTATATTATGATGATGACTGTGAGGTGTTACAAGTCATTAACTTCAAGCCACACTGCCATGCCTTTGAAGACACAAACCATCCCAGCTTTTCAGAGCTGGCTATCATGGCTTCTTTAATCTTTGTGTATTGCTCCACCATGTGGCTGAATCATATAAAGCACTGACTTTTACATATCTCTTGACCTCTAATTGCAAGAAGATCTCGTTAACTTGGATTATAATCTTTATAAATTGGAGTTGTGGAGCAGGTCCTCGAGAGGGGGGGGGGGCTCCCACCATTCCTCCTCAGTCCAGCCCCTGACAACCATGTGGGTTACGGCGTCGAGGGCTCATTTTGTGGGGCGATGTGAAACGTAGTGTTTTCACCCCCAAACCTTGCAGGGGGCATTCTCTGGGTGTTTGGCGCCACTTTGGAGTGAATTGGACAACGTCTGACTTTGGGAGAAATTGGGATCCCGTGAGTTAGGGCGCCAAAGGCTCATTTTTGGGGGTGCCATGAAATGTGGGGTTTTCACTGCCAAACATTTCAGGGGGTCTTTAGCAGGTGTTTGCCGTTGCTTTGTTGTGAATCCTAAGACATCGGGTTTTCAGCGAAATCGTGGCCACCATATCTATCCTGACAGATGATTTGGCCTGTCACCCTTGTGTGGAAGTAAAGGATGAGATTCCCCTACTACTCCACCTGGGGTCTCCAATGTGGTGCACCCAGCCTCCACTCACACTATTCCTATGCTGGGGGATTTGGGGGTGGTTTGTGGGGATGTTATGTACTGAGTTGAATAGGATCCAAAATGCTACAGTCTGATTGGTCCTAGAACAATAGGATCCAACATGCAGCAGTCTGATTGGTCCTAGAACAATGCAGCAGTCTGGTCCACAGGAGCCACCCAATCCAGCTCCAGGTGGAAGTGAATCCACAACCTGATTGGCCTACAGGAGAATCCCAGAATTAGCCAATCACGTGCAGCCCATTGTGTAAATAATGTATATAAAGCAGATATTGTGGGGGAACTTTCATTCCTCGCTACTATGAGCTGAATATAGAGCATGAAATCCACTCTCGACTCCGAGTATATTTCAGGGGAAGAGCTGTTTGGGATATTTCCTGCTTGTGAATTATTATTTGTGTGTGTGTATGTGTGTTTGTGTGTGTGTGTGTATATGTGTGTAAAACACATGCCTAAAGCTTTAAATCTGGGATGGGCATGGAAGTTCCGAGGTGGGCCATCAGGTGGCACTGCAGGCCATGCTCCAGTTGCTGCTGCTGCTGCTGCTACAGGTGCCAGTAAGTCTCGCATTTTCAACCTCTTCCTCCTCCATTGCACTGGCTAAATGATTCCTTGCTGGACTCCCATCGCTGAGGCCAAATGTACCTTTACCGAGCAAAATATCCGTTCGAATTATACACCCAGCACATGGAACCTCACAAAGGGGCAATACAAGTGGACTCTCTGTGCCCTTACCACAGTAAAAAGACTGATACTGGTGAGCTGGAAAAATAAAAACGCGTCTCCCTTCTATGATTGGATTGAAGACTTCTACAAACTCACCACATATGAATAGATTTTTTTTATTAGGAATTTTTATAACAACAAAGACAAAACAAAACAATACCATAAACACAACAAACATATAACAAGTACAATTTCAAAATCTTATTTTCTTATACCTTACTTCCCCGACTTCCTCATACCTCCCCTTTCTGTATTCCAATTTCTAATCAGCTATTCAGCAAGTCCTTCCCTTATTTTGACTTAAATTTTGATTTTACTCTCTTTAACTTATCCAATACCGCTGATAACCACTTATTTTCAAATCCAACGTCATTTTAACATTCATTAATTTTACAAAGTCTCTTTAAATAGTCCTTAAATTTCTTCCAATCTTCTTCCGCCGTTTCTCTTCCCTGGTTTCGGATTCTGCTCGTCATCTCTGCCAGACCCATGTAGTCGATCACCTTCATCTGCCATTCTTCCAGGGTGGGTAAATCTTGTGTCTTCCAGTACTTTGCGATGAGTATTCTTGCTGCTGTTGTAGCATACATAAAGAAAGTCATATCCTTCTTTAACACCCCCTGGCTGACAATACCCAAGAGAAAGGCCTCTGGTTTCTTCGGGAAGGTATATTTAAACACCTTTTTCAACTCATTATATATCATTTCACAGAAAGCCTTAATCTTAGGGCATGTCCACCAAAGGTGAAAGAATGCACCTTCATTTTCTTTACATTTCCAACACTTGTTATCAGGCAAATGGTAGATTTTTGCAAGCTTGACTGGGGTCATGTACCACCTATAAATCATTTTCATAACATTTTCTCTTAAGGCATTACATGCCGTAAATTTCATCCCGGTGGTCCACAACTTTTCCCAGTCAGCAAACATAATGTTATGACCAATGTCCTGAGCCCACTTAATCATTGCCGATTTAACCGTTTCATCCTGAGTATTCCATTTCAGCAGCAAGTTATACATTTTTGATAAATTTTTAGTACTGGATTCTAACAACTCAAACTCCAATTTTGATTTTTTCACCTGAAAGCCAAATTTCCTGTCCATCTTAAAGACCTCTATTATTTGGTAATAGTGAAGCCAATCTCTCACTTTCCCTTTTAGTTTCTCAAAACTCTGCAATTTTGATCTGTCCCCTTCGTGTTCTAAAATTTCACAGTATCTCGGCCATCTAGATTCCATATTAAGCTTCTTAACAGCCTTAGCTTCCATTGGTGACAACCATCTTGGGGTTCTATTTTCCAACAAATCTTTGTATCTAGTCCAAACATTAAATAGTGCTTTCCTGACAATATGATTTTTAAAACCTTTATGAGCTTTAACCTTGTCATACCACAGATATGCACGCCACCCAAAAATGTTATTAAAACCTTCCAAATCCAAAATGTCTGTATTCTCAAGAAGTAGCCAGTCCTTCAGCCAGCAGAATGCTGCCGCTTCATAGTAAAGTTTGAAGTCTGGCAGGGCAAAACCCCCCCTTTCCTTAGCATCAGTTAAAATCTTAAACTTAATTCTGGGCTTCTTGCCCTGCCAGACAAACCTAGATATATCTTTCTGCCACTTCTTGAAACAGTCCATCTTGTCAATAATCTGCAATGTTTGAAAAAAAACCAAAACATTCTTGGCAATACATTCATCTTTATAACCGCAATTCGACCCAAGAAGGAAAGCTTCAAGTTCGACCAGATTTCTAGATCTTTTTTCACTTCTGTCCAAACTTTCTCATAGTTATCTTTAAATAAATTCACATTCTTAGCTGTCATGTTTATGCCCAAATACTTCACTTTCTTAACCACATTTAACCCTGTCTCATTCTGAAACCTTTCTTTTTCAAAAGGTGTTAAATTTTTCTCCAATACCTTAGTTTTTAATTTGTTCAATTTAAATCCTGCGACATGGCCAAATTCTTGTATTAATTCCAATACCCTTTTCGTACTAGCGTCCGGTTCTTGTAATGTAAGTACCAGGTCATCTGCAAACGCTCTCAATTTGTATTGTTTAGCTCCGACCTGAATCCCTTTTACCAACTGGTCCCTTCTAATCATGTTAAGCAAAACCTCCAGGACTGATATAAAAAGTAATGGAGAGATTGGGCACCCCTGACGTGTTCCTTTTTCTATCTTGAACTCTTCTGTAAGCACATTATTTACAATTAATTTTGCTTTCTGTTCAGAGTATATTGCACCTATACCATTTTCAAACCCTTGGCCTACCCCCATCCCCCGGAGATTCTTCATCATAAAACTCCAAGAAATGTTGTCAAAGGCTTTCTCGGCATCCACAAATATCAAAACTGCCTTAGTGTTAATGTCCACTTCCAACTTTTCCAAAATGTCAATTATATTCCTTACATTGCCCGACAAGTGTCTTTTCGGGAGAAAGCCCGCTTGATCTCCATGAATCTCCTCCATCAAAACTCTTTTCAATCTCTTTGCTAAAATGTCAGCAAAAATTTTATAATCCACATTTAATAACGAGATGGGTCGGTATAAACTCACCACATATGAACAACCTGCAGATAAACGCAGACTTGCCATGGACAAATTCAGTGATACAGTGGTACCTCGGGTTAACATACACTTCAGGTTACAGACTCTGCTTGTAGCCTTTTTAGCCTCGGGTGAGAAGAGCTTTGCGCCCAGGACGGGGAAATGGGAGTCAACAGACACTCAAGGAATAGTTTCAGAGAAAAGCTTTATTCTGCCATCCGGGGTGGCAGAAGGAGCAAGTGTGATAGATTCACAAAACAAGCATGAGTTCACAGCCATTTGCGCAGAGCATATATTCCCCTTCCAGTTCCCTCCCCTTTCTCCTCCTCCTCAAGAGTCCTGCCCCATTGTGATGAAATTCCAGTGCCTGTCTTCGGAGAACTTCCAGACATTAGTGACAAAGATGCCTCCAGTGCTGAAGGACACGAAGAAGAAGTGGTTCTTGAAGATGATGCTCCACATCCATTTTCCCAAAAGGAGTTGAATGATCTAGTTCGCGACCTCAGCTTGTCAAAGGACTCTGCCGAACTGTTGGCATCCAGATTGAAGGGGGAAAAAACTCCTCTCTGACATCAGCTTCTTCCGCAACAGGCATCAAGAGTACCTCCGTTTTTTCTCAGAAGACAAGGACTTGGTGTACTGTGCAGATATTGCGCAGCTTCTGCTCAAGCTTGGAGTGCCACAGTATGAACCCAAAGATTGGAGACTGTTCATTGACAGCAGCAAGCGATCACTGAAATGTGTTCTGCTACACAACGGCAACCAGTTTGCCTCTATACCCCTGGCTCACTCGACTACAGTGAAGGAGAACTATGAAGCAGTGAAGTATGTGCTGGAGAAAATTGGTTATGGTCAGCATAAGTGGTTTATTTGTGTTGACCTGAAGATGGTGAACTTTTTGTTGGGACAACAGTCTGGCTTCAACAAGTACCCATGTTTTCTGTGCATGTGGGATAGTAGGGACCGTGCTCAGCATTACACGAAGAAGGACTGGCCTGTGCGGGAGGAATTGGTGCCTTGCAAAGAAAGGAACGTCATCAACGACCCTCTGGTGGACAGAGACAGAATACTCTTCCCACCGCTGCACATCAAGCTCGGCTTAATCAAGCAGTTCACCAAAGGCTCTGGACAAGGATGGTGACTGCTTCACTTGTGGCAGGATTGACCATGGAGAAGTTGAAAGCTGGCATCTTTGACGGTCCTCAGATCCGTCAGCTCATCAGAGATCCAGAGTTCCGAAACTCAATGAACGAAATGGAACTGGAAGCGTGGAAGGCATTTGTTCTGGTAGTGAAGAACTTTCTAAGCAACAATAAGGTCAGAAACTATGCAGAACTTGTCAACAACATGCTGACTGCTTTCAGAAACCTGGGCTGCAACATGAGCGTCAAGATGCACTACCTATTTTCACATATGGACCGGTTTCCTGAGAACCTGGGTTCAATGAGTAATGAGCAGGGGGAGAGATTCCATCAGGACATGAAAGAGATGGAGACCAGGTATCAGGGTCGCTGGGACGCAGTCATGATGGCTGACTACTGTTGGACTCTGAAGAGAGACCTCCCTGCCGCTGAGCATTCCAGGAGTTCCAAGAAACGGAAGTTCAAGCCCTGAAGTTTGAAAAATGGTGAAGCAACGTGCAATTTATGTGTTCTTACCTTTATCAATGCCCACCATTCAGTTTACAGTAATCAATGTTTCTATCAGGTAATCAATATATGTTGTTGGAAAAACATTATTTTCTCTTAAAAACATATTTAGGATGATATGTGTTGACAAAAATCAGCTGATAATGCCACAAAATGTAATCGGTTTTGTCACAAGATCTGATTTTTTACAAATCAACATAGCACAACAACCTGACCTGATGGAGAGATACGGATGCCATTTCCTGATTCAGCAGTGCAAAAAGACCCTAAATCAATTGTAGAAATCTAGACAACATTCAAAAGGTAAAAAATTGTTGCCCAGTGTATAATTTAACATCTTTTGGGGGCAATTCCAAACCTGTTATTCCAAGAAGAAAGGCCTCTGGTTTCTTTATAAATGTATATTTCAACATTTTTTTCAATTCATTATAAATCTTTTCCCAGAAGTCTTTCACCTTGGGGCAGGTCCACCACATATGATAGAAGGTACCTTCTTTTTCTTTACCTTTCCAGCAATGGTTATCACAGTTATGATAAATCTTTGATAATTTAACAGGGGTCAGATACCATCTATACATCATTTTCATTATGTTTTCCTTTAGTACAGTACATGCAGTGAACTTGACCCCTTTCTTCCACAATCTTTCCCAATCCTCAAACATTATGTTATGTCCTACATGTCTTGCCCAATCTATCATCACTGATTTAACTTGTTCATCCTTCGTATGCCACTCTAACAATGGGAAATGTAGTGTTTTCAAAGCCCCCCCCCCCAATGTTGCAGGGGGCATTCTCTGGGTGTTTGGTGCTGCTTTGGAGTGAATCAGATGACATTGGACCTTTGGAGAAATCGTGACCCTGTGGGTTAGGGCACTGAAGCCTCATTTTGGGGGGGGGGCGCCATAAAACGTGGGGTTTTCACTGCCATGGATCACAAAACGGCTGCTGTTTTGTGCAAAGCTGGTAGATTGAGAAACTTGTATTTTATTTTTATTTTTAAAAAGATAAACTAAAGGTGTGTGCTTACAGGTAAACAGATACCAGTGTGCATGCCCATTATGACCTCAGGCAAGAATCAAGAAAATACAGGTGGTCCCTCTTAACTGACATTCTGAACTGAACAGTACTGAAGGGAGGGGCTGGTTCTGGAGCAAAGCTGTTTAGATTGGGTTTGGGTGGATGTGAAGAGGATGCCTCCAACTTCTTGGGCTTTGCTTCTCAACTTATTCTGCCTTCTGGGACCCCCCAGCCCAAGACCAACCACCTCTTGGATAGGTGAGCATGCAGATATTTTGGAATGTGACTGTGGGGAAGGATGACCGCGTATGAAAGCTCCTTTGAGCACAAGTGCTGGCCCCCCTTTTCTCTCCCATGGAGGCCCTGAACTGGCCAGCTCCTTGTTCAGGGCCTCCAAGGGAGAGAAAAGGGAACCTCAGTTACTCTTTGCCTTCTGAGGACACTGTCTCACTCCCAGAGCCCCAAGACTTACGGCTGCTGCTCTAACAGTCTCAGGACATCCAAGGGATCATGAGCAAAGCACACAAGCCCTGCCCGCCAGATGTGAAGCACTCTACGGAGAGAATTTGGGTTTTTTAACTGGCTGAACAGAGTTTCAGCCCTTGGGGAATTTGATTTCTTAAACACACACCTTCCCCTTCCTTGTGTCCCTGGGGAGAAAAGCCAATCCTGCTTTCTTCCTTTGGTAATTTAATCAGAGGAAATAAACTCTTTCAGTGGTCTAATAGATTTGCTGAATCATGAATTCTGTACATGCACAGAGGCTATACCTCTTGAAACCCCAAAGATGGGCAAGATGGGGCATTTCTCTCCACCTGGCTCCACCGGATATTGCTGATGGCCAATGAAAGCCCAAGTAGGGATTCCTAGTGGGGGATGTTGCTGTGGTATAGTGGAGGAGCAGGGCCAGGAGGCTAACTTGGACACCTGAGAACACAAAAAAGCAGCAGCAAAACAACTACATGTTTCCTTTTAAATGGGCCTTCCTGCTGAGTGTAAAGCATAGATCCTCCTTTTTTAAGGGAAAAGGGAGAGAAGGCTTCTCCCAAAGTGTTAGAAGGCCACAAATAATGTAACAATAGAACAAAACAAATGTGCCGTTTCATGTGATACAGAATCCTATGTGCAAATCTGTTAGATTGAGAAATTTGTACTAAATAAGAAAAAAAAATTAAAGGTGTGTGCTTGCAGGTAAACAGATTGGAGATTTTCTGCAAGATCTTGTGAGATCTCATTGAAGTCTTGCAAGATGTCCAGGAGAGCAAAATATGTATTGAGATTTGGGAGAGATCTTGCATGCTCTTTCAGGGACCAAAGCCATCACTGCTGCAGCGCCAAAGGCAGGTGGCTAAGGGGTGGTGAGTGTCCCACGGGGCGAAATGGGATGTACCCCCCCTCAAGCTCAGGATTCCAGAACTAACAACTGTCAGTTGGGAGGGACGGAAGGCAAGGACCCACAGCCCAGGTGGGGCTCGCTAGCTTGGGGAGGAGGTGTGTGATTCCTCAGCTGGAGTAGATGCAGGACAGTTGAGGCTCACATGCCTCATCACCGCAAAAGCTATAACTGGAAAGCTGAATTATGATTTTCAAGTTTATACATTTCAATAATTTTGCAGTCATTTTAGCATTTCAAAACTTGACTTCCTTCCCCCTCTTTCTGCAGTTCTTTAAATTGATTCTCCATATCTTATGCATATCCAAATTACCTCAATTTCTTCATTTATGCATCTGCTATAAATAGATAATCTTATTAAACTGCAGGTTATTCCAATAATCCTGCCAATGTTCTTATCTGTTTACAGTTTGTAACTATTCATTCAACCATTTCCATTCTTTAATAAAAAGTTTGTTCTCTTGCTCCTAGAAACGGTCAGCATGTGACAGAGGCCACATCCTGGGAACGGTTTGACTGGCCACCTAAACCAGGTGAGAGCAGCCAAGGAGTCTCAAATGCTCAGGAACTTCCCCTGTGTGCCAAGATGGGCTCCAGCAGATTGAGCGGACAAGACCAAGCGTGGGCCCAGTGGTCAAGAAGGTGGTTTCTGCAATGCTGTGGAGGGAAGTGAGGGGCAGATGGGGCTCATCCACCTATAAAGATAGCCCATCGAAGAGAAGGAAAACTCTGATCCTAATTTGCCTTGTGGGATATCTTTGGGAGCTGAAAAGGCTAAGGAGTAAAGCCTACACAAATCTGGAGTGGAGTCCCTCAGGCGGTTGGATGGTGCCGTTTACAACCCCTTCTGACATCTCCTACAGCCCAACTGGTGCCTAACTCTGCTTTCCTTGGAGACACATCTGCAAGGCCAAGAGAGGGAGTCTTGTCATCTGGGAAGCCGAGGACCTCCAGACACACTGCCCAGTCTTGCTTCCTGGAGAGGTCACTTTGGGACTGCTGACACCGTTGCTTGACTTTTGACCTCACCCCCGTAGGCGCACTCCATTGCTTCTCAAGACAGACAAATGCCAACATTAAAAAACTATTTGAAAGAATTTTATTTCATTCAAAAAAGACAATCTGGCATGTGATTAGGACAGTGGTTTTCAGACAACGGGTGACACGTTTATTGATCCAGTTTGGAAGTCTCTGTCTTGTCTTCGCACATGCGCAGTTCCATCTAGGAGCAACAACAAGGGAAGGAGCCAAACTGTCAACTCCTGCAGCGAGACTCAGGATTTCCACTCATGCTCACAAACGTAGGAAAAAGCACCGCCTAGGATAAAAGGATGATCAGAGAATAGCATGTTTGTAAAGGAACTTGATTAGAATAATAATGATGATGATGATTTTTATTTTATTTTTCTATTTGGGTTTGTGGGGAAGGGGGGGACTGGGTCTTGGTGGGGAGGGAGATCTGTGCTGGAGTTGCTGGCCTCACTGCTGTCGCTGCCTGGAAGAGAGAAGAAGAGAAAATATTTTTAATCTTTCCATTTCTTATTATGTTGACAACCCATCTTTCCTTCAAGGATCTCCAGGTGGCTTACGCTATTCTCCCTTTCTTTAATTATATTTACTTCCTCATTCCATTTCTCTTCCAATATCTCTTCCTCCTCCTCCTCGCAGACCAGGGGGTGGATTTTAGGGGCACGACAGCAGGAGGCCAGCAGCTCGCACAGCCTGCCACACTGGCCATTCTCTCTTTCAACAGCCTTGGAGAACAACTGAGTAAGCATCTAGAGTGTCAACTGAACAGGCATGTGGATCAGCTAGTCACTGGGCACAGTCTATTCTTTTGGAGGGGGCTTTCCCCAGTTTCCATTTATAAGAAGTTTGAAAGGTTGCCTCTTTATAAAGTCTGTTTCCTTGTGACGAGAGACCACCCTGGAAACTCAGTGTTTTTGAAATATATCAAGGTAAAGGGACTCCTGACCATTAGGTCCAGTCGTGGCCGACTCTGGGGTTGCAGCGTTCATCTTGCTTTATTGGCGGACCGGTCATGAACAGCTTCCGGGTCATGTGGCCAGCATGACTAAGCTGCTTCTGAACCAGAGGAGCGCACGGAAACGCCCTTTACCTTCCCGCCGGAGCATTACCTATTTATCTACTTGCCCTTTGACGTGCTTTTGAACTGCTAGGTTGGCAGGAGCAGGGACCGAGCAACGGGAGTTCACTCCGTCGTGGGGATTCGAACCGCCAGCCTTCTGATAGGCAAGTCCTAGGCTCTGTGGTTTAACCCACAGCGCCACCCGCATCCCTATTATTTATTTATTTAGATACTTGGGTTTTGGGCGAAGGGAGAACTGGGTCTTGGAGTGGGGTAGAGCTGTACTGGAGCTGCTGGCCTCACTGCTATCGCTGCCTGGAAGAGAAATGAAGAGAAATGAAGAGAAATGAAGAGAAATGAAGAGAAATGAAGAGAAAGAATTCTTAATTTTTTCATTGATTACTACATTGATGGCCCATCTTTCCTGCAAGGATCTCCAGGTGGCTTGCGTTATTCTCCCTTCCTCCCTTCCTCATCCCATCCCTGAACTCTTCTTGAATCAGGGAGCTGCCTCCCCCCATCCCAGTGATCCAGATTCTCTCTGGCCTCCCTGTTCCTCAAGAACAAAGATCAACACTCCCCATCTATAGATCGGTGGCATCCATCCCCTGGTCGCTTGGTCTTACATAAATTGTTTTCACCTTCACTAAAGATTCCTTCTGATCTTTATAACCATCACTTCATCCTCCCATTTCTCTTCCAATATCGCTTCCTCCTCCTCCTCACAGACCAGGGGATGGATCTTTGGCACGTGACAGCAGGAGACCAGCAGCTCACGCAGCCAATCTTTATAAACTAATCTAACCATGACTTGGTTCCCTATGTTTCTGAATCTTGAGGGATAGTAAAAGAAACAGAATGCAGAAGGAATTAGGAATCCTACTTATACTTTAGATGAAGAAAGTCTCTTCATTACACCAGAAAACGTATTTCCTTTCTCACAAACTACCTCCTCAAGCTAAAGATGCTCATCTTTAATTTTATAGTCCCTTTCCTCTTTTGTGCAGTTCTGCCCCTCCTTTCGCCACTTTTCTTCTCTTCCCGATTCTCCAATTAGTCCAGCCGTTTCTCCTAGACCACGCTATGCCATCTTTGCCATCTTTATAGGTTAGTGTTTAATATAAGTTCAATATTAAAAGTGTTGCCTTCTCTTTTACCTTTGTTTTCCAGTAACTTCCACTCTTTTACCACAAACAGCGCTGACAATCCAAGTCTTTTAACTCAGTCTCTTTCGCTGGGCTCACGCCACTTCAAAGTAAAAAACAAGTTAAGTCCTTGAATTCCGCTTCTTTTAATGGGCTAGTACTCCTGCTGCAGAGTGAAATTTGAATCTGTCTTCCTTTTCTTACTGGTACTTGTTAGAGAAATCTTTGCTTATGCTTACGTATAATGAGAAAGATTTCCAATATGTTTAAGATAAAATCTACCATTCTTTACTCTTTATGTGCTAGTCTTTTGGGTCTGTTTCTGAGCAGTTCAGTTTGTATTAATAAGTCTCACAGACCCTCTTCTCCTCAAGCTCTCCTTGTTAGCTGCCGTTCTTACCCTTTGGGACTTTGAGGCTTGCTGCTGAGGATTGCTCGTGTCCTTGCGTCTAGGTACTCTCTGTCGACTCACCTCCTGGTTAGGACGTGGGCTTCGAAGGGTTCCTTTTTTGACGCTGCCGGACAATGTCAGCCCTGGGCCACGCCCAGAGCCTTTTTGGGGGTCGTGTAGCCTCCGCGTTGCCCCCCAAAGTTCCCTCTAACAGCTGCTAGGCGCAGAGAACCCACGAAGCACATCCACAACGGAGGGCGGAAAAACCGGAAGCCCTTACATACCAGGTTTGGGAGGGGGATTTGGTCTGCGATAGGCTTTTTCCGTAGGGACACGGGTGGCCACAGAGCCTAGGGCTTGCTGATCAGAAGGTCGGCAGTTCGAATCCCCGCGACGGGGTGAGCTCCCGCTGCTCGGTCCCAGCACCTGCCAACCTAGCAGTTCGAAAGCACAAAGTCGAAGTAGATAAATACCGTATTTTTCGCTCTATAGGACGCTATTTCCCCCCTCCAAAAATTAAGGGGAAATGATCAAAGCAGCAGAAATAAGAGATGATTGGATTCCTTTAAGAGCTCAAAGCATGGGTACCCCCAACAAAAATTTAAAATTCGGTTTTGTAATTTGGAACTAATGTGATTTGATTGGTTTGCTAATAAAAAATATATTATAAAAAAAACAAAAATTAAGGGAAAATTTGTATGCGCCCTATGGAGTGAATGCAGGCTGCGCAGCTAAGCCCAAAGCCAGAGCAGGGAGAAGGAGCGCTGCGCAGCGCTCCGTCTCGCTGTTCTAGCTTGGGGTTAGCTGCGCAAAGCCTCCGCAGGGAAGCAGGGTGAAGCCCCCCTGCTGCCCTGCGAAGGCTTCAAAGGCCGTCCCCAAAGCCAGAACAGTGAGGCGGAGCGCTGCGCAGCGCTCCGTCTCACTGTTCTAGCTTGGGGATGGCTGCGCAAAGCCTCCGCAGGACAGCGGGGTGCCTTCACCCCGCTGCTCTGCAGAGGCTTCAAAGGCTGCACTCCGTTGGCTTCAGGCAGCTATCCGCAAGCTTTCGGAGCGCAGCAGGAGTTCCCGCTGTACTTCGAAGGCTTGCGGATAGCCACCTGAAGTCACCTAGCAGTTCGAAAGTGGAAGTAGATAAATACCGTATTTTTCACTCTATAGGACACACTTTTCCCCCTCCAAAAATTAAGGGGAAATGATCAAAGCAGCAGAAATTAGAGATGATTGGATTCCTTTCTGAGCTCGAAGCATGGGTACCCCCAACCAAAATTTAAAATTCGGTTTTGTAATTTGGAACTATTGTGATTTGATTGGTTTGCTAATAAAAAATATATTATAAAAAAAACAAAAATTAAGGGAAAATTTGTGTGCGCCCTATGGAGTGAATGCAGGCTGCGCAGCTAAGCCCAAAGCCAGAGCAGGCAGAAGGAGCGCTGCGCGGTGCTCCGTCTCACTGTTCTAGCTTGGGGATGGCTGCACAAAGCCTCCGCAGGGCAGCGGGGTGCCTTCACCCCGCTGCTCTGCGGAGGCTTCAAAGGCTGCATTCTGGGGGCTTCAGGCAGCTATCCGCAAGCCTTCCAAGCGCAGCAGGAGTTCCCGCTGCACTCAGAAGGCTTGCGGATAGCCGCCTGAAGCCTGGAGAGCGAGAGGGGTCGGTGCACATTTTTCCCTCTCTGCGCAGCGCCCCTTCAGCGAAGCGGGAGGAGAAATGGAAGGGGCTCCATTTCTCCTGCCGCTTCGCTGAAGGGACACTGAGCAGAGAGGGAGAGAATCCCCCCCCCCTGTTCTCCCCCTCCTATAATCCGGTGCGTCTTATGGTCCGGTGCGTCCTATAGAGCGAAAAATACGGTAGGTGCCGTTCTGTCGGGAAGGTAAACAGCCTTTCCGTGCACTGCTCTGCTTTTGCCAGAAGCGGCTTCGTCATCCTGGCCACATGACCCGGAAGCTGTACGCCGGCTCCCTCAGCCTATAGAGCGAGATGAGCGCGCAACCCTAGAGTCGTCCGCGACTGGACCTAACGGTCAGGGGTCCCTGTACCTTTACTTAGGCTTTTTCCAGATTGCCTTACTGCCCTATGTTTCTAAATCCTGAGGGAGAGCAAAAGAAGCAGAATGCAGAAAGAATTAGACATTCTACTTACACTCAAGAAGAAGAAATCTTTATTTTGCCGGAAAACATCATTACTTCTCACAAACCACCTCCTTTCTCCTGAACTATCCTCAAGTAGTTGCTCTTCCCAAAGTCCTCAGCCAAGTCACTCAGCAGGGGGACGTGTCACAATGGAGGCCCTGACCCTGTTGCTTTAGCTACCTTGCTTAACAATGTGAATTGTTCCCCTTAACATTAATTTTTCAAATATATCTTCCAGTGGGTTTTTATTTTATTTATTTAGGAAGGATCTAGAGCTGGCTTCATCCAGCACGGTGCATTTCTGGACAGGACAGGAAACACCTTGCAAACAACACTTTTCAACATGGCGGTGTCACCAAGGAAAAACACTCCTGGCCTAGACTATGGCTGCTGTTTCTCAATTAATAGTAAAAAATGACCCTTCTCAACATCCTGTAATCATCTGTCCAGTATTAGGATGGACAGGAGCAGGACTTCACCCTTAGACCCCCTCATCCCCCTGTTTCTTTCTGTTTCTGCCCAGTGTCTTCTGCCAATCAACAGCTTTCCTTAGCTTGCAAGGAAGTGAAATGTTATGAGTTACTTGGTGCCAGACTCCCCTTTGCCATGAGTTTCTGGGTGCCAGGCACTGAACCCCTGGACACTGAACATCTGGGGAATTGATCTAAGCTGTACCCCAAGCACTACATTTGATTGTTGGTTATTAAAAACTGATTGAAACCATTTTATTTCATTCACAAAAGAAATTTTGACATGTGATTATGATAACAGTTTATATAATAAAGGTGACACGTTTATTGATCCTTTTTGTAAGTTATTATTTGTCTACTTTAATGTATTTTTATATATATTAATCAGTAAGGGGGTGGGGTGGGAAGCAGTTTTGCATATGGAACTGGTGGATGGCTGTCATTAATCCAGATCAATTTCATAGAATCATAGAAACTTATAGCTGGAAGGGACACCAAGGGTCATCTAGTCCAACCCCCTGGGATGCAGGAATCTCAGCAAAAGCATCCATGGCAGACGGCCACCCAACCTCTGCTTAGTAACCTCCAAGGAAGGAGTTTCCACCACCTCTCATGGGAATCTGTTCCAATGCCAAACAGCCCTTACTGTCAGAAAGTTTTTATGAATGTTTAGTCTACTTTCTTATAACTTGAATCCATGGGTTCGAGTCCTACCATCTAGAGCAGGAGAAAACAAGCTTGTTCCCTCTTCCATGTGACAGCCCTTAAGATATTGGAAGATGGCTGTCAGATCTCCTCTCAGTTTCCTCTTTTCCAGGCCAAACCTCCCCAACTCCTTCAAGTGTTTCTCTTCAATCTTAGTTTCCAGACCCTTGGTTGTCTTGGTTGCCCTCCTCTGCACACATTCCAGCTTGTCAACATCCTTCTTAAATGATGATGCCCAGAACTGGACACAGGACTCCAGGTGTGGCCTGACCAAGGTAGGAGAGAGTAGGACTTGGACTTTGTTTCATCAGGACCCTGGACTTCCATAGATGCAATCTAGAACAGCGTTACCATTTTCTGCTGCTGCACATTCCTTGTGGCTGAGGCTCAGGGTAACGCCCCCGGGACCTTTCAGTTCATGGTGTCCATGGAGGCGCAGGTCAATTCTGTGTCCAGGGCAGCTGTTGACCAGCTTCATCTAGTACGCAGGCTGAGACCCTATCTGCCTGCGGATTGCCTCGCCAGAGTGGTGCATGCTCTGGTTATCTCCCGCTTGGATTACTGCAATGCGCTCTACGTGGGGCTACCTTTGAAGGTGACCCGGAAACTACAACTAATCCAGAATGCGGCAGCTAGACTGGTGACTGGGAGTGGCCCCCAAGACCTACATTGGCTCTCAGTATGTTTCCGGGCACAATTCAAAGTGTTGGTGCTGACCTTTAAAGCCCTAAACGGCCTCAAAGGCCCAGTATACCTGAAGGAGCGCCTCCACCCCCATCATTCTGCCTGGACACTGAGGTCCAGCGCTGAGGGCCTTTTGGCGGTTCCCTCCCTACGAGAAGCCAAGTTACAGGGTAGTGATGCCTGCCCTGTGGAACCCCCTCCCACCAGATGTCAAAGAGAGAAACAGCTACCTGACATTTAGAAGACATCTGAAGGCAGCCCTGTTCTGGGAAGCTTTGAATGTTTGACAGACTTTTTTATTTTAATATTTTCTTGGAAGCCGCCCAGAGTGGCTGGGTATAAATAATTAATTATTATTATTATATTATGATGATGACTGTGAGGTGTTACAAGTCATTAACTTCAAGCCACACTGCCATGCCTTTGAAGACACAAACCATCCCAGCTTTTCAGAGCTGGCTATCATGGCTTCTTTAATCTTTGTGTATTGCTCCACCATGTGGCTGAATCATATAAAGCACTGACTTTTACATATCTCTTGACCTCTAATTGCAAGAAGATCTCGTTAACTTGGATTATAATCTTTATAAATTGGAGTTGTGGAGCAGGTCCTCGAGAGGGGGGGGGGGCTCCCACCATTCCTCCTCAGTCCAGCCCCTGACAACCATGGGGGTTACGGCGTCAAGGGCTCATTTTGTGGGGCGATGTGAAACGTAGTGTTTTCACCCCCAAACCTTGCAGGGGGCATTCTCTGGGTGTTTGGCGCCACTTTGGAGTGAATTGGACAACGTCTGACTTTGGGAGAAATTGGGATCCCGTGAGTTAGGGCGCCAAAGGCTCATTTTTGGGGGTGCCATGAAATGTGGGGTTTTCACTGCCAAACATTTCAGGGGGTCTTTAGCAGGTGTTTGCCGTTGCTTTGTTGTGAATCCTAAGACATCGGGTTTTCAGCGAAATCGTGGCCACCATATCTATCCTGACAGATGATTTGGCCTGTCACCCTTGTGTGGAAGTAAAGGATGAGATTCCCCTACTACTCCGCCTGGGGTCTCCAATGTGGTGCACCCAGCCTCCACTCACACTATTCCTATGCTGGGGGATTTGGGGGTGGTTTGTGGGGATGTTATGTACTGAGTTGAATAGGATCCAAAATGCTACAGTCTGATTGGTCCTAGAACAATAGGATCCAACATGCAGCAGTCTGATTGGTCCTAGAACAATGCAGCAGTCTGGTCCGCAGGAGCCACCCAATCCAGCTCCAGGTGGAAGTGAATCCACAACCTGATTGGCCTACAGGAGAATCCCAGAATTAGCCAATCACGTGCAGCCCATTGTGTAAATAATGTATATAAAGCAGATATTGTGGGGGAACTTTCATTCCTCGCTACTATGAGCTGAATATAGAGCATGAAATCCACTCTCGACTCCGAGTATATTTCAGGGGAAGAGCTGTTTGGGATATTTCCTGCTTGTGAATTATTATTTGTGTGTGTGTGTGTGTGTGTTTGTGTGTGTGTGTGTGTATATGTGTGTAAAACACATGCCTAAAGCTTTAAATCTGGGATGGGCATGGAAGTTCCGAGGTGGGCCATCAGGTGGCACTGCAGGCCATGCTCCAGTTGCTGCTGCTGCTGCTGCTACAGGTGCCAGTAAGTCTCGCATTTTCAACCTCTTCCTCCTCCATTGCACTGGCTAAATGATTCCTTGCTGGACTCCCATCGCTGAGGCCAAATGTACCTTTACCGAGCAAAATATCCGTTCGAATTATACACCCAGCACATGGAACCTCACAAAGGGGCAATACAAGTGGACTCTCTGTGCCCTTACCACAGTAAAAAGACTGATACTGGTGAGCTGGAAAAATAAAAACGCGTCTCCCTTCTATGATTGGATTGAAGACTTCTACAAACTCACCACATATGAATAGATTTTTTTTATTAGGAATTTTTATAACAACAAAGACAAAACAAAACAATACCATAAACACAACAAACATATAACAAGTACAATTTCAAAATCTTATTTTCTTATACCTTACTTCCCCGACTTCCTCATACCTCCCCTTTCTGTATTCCAATTTCTAATCAGCTATTCAGCAAGTCCTTCCCTTATTTTGACTTAAATTTTGATTTTACTCTCTTTAACTTATCCAATACCGCTGATAACCACTTATTTTCAAATCCAACGTCATTTTAACATTCATTAATTTTACAAAATCTCTTTAAATAGTCCTTAAATTTCTTCCAATCTTCTTCCGCCGTTTCTCTTCCCTGGTTTCGGATTCTGCTCGTCATCTCTGCCAGACCCATGTAGTCGATCACCTTCATCTGCCATTCTTCCAGGGTGGGTAAATCTTGTGTCTTCCAGTACTTTGCGATGAGTATTCTTGCTGCTGTTGTAGCATACATAAAGAAAGTCATATCCTTCTTTAACACCCCCTGGCTGACAATACCCAAGAGAAAGGCCTCTGGTTTCTTCGGGAAGGTATATTTAAACACCTTTTTCAACTCATTATATATCATTTCCCAGAAAGCCTTAATCTTAGGGCATGTCCACCAAAGGTGAAAGAATGCACCTTCATTTTCTTTACATTTCCAACACTTGTTATCAGGCAAATGGTAGATTTTTGCAAGCTTGACTGGGGTCATGTACCACCTATAAATCATTTTCATAACATTTTCTCTTAAGGCATTACATGCCGTAAATTTCATCCCGGTGGTCCACAACTTTTCCCAGTCAGCAAACATAATGTTATGACCAATGTCCTGAGCCCACTTAATCATTGCCGATTTAACCGTTTCATCCTGAGTATTCCATTTCAGCAGCAAGTTATACATTTTTGATAAATTTTTAGTACTGGATTCTAACAACTCAAACTCCAATTTTGATTTTTTCACCTGAAAGCCAATTTTCCTGTCCATCTTAAAGACCTCTATTATTTGGTAATAGTGAAGCCAATCTCTCACTTTCCCTTTTAGTTTCTCAAAACTCTGCAATTTTGATCTGTCCCCTTCGTGTTCTAAAATTTCACAGTATCTCGGCCATCTAGATTCCATATTAAGCTTCTTAACAGCCTTAGCTTCCATTGGTGACAACCATCTTGGGGTTCTATTTTCCAACAAATCTTTGTATCTAGTCCAAACATTAAATAGTGCTTTCCTGACAATATGATTTTTAAAACCTTTATGAGCTTTAACCTTGTCATACCACAGATATGCACGCCACCCAAAAATGTTATTAAAACCTTCCAAATCCAAAATGTCTGTATTCTCAAGAAGTAGCCAGTCCTTCAGCCAGCAGAATGCTGCCGCTTCATAGTAAAGTTTGAAGTCTGGCAGGGCAAAACCCCCCCTTTCCTTAGCATCAGTTAAAATCTTAAACTTAATTCTGGGCTTCTTGCCCTGCCAGACAAACCTAGATATATCTTTCTGCCACTTCTTGAAACAGTCCATCTTGTCAATAATCTGCAATGTTTGAAAAAAAAACAAAACATTCTTGGCAATACATTCATCTTTATAACTGCAATTCGACCCAAGAAGGAAAGCTTCAAGTTCGACCAGATTTCTAGATCTTTTTTCACTTCTGTCCAAACTTTCTCATAGTTATCTTTAAATAAATTCACATTCTTAGCTGTCATGTTTATGCCCAAATACTTCACTTTCTTAACCACATTTAACCCTGTCTCATTCTGAAACCTTTCTTTTTCAAAAGGTGTTAAATTTTTCTCCAATACCTTAGTTTTTAATTTGTTCAATTTAAATCCTGCGACATGGCCAAATTCTTGTATTAATTCCAATACCCTTTTCGTACTAGCGTCCGGTTCTTGTAATGTAAGTACCAGGTCATCTGCAAACGCTCTCAATTTGTATTGTTTAGCTCCGACCTGAATCCCTTTTACCAACTGGTCCCTTCTAATCATGTTAAGCAAAACCTCCAGGACTGATATAAAAAGTAATGGAGAGATTGGGCACCCCTGACGTGTTCCTTTTTCTATCTTGAACTCTTCTGTAAGCACATTATTTACAATTAATTTTGCTTTCTGTTCAGAGTATATTGCACCTATACCATTTTCAAACCCTTGGCCTACCCCCATCCCCCGGAGATTCTTCATCATAAAACTCCAAGAAATGTTGTCAAAGGCTTTCTCGGCATCCACAAATATCAAAACTGCCTTAGTGTTAATGTCCACTTCCAGCTTTTCCAAAATGTCAATTATATTCCTTACATTGCCCGACAAGTGTCTTTTCGGGAGAAAGCCCGCTTGATCTCCATGAATCTCCTCCATCAAAACTCTTTTCAATCTCTTTGCTAAAATGTCAGCAAAAATTTTATAATCCACATTTAATAACGAGATGGGTCGGTATAAACTCACCACATATGAACAACCTGCAGATAAACGCAGACTTGCCATGGACAAATTCAGTGATACAGTGGTACCTCGGGTTAACATACACTTCAGGTTACAGACTCTGCTGGTAGCCTTTTTAGCCTCGGGTGAGAAGAGCTTTGCGCCCAGGACGGGGAAATGGGAGTCAACAGACACTCAAGGAATAGTTTCAGAGAAAAGCTTTATTCTGCCATCCGGGGTGGCAGAAGGAGCAAGTGTGATAGATTCACAAAACAAGCATGAGTTCACAGCCATTTGCGCAGAGCATATATTCCCCTTCCAGTTCCCTCCCCTTTCTCCTCCTCCTCAAGAGTCCTGCCCCATTGTGATGAAATTCCAGTGCCTGTCTTCGGAGAACTTCCAGACATTAGTGACAAAGATGCCTCCAGTGCTGAAGGACACGAAGAAGAAGTGGTTCTTGAAGATGATGCTCCACATCCATTTTCCCAAAAGGAGTTGAATTATCTAGTTCGCGACCTCAGCTTGTCAAAGGACTCTGCCGAACTGTTGGCATCCAGATTGAAAGGGGAAAAAACTCCTCTCTGACATCAGCTTCTTCCGCAACAGGCATCAAGAGTACCTCCGTTTTTTCTCAGAAGACAAGGACTTGGTGTACTGTGCAGATATTGCGCAGCTTCTGCTCAAGCTTGGAGTGCCACAGTATGAACCCAAAGATTGGAGACTGTTCATTGACAGCAGCAAGCGATCACTGAAATGTGTTCTGCTACACAACGGCAACCAGTTTGCCTCTATACCCCTGGCTCACTCGACTACAGTGAAGGAGAACTATGAAGCAGTGAAGTATGTGCTGGAGAAAATTGGTTATGGTCAGCATAAGTGGTTTATTTGTGTTGACCTGAAGATGGTGAACTTTTTGTTGGGACAACAGTCTGGCTTCAACAAGTACCCATGTTTTCTGTGCATGTGGGATAGTAGGGACCGTGCTCAGCATTACACGAAGAAGGACTGGCCTGTGCGGGAGGCATTGGTGCCTTGCAAAGAAAGGAACGTCATCAACGACCCTCTGGTGGACAGAGACAGAATACTCTTCCCACCGCTGCACATCAAGCTCGGCTTAATCAAGCAGTTCACCAAAGGCTCTGGACAAGGATGGTGACTGCTTCACTTGTGGCAGGATTGACCATGGAGAAGTTGAAAGCTGGCATCTTTGACGGTCCTCAGATCCGTCAGCTCATCAGAGATCCAGAGTTCCGAAACTCAATGAACGAAATGGAACTGGAAGCGTGGAAGGCATTTGTTCTGGTAGTGAAGAACTTTCTAAGCAACAATAAGGTCAGAAACTATGCAGAACTTGTCAACAACATGCTGACTGCTTTCAGAAACCTGGGCTGCAACATGAGTGTCAAGATGCACTACCTATTTTCACATATGGACCGGTTTCCTGAGAACCTGGGTTCAATGAGTAACGAGCAGGGGGAGAGATTCCATCAGGACATGAAAGAGATGGAGACCAGGTATCAGGGTCGCTGGGACGCAGTCATGATGGCTGACTACTGTTGGACTCTGAAGAGAGACCTCCCTGCCGCTGAGCATTCCAGGAGTTCCAAGAAACGGAAGTTCAAGCCCTGAAGTTTGAAAAATGGTGAAGCAACGTGCAATTTATGTGTTCTTACCTTTATCAATGCCCACCATTCAGTTTACAGTAATCAATGTTTCTATCAGGTAATCAATATATGTTGTTGGAAAAACATTATTTTCTCTTAAAAACATATTTAGGATGATATGTGTTGACAAAAATCAGCTGATAATGCCACAAAATGTAATCGGTTTTGTCACAAGATCTGATTTTTTACAAATCAACATAGCACAACAACCTGACCTGATGGAGAGAAACGGATGCCATTTCCTGATTCAGCAGTGCAAAAAGACCCTAAATCAATTGTAGAAATCTAGACAACATTCAAAAGGTAAAAAATGGTTGCCCAGTGTATAATTTAACATCTTTTGGGGGCAATTCCAAACCTGTTATTCCAAGAAGAAAGGCCTCTGGTTTCTTTATAAATGTATATTTCAACATTTTTTTCAATTCATTATAAATCTTTTCCCAGAAGTCTTTCACCTTGGGGCAGGTCCACCACATATGATAGAAGGTACCTTCTTTTTCTTTACCTTTCCAGCAATGGTTATCACAGTTATGATAAATCTTTGATAATTTAACAGGGGTCAGATACCATCTATACATCATTTTCATTATGTTTTCCTTTAGTACAGTACATGCAGTGAACTTGACCCCTTTCTTCCACAATCTTTCCCAATCCTCAAACATTATGTTATGTCCTACATGTCTTGCCCAATCTATCATCACTGATTTAACTTGTTCATCCTTCGTATGCCACTCTAACAATGGGAAATGTAGTGTTTTCAAAGGCCCCCCCCCCAATGTTGCAGGGGGCATTCTCTGGGTGTTTGGTGCTGCTTTGGAGTGAATCAGATGACATTGGACCTTTGGAGAAATCGTGACCCTGTGGGTTAGGGCACTGAAGCCTCATTTTTTTTGGGGGGGGGGCGCCATAAAACGTGGGGTTTTCACTGCCATGGATCACAAAACGGCTGCTGTTTTGTGCAAAGCTGGTAGATTGAGAAACTTGTATTTTATTTTTATTTTTAAAAAGATAAACTAAAGGTGTGTGCTTACAGGTAAACAGATACCAGTGTGCATGCCCATTATGACCTCAGGCAAGAATCAAGAAAATACAGGTGGTCCCTCTTAACTGACATTCTTAACTGAACAGAACTGAAGGGAGGGGCTGGTTCTGGAGCCAAGCTGTTTAGATTGGGTTTGGGTGGATGCGAAGAGGATGCCTCCAACTTCTTGGGCTTTGCTTCTCAACTTATTCTGCCTTCTGGGACCCCCCAGCCCAAGACCAACCACCTCTTGGATAGGTGAGCATGCAGATATTTTGGAATGTGAGTGTGGGGCAGGATGACCGCGTATGAAAGCTCCTTTGAGCACAAGTGCTGGCCCCCCTTTTCTCTCCCATGGAGGCCCTGAACTGGCCAGCTCCTTGTTCAGGGCCTCCAAGGGAGAGAAAAGGGAACCTCAGTTACTCTTTGCCTTCTGAGGACACTGTCTCACTCCCAGCAGAGCCCAAAGACTTACGGCTGCTGCTCTAACAGTCTCAGGACATCCAAGGGATCATGAGCAAAGCACACAAGCCCTGCCCGCCAGATGTGAAGCACTCTACGGAGAGAATTTGGGTTTTTTAACTGGCTGAACAGAGTTTCAGCCCTTGGGGAATTTGATTTCTTAAACATACACCTTCCCCTTCCTTGTGTCCCTGGGGAGAAAAGCCAATCCTGCTTTCTTCCTTTGGTAATTTAATCAGAGGAAATAAACTCTTTCAGTGGTCTAATAGATTTGCTGAATCATGAATTCTGTACATGCACAGAGGCTATACCTCTTGAAACCCCAAAGATGGGCAAGATGGGGCATTTCTCTCCACCTGGCTCCACCGGATATTGCTGATGGCCAATGAAAGGCCAAGTAGGGATTCCTAGTGGGGGATGTTGCTGTGGTATAGTGGAGGAGCAGGGCCAGGAGGCTAACTTGGACACCTGAGAACACAAAAAAGCAGCAGCAAAACAACTACATGTTTCCTTTTAAATGGGCCTTCCTGCTGAGTGTAAAGCATAGATCCTCCTTTTTTAAGGGAAAAGGGAGAGAAGGCTTCTCCCAAAGTGTTAGAAGGCCACAAATAATGTAACAATAGAACAAAACAAATGTGCCGTTTCATGTGATACAGAATCCTATGTGCAAATCTGTTAGATTGAGAAATTTGTACTAAATAAGAAAAAAAAATTAAAGGTGTGTGCTTGCAGGTAAACAGATTGGAGATTTTCTGCAAGATCTTGTGAGATCTCATTGAAGTCTTGCAAGATGTCCAGGAGAGCAAAATATGTATTGAGATTTGGGAGAGATCTTGCATGCTCTTTCAGGGACCAAAGCCATCACTGCTGCAGCGCCAAAGGCAGGTGGCTAAGGGGTGGTGAGTGTCCCACGGGGCGAAATGGGATGTACCCCCCCTCAAGCTCAGGATTCCAGAACTAACAACTGTCAGTTGGGAGGGACGGAAGGCAAGGACCCACAGCCCAGGTGGGGCTCGCTAGCTTGGGGAGGAGGTGTGTGATTCCTCAGCTGGAGTAGATGCAGGACAGTTGAGGCTCACATGCCTCATCACCGCAAAAGCTATAACTGGAAAGCTGAATTATGATTTTCAAGTTTATACATTTCAATAATTTTGCAGTCATTTTAGCATTTCAAAACTTGACTTCCTTCCCCCTCTTTCTGCAGTTCTTTAAATTGATTCTCCATATCTTATGCATATCCAAATTACCTCAATTTCTTCATTTATGCATCTGCTATAAATAGATAATCTTATTAAACTGCAGGTTATTCCAATAATCCTGCCAATGTTCTTATCTGTTTACAGTTTGTAACTATTCATTCAACCATTTCCATTCTTTAATAAAAAGTTTGTTCTCTTGCTCCTAGAAACGGTCAGCATGTGACAGAGGCCACATCCTGGGAACGGTTTGACTGGCCACCTAAACCAGGTGAGAGCAGCCAAGGAATCTCAAATGCTCAGGAACTTCCCCTGTGTGCCAAGACGGGCTCCAGCAGATTGAGCGGACAAGACCAAGCGTGGGCCCAGTGGTCAAGAAGGTGGTTTCTGCAATGCTGTGGAGGGAAGTGAGGGGCAGATGGGGCTCATCCACCTATAAAGATAGCCCATCGAAGAGAAGGAAAACTCTGATCCTAATTTGCCTTGTGGGATATCTTTGGGAGCTGAAAAGGCTAAGGAGTAAAGCCTACACAAATCTGGAGTGGAGTCCCTCAGGCGGTTGGATGGCGTCGTTTACAACCCCTTCTGACATCTCCTACAGCCCAACTGGTGCCTAACTCTGCTTTCCTTGGAGACACATCTGCAAGGCCAAGAGAGGGAGTCTTGTCATCTGGGAAGCCCAGGACCTCCAGACACACTGCCCAGTCTTGCTTCCTGGAGAGGTCACTTTGGGACTGCTGACACCGTTGCTTGACTTTTGACCTCACCCCCGTAGGCGCACTCCATTGCTTCTCAAGACAGACAAATGCCAACATTAAAAAACTATTTGAAAGAATTTTATTTCATTCAAAAAAGACAATCTGGCATGTGATTAGGACAGTGGTTTTCAGACAACGGGTGACACGTTTATTGATCCAGTTTGGAAGTCTCTGTCTTGTCTTCGCACATGCGCAGTTCCATCTAGGAGCAACAACAAGGGAAGGAGCCAAACTGTCAACTCCTGCAGCGAGACTCAGGATTTCCACTCATGCTCACAAACGTAGGAAAAAGCACCGCCTAGGATAAAAGGATGATCAGAGAATAGCATGTTTGTAAAGGAACTTGATTAGAATAATAATGATGATGATGATTTTTATTTTATTTTTCTATTTGGGTTTGTGGGGAAGGGGAGGACTGGGTCTTGGTGGGGAGGGAGATCTGTGCTGGAGTTGCTGGCCTCACTGCTGTCGCTGCCCGGAAGAGAGAAGAAGAGAAAATATTTTTAATCTTTCCATTTCTTATTATGTTGACAACCCATCTTTCCTTCAAGGATCTCCAGGTGGCTTACGCTATTCTCCCTTTCTTTAATTATATTTACTTCCTCATTCCATTTCTCTTCCAATATCTCTTCCTCCTCCTCCTCGCAGACCAGGGGGTGGATTTTAGGGGCACGACAGCAGGAGGCCAGCAGCTCGCACAGCCTGCCACACTGGCCATTCTCTCTTTCAACAGCCTTGGAGAACAACTGAGTAGGCATCTAGAGTGTCAACTGAACAGGCATGTGGATCAGCTAGTCACTGGGCACAGTCTATTCTTTTGGAGGGGGCTTTCCCCAGTTTCCATTTATAAGAAGTTTGAAAGGTTGCCTCTTTATAAAGTCTGTTTCCTTGTGACGAGAGACCACACTGGAGACTCAGTGTTTTTGAAATATATCAAGGTAAAGGGACTCCTGACCATTAGGTCCAGTCGTGGCCGACTCTGGGGTTGCAGCGCTCATCTTGCTTTATTGGCGGACCGGTCATGAACAGCTTCCGGGTCATGTGGCCAGCATGACTAAGCTGCTTCTGAACCAGAGCAGCGCACGGAAACGCCCTTTACCTTCCCGCCCGAGCATTACCTATTTATCTACTTGCCCTTTGACGTGCTTTTGAACTGCTAGGTTGGCAGGAGCAGGGACCGAGCAACGGGAGTTCACTCCGTCGTGGGGATTCGAACCGCCAGCCTTCTGATAGGCAAGTCCTAGGCTCTGTGGTTTAACCCACAGCGCCACCCGCATCCCTATTATTTATTTATTTAGATACTTGGGTTTTGGGCGAAGGGAGAACTGGGTCTTGGAGTGGGGTAGAGCTGTACTGGAGCTGCTGGCCTCACTGCTATCGCTGCCTGGAAGAGAAATGAAGAGAAATGAAGAGAAATGAAGAGAAAGAATTCTTAATTTTTTCATTGATTACTACATTGATGGCCCATCTTTCCTGCAAGGATCTCCAGGTGGCTTGCGTTATTCTCCCTTCCTCCCTTCCTCATCCCATCCCTGAACTCTTCTTGAATCAGTGAGCTGCCTCCCCCCATCCCAGTGATCCAGATTCTCTCTGGCCTCCCTGTTCCTCAAGAACAAAGATCAACACTCCCCATCTATAGATCGGTGGCATCCATCCCCTGGTCGCTTGGTCTTACATAAATTGTTTTCACCTTCACTAAAGATTCCTTCTGATCTTCATAACCATCACTTCATCCTCCCATTTCTCTTCCAATATCTCTTCCTCCTCCTCCTCACAGACCAGGGGATGGATCTTTGGCACGTGACAGCAGGAGACCAGCAGCTCACGCAGCCAATCTTTATAAACTAATCTAACCATGACATGGTTCCCTATGTTTCTGAATCTTGAGGGATAGTAAAAGAAACAGAATGCAGAAGGAATTAGGAATCCTACTTATACTTTAGATGAAGAAAGTCTCTTCATTACACCAGAAAACGTATTTCCTTTCTCACAAACTACCTCCTCAAGCTAAAGATGCTCATCTTTAATTTTATAGTCCCTTTCCTCTTTTGTGCAGTTCTGCCCCTCCTTTCGCCACTTTTCTTCTCTTCCCGATTCTCCAATTAGTCCAGCCGTTTCTCCTAGACCACGCTATGCCATCTTTGCCATCTTTATAGGTTAGTGTTTAATATAAGTTCAATATTAAAAGTGTTGCCTTCTCTTTTACCTTTGTTTTCCAGTAACTTCCACTCTTTTACCACAAACAGCGCTGACAATCCAAGTCTTTTAACTCAGTCTCTTTCGCTGGGCTCACGCCACTTCAAAGTAAAAAACAAGTTAAGTCCTTGAATTCCGCTTCTTTTAATGGGCTAGTACTCCTGCTGCAGAGTGAAATTTGAATCTGTCTTCCTTTTCTTACTGGTACTTGTTAGAGAAATCTTTGCTTATGCTTACGTATAATGAGAAAGATTTCCAATATGTTTAAGATAAAATCTACCATTCTTTACTCTTTATGTGCTAGTCTTTTGGGTCTGTTTCTGAGCAGTTCAGTTTGTATTAATAAGTCTCACAGACCCTCTTCTCCTCAAGCTCTCCTTGTTAGCTGCCGTTCTTACCCTTTGGGACTTTGAGGCTTGCTGCTGAGGATTGCTCGTGTCCTTGCGTCTAGGTACTCTCTGTCGACTCACCTCCTGGTTAGGACGTGGGCTTCGAAGGGTTCCTTTTTTGACGCTGCCGGACAATGTCAGCCCTGGGCCACGCCCAGAGCCTTTTTGGGGGTCGTGTAGCCTCCGCGTTGCCCCCCAAAGTTCCCTCTAACAGCTGCTAGGCGCAGAGAACCCACGAAGCACATCCACAACGGAGGGCGGAAAAACCGGAAGCCCTTACATACCAGGTTTGGGAGGGGGATTTGGTCTGCGATAGGCTTTTTCCGTAGGGACACGGGTGGCCACAGAGCCTAGGGCTTGCTGATCAGAAGGTCGGCAGTTCGAATCCCCGCGACGGGGTGAGCTCCCGCTGCTCGGTCCCAACACCTGCCAACCTAGCAGTTCGAAAGCACAAAGTCGAAGTAGATAAATACCGTATTTTTCACTCTATAGGACGCTATTTCCCCCCTCCAAAAATTAAGGGGAAATGATCAAAGCAGCAGAAATAAGAGATGATTGGATTCCTTTAAGAGCTCAAAGCATGGGTACCCCCAACAAAAATTTAAAATTCGGTTTTGTAATTTGGAACTAATGTGATTTGATTGGTTTGCTAATAAAAAATATATTATAAAAAAAACAAAAATTAAGGGAAAATTTGTGTGCGCCCTATGGAGTGAATGCAGGCTGCGCAGCTAAGCCCAAAGCCAGAGCAGGGAGAAGGAGCGCTGCGCAGCGCTCCGTCTCGCTGTTCTAGCTTGGGGTTAGCTGCGCAAAGCCTCCGCAGGGAACCAGGGTGAAGCCCCCCTGCTGCCCTGCGAAGGCTTCAAAGGCCGTCCCCAAAGCCAGAACAGTGAGGCGGAGCGCTGCGCAGCGCTCCGTCTCACTGTTCTAGCTTGGGGATGGCTGCGCAAAGCCTCCGCAGGACAGCGGGGTGCCTTCACCCCGCTGCTCTGCAGAGGCTTCAAAGGCTGCACTCCGTTGGCTTCAGGCAGCTATCCGCAAGCTTTCGGAGCGCAGCAGGAGTTCCCGCTGTACTTCGAAGGCTTGCGGATAGCCACCTGAAGTCACCTAGCAGTTCGAAAGTGGAAGTAGATAAATACCGTATTTTTCACTCTATAGGACACACTTTTCCCCCTCCAAAAATTAAGGGGAAATGATCAAAGCAGCAGAAATAAGAGATGATTGGATTCCTTTATGAGCTCGAAGCATGGGTACCCCCAACCAAAATTTAAAATTCGGTTTTGTAATTTGGAACTATTGTGATTTGATTGGTTTGCTAATAAAAAATATATTATAAAAAAAACAAAAATTAAGGGAAAATTTGTGTGCGCCCTATGGAGTGAATGCAGGCTGCGCAGCTAAGCCCAAAGCCAGAGCAGGCAGAAGGAGCGCTGCGCGGTGCTCCGTCTCACTGTTCTAGCTTGGGGATGGCTGCACAAAGCCTCCGCAGGGCAGCGGGGTGCCTTCACCCCGCTGCTCTGCGGAGGCTTCAAAGGCTGCACTCTGGGGGCTTCAGGCAGCTATCCTCAAGCCTTCCAAGCGCAGCAGGAGTTCCCGCTGCACTCAGAAGGCTTGCGGATAGCCGCCTGAAGCCTGGAGAGCGAGAGGGGTCGGTGCACATTTTTCCCTCTCTGCGCAGCGCCCCTTCAGCGAAGCGGGAGGAGAAATGGAAGGGGCTCCATTTCTCCTGCCGCTTCGCTGAAGGGACACTGAGCAGAGAGGGAGAGAATCCCCCCCCCCTGTTCTCCCCCTCCTATAATCCGGTGCGTCTTATGGTCCGGTGCGTCCTATAGAGCCAAAAATACGGTAGGTGCCGTTCTGTCGGGAAGGTAAACAGCCTTTCCGTGCACTGCTCTGCTTTTGCCAGAAGCGGCTTCGTCATCCTGGCCACATGACCCGGAAGCTGTACGCCGGCTCCCTCAGCCTATAGAGCGAGATGAGCGCGCAACCCTAGAGTCGTCCGCGACTGGACCTAACGGTCAGGGGTCCCTGTACCTTTACTTAGGCTTTTTCCAGATTGCCTTACTGCCCTATGTTTCTAAATCCTGAGGGAGAGCAAAAGAAGCAGAATGCAGAAAGAATTAGACATTCTACTTACACTCAAGAAGAAGAAATCTTTATTTTGCCGGAAAACATCATTACTTCTCACAAACCACCTCCTTTCTCCTGAACTATCCTCAAGTAGTTGCTCTTCCCAAAGTCCTCAGCCAAGTCACTCAGCAGGGGGACGTGTCACAATGGAGGCCCTGACCCTGTTGCTTTAGCTACCTTGCTTAACAATGTGAATTGTTCCCCTTAACATTAATTTTTCAAATATATCTTCCAGTGGGTTTTTATTTTATTTATTTAGGAAGGATCTAGAGCTGGCTTCATCCAGCACGGTGCATTTCTGGACAGGACAGGAAACACCTTGCAAACAACACTTTTCAACATGGCGGTGTCACCAAGGAAAAACACTCCTGGCCTAGACTATGGCTGCTGTTTCTCAATTCATAGTAAAAAATGACCCTTCTCAACATCCTGTAATCATCTGTCCAGTATTAGGATGGACAGGAGCAGGACTTCACCCTTAGACCCCCTCATCCCCCTGTTTCTTTCTGTTTCTGCCCAGTGTCTTCTGCCAATCAACAGCTTTCCTTAGCTTGCAAGGAAGTGAAATGTTATGAGTTACTTGGTGCCAGACTCCCCTTTGCCATGAGTTTCTGGGTGCCAGGCACTGAACCCCTGGACACTGAACATCTGGGGAATTGATCTAAGCTGTACCCCAAGCACTACATTTGATTGTTGGTTATTAAAAACTGATTGAAACCATTTTATTTCATTCACAAAAGAAATTTTGACATGTGATTATGATAACAGTTTATATAATAAAGGTGACACGTTTATTGATCCTTTTTGTAAGTTATTATTTGTCTACTTTAATGTATTTTTATATATATTAATCAGTAAGGGGGTGGGGTGGGAAGCAGTTTTGCATATGGAACTGGTGGATGGCTGTCATTAATCCAGATCAATTTCATAGAATCATAGAAACTTATAGCTGGAAGGGACACCAAGGGTCATCTAGTCCAACCCCCTGGGATGCAGGAATCTCAGCAAAAGCATCCATGGCAGACGGCCACCCAACCTCTGCTTAGTAACCTCCAAGGAAGGAGTTTCCACCACCTCTCATGGGAATCTGTTCCAATGCCAAACAGCCCTTACTGTCAGAAAGTTTTTATGAATGTTTAGTC
The DNA here is from genome assembly GCF_964188315.1 of Podarcis muralis. NCBI lineage: Eukaryota > Metazoa > Chordata > Lepidosauria > Squamata > Lacertidae > Podarcis > Podarcis muralis. The sequence continues at coordinate 10,056,563 of NC_135659.1, read as the reverse complement.
TACTTTCTTATAACTTGAATCCATGGGTTCGAGTCCTACCATCTAGAGCAGGAGAAAACAAGCTTGTTCCCTCTTCCATGTGACAGCCCTTAAGATATTGGAAGATGGCTGTCAGATCTCCTCTCAGTTTCCTCTTTTCCAGGCCAAACCTACCCAGCTCCTACAAGTGTTTCTCTTCAATCTTAGTTTCCAGACCCTTGGTTGTCTTGGTTGCCCTCCTCTGCACACATTCCAGCTTGTCAACATCCTTCTTAAATGATGATGCCCAGAACTGGACACAGGACTCCAGGTGTGGCCTGACCAAGGTAGGAGAGAGTAGGACTTGGACTTTGTTTCATCAGGACCCTGGACTTCCATAGATGCAATCTAGAACAGCGTTACCATTTTCTGCTGCTGCACATTCCTTGTGGCTGAGGCTCAGGGTAACGCCCCCGGGACCTTTCAGTTCATGGTGTCCATGGAGGCGCAGGTCAATTCTGTGTCCAGGGCAGCTGTTGACCAGCTTCATCTAGTACGCAGGCTGAGACCCTATCTGCCTGCGGATTGCCTCGCCAGAGTGGTGCATGCTCTGGTTATCTCCCGCTTGGATTACTGCAATGCGCTCTACGTGGGGCTACCTTTGAAGGTGACCCGGAAACTACAACTAATCCAGAATGCGGCAGCTAGACTGGTGACTGGGAGTGGCCCCCAAGACCTACATTGGCTCTCAGTATGTTTCCGGGCACAATTCAAAGTGTTGGTGCTGACCTTTAAAGCCCTAAACGGCCTCAAAGGCCCAGTATACCTGAAGGAGCGCCTCCACCCCCATCATTCTGCCTGGACACTGAGGTCCAGCGCTGAGGGCCTTTTGGCGGTTCCCTCCCTACGAGAAGCCAAGTTACAGGGTAGTGATGCCTGCCCTGTGGAACCCCCTCCCACCAGATGTCAAAGAGATAAACAGCTACCTGACATTTAGAAGACATCTGAAGGCAGCCCTGTTCTGGGAAGCTTTGAATGTTTGACAGACTTTTTTATTTTAATATTTTGTTGGAAGCTGCCCAGAGTGGCTGGGTATAAATAATAAATTATTATTATTATATTATGATGATGACTGTGAGGTGTTACAAGTCATTAACTTCAAGCCACACTGCCATGCCTTTGAAGACACAAACCATCCCAGCTTTTCAGAGCTGGCTATCATGGCTTCTTTAATCTTTGTGTATTGCTCCACCATGTGGCTGAATCATATAAAGCACTGACTTTTACATATCTCTTGACCTCTAATTGCAAGAAGATCTCGTTAACTTGGATTATAATCTTTATAAATTGGAGTTGTGGAGCAGGTCCTCGAGAGGGGGGGGGGGCTCCCACCATTCCTCCTCAGTCCAGCCCCTGACAACCATGTGGGTTACGGCGTCGAGGGCTCATTTTGTGGGGCGATGTGAAACGTAGTGTTTTCACCCCCAAACCTTGCAGGGGGCATTCTCTGGGTGTTTGGCGCCACTTTGGAGTGAATTGGACAACGTCTGACTTGGGGAGAAATTGGGATCCCGTGAGTTAGGGCGCCAAAGGCTCATTTTTGGGGGTGCCATGAAATGTGGGGTTTTCACTGCCAAACATTTCAGGGGGTCTTTAGCAGGTGTTTGCCGTTGCTTTGTTGTGAATCCTAAGGCATCGGGTTTTCAGCGAAATCGTGGCCACCATATCTATCCTGACAGATGATTTGGCCTGTCACCCTTGTGTGGAAGTAAAGGATGAGATTCCCCTACTACTCCGCCTGGGGTCTCCAATGTGGTGCACCCAGCCTCCACTCACACTATTCCTATGCTGGGGGATTTGGGGGTGGTTTGTGGGGATGTTATGTACTGAGTTGAATAGGATCCAAAATGCTACAGTCTGATTGGTCCTAGAACAATAGGATCCAACATGCAGCAGTCTGATTGGTCCTAGAACAATGCAGCAGTCTGGTCCGCAGGAGCCACCCAATCCAGCTCCAGGTGGAAGTGAATCCACAACCTGATTGGCCTACAGGAGAATCCCAGAATTAGCCAATCACGTGCAGCCCATTGTGTAAATAATGTATATAAAGCAGATATTGTGGGGGAACTTTCATTCCTCGCTACTATGAGCTGAATATAGAGCATGAAATCCACTCTCGACTCCGAGTATATTTCAGGGGAAGAGCTGTTTGGGGTATTTCCTGCTTGTGAATTATTATTTGTGTGTGTGTGTGTGTGTTTGTGTGTGTGTGTGTATATGTGTGTAAAACACATGCCTAAAGCTTTAAATCTGGGATGGGCATGGAAGTTCCGAGGTGGGCCATCAGGTGGCACTGCAGGCCATGCTCCAGTTGCTGCTGCTGCTGCTGCTACAGGTGCCAGTAAGTCTCGCATTTTCAACCTCTTCCTCCTCCATTGCACTGGCTAAATGATTCCTTGCTGGACTCCCATCGCTGAGGCCAAATGTACCTTTACCGAGCAAAATATCCGTTCGAATTATACACCCAGCACATGGAACCTGACAAAGGGGCAATACAAGTGGACTCTCTGTGCCCTTACCACAGTAAAAAGACTGATACTGGTGAGCTGGAAAAATAAAAACGCGTCTCCCTTCTATGATTGGATTGAAGACTTCTACAAACTCACCACATATGAATAGATTTTTTTTATTAGGAATTTTTATAACAACAAAGACAAAACAAAACAATACCATAAACACAACAAACATATAACAAGTACAATTTCAAAATCTTATTTTCTTATACCTTACTTCCCCGACTTCCTCATACCTCCCCTTTCTGTATTCCAATTTCTAATCAGCTATTCAGCAAGTCCTTCCCTTATTTTGACTTAAATTTTGATTTTACTCTCGTTAACTTATCCAATACCGCTGATAACCACTTATTTTCAAATCCAACGTCATTTTAACATTCATTAATTTTACAAAATCTCTTTAAATAGTCCTTAAATTTCTTCCAATCTTCTTCCGCCGTTTCTCTTCCCTGGTTTCGGATTCTGCTCGTCATCTCTGCCAGACCCATGTAGTCGATCACCTTCATCTGCCATTCTTCCAGGGTGGGTAAATCTTGTGTCTTCCAGTACTTTGCGATGAGTATTCTTGCTGCTGTTGTAGCATACATAAAGAAAGTCATATCCTTCTTTAACACCCCCTGGCTGACAATACCCAAGAGAAAGGCCTCTGGTTTCTTCGGGAAGGTATATTTAAACACCTTTTTCAACTCATTATATATCATTTCCCAGAAAGCCTTAATCTTAGGGCATGTCCACCAAAGGTGAAAGAATGCACCTTCATTTTCTTTACATTTCCAACACTTGTTATCAGGCAAATGGTAGATTTTTGCAAGCTTGACTGGGGTCATGTACCACCTATAAATCATTTTCATAACATTTTCTCTTAAGGCATTACATGCCGTAAATTTCATCCCGGTGGTCCACAACTTTTCCCAGTCAGCAAACATAATGTTATGACCAATGTCCTGAGCCCACTTAATCATTGCCGATTTAACCGTTTCATCCTGAGTATTCCATTTCAGCAGCAAGTTATACATTTTTGATAAATTTTTAGTACTGGATTCTAACAACTCAAACTCCAATTTTGATTTTTTCACCTGAAAGCCAAATTTCCTGTCCATCTTAAAGACCTCTATTATTTGGTAATAGTGAAGCCAATCTCTCACTTTCCCTTTTAGTTTCTCAAAACTCTGCAATTTTGATCTGTCCCCTTCGTGTTCTAAAATTTCACAGTATCTCGGCCATCTAGATTCCATATTAAGCTTCTTAACAGCCTTAGCTTCCATTGGTGACAACCATCTTGGGGTTCTATTTTCCAACAAATCTTTGTATCTAGTCCAAACATTAAATAGTGCTTTCCTGACAATATGATTTTTAAAACCTTTATGAGCTTTAACCTTGTCATACCACAGATATGCACGCCACCCAAAAATGTTATTAAAACCTTCCAAATCCAAAATGTCTGTATTCTCAAGAAGTAGCCAGTCCTTCAGCCAGCAGAATGCTGCCGCTTCATAGTAAAGTTTGAAGTCTGGCAGGGCAAAACCCCCCCTTTCCTTAGCATCAGTTAAAATCTTAAACTTAATTCTGGGCTTCTTGCCCTGCCAGACAAACCTAGATATATCTTTCTGCCACTTCTTGAAACAGTCCATCTTGTCAATAATCTGCAATGTTTGAAAAAAAACCAAAACATTCTTGGCAATACATTCATCTTTATAACCGCAATTCGACCCAAGAAGGAAAGCTTCAAGTTCGACCAGATTTCTAGATCTTTTTTCACTTCTGTCCAAACTTTCTCATAGTTATCTTTAAATAAATTCACATTCTTAGCTGTCATGTTTATGCCCAAATACTTCACTTTCTTAACCACATTTAACCCTGTCTCATTCTGAAACCTTTCTTTTTCAAAAGGTGTTAAATTTTTCTCCAATACCTTAGTTTTTAATTTGTTCAATTTAAATCCTGCGACATGGCCAAATTCTTGTATTAATTCCAATACCCTTTTCGTACTAGCGTCCGGTTCTTGTAATGTAAGTACCAGGTCATCTGCAAACGCTCTCAATTTGTATTGTTTAGCTCCGACCTGAATCCCTTTTACCAACTGGTCCCTTCTAATCATGTTAAGCAAAACCTCCAGGACTGATATAAAAAGTAATGGAGAGATTGGGCACCCCTGACGTGTTCCTTTTTCTATCTTGAACTCTTCTGTAAGCACATTATTTACAATTAATTTTGCTTTCTGTTCAGAGTATATTGCACCTATACCATTTTCAAACCCTTGGCCTACCCCCATCCCCCGGAGATTCTTCATCATAAAACTCCAAGAAATGTTGTCAAAGGCTTTCTCGGCATCCACAAATATCAAAACTGCCTTAGTGTTAATGTCCACTTCCAACTTTTCCAAAATGTCAATTATATTCCTTACATTGCCCGACAAGTGTCTTTTCGGGAGAAAGCCCGCTTGATCTCCATGAATCTCCTCCATCAAAACTCTTTTCAATCTCTTTGCTAAAATGTCAGCAAAAATTTTATAATCCACATTTAATAACGAGATGGGTCGGTATAAACTCACCACATATGAACAACCTGCAGATAAACGCAGACTTGCCATGGACAAATTCAGTGATACAGTGGTACCTCGGGTTAACATACACTTCAGGTTACAGACTCTGCTGGTAGCCTTTTTAGCCTCGGGTGAGAAGAGCTTTGCGCCCAGGACGGGGAAATGGGAGTCAACAGACACTCAAGGAATAGTTTCAGAGAAAAGCTTTATTCTGCCATCCGGGGTGGCAGAAGGAGCAAGTGTGATAGATTCACAAAACAAGCATGAGTTCACAGCCATTTGCGCAGAGCATATATTCCCCTTCCAGTTCCCTCCCCTTTCTCCTCCTCCTCAAGAGTCCTGCCCCATTGTGATGAAATTCCAGTGCCTGTCTTCGGAGAACTTCCAGACATTAGTGACAAAGATGCCTCCAGTGCTGAAGGACACGAAGAAGAAGTGGTTCTTGAAGATGATGCTCCACATCCATTTTCCCAAAAGGAGTTGAATGATCTAGTTCGCGACCTCAGCTTGTCAAAGGACTCTGCCGAACTGTTGGCATCCAGATTGAAGGGGAAAAAAACTCCTCTCTGACATCAGCTTCTTCCGCAACAGGCATCAAGAGTACCTCCGTTTTTTCTCAGAAGACAAGGACTTGGTGTACTGTGCAGATATTGCGCAGCTTCTGCTCAAGCTTGGAGTGCCACAGTATGAACCCAAAGATTGGAGACTGTTCATTGACAGCAGCAAGCGATCACTGAAATGTGTTCTGCTACACAACGGCAACCAGTTTGCCTCTATACCCCTGGCTCACTCGACTACACTGAAGGAGAACTATGAAGCAGTGAAGTATGTGCTGGAGAAAATTGGTTATGGTCAGCATAAGTGGTTTATTTGTGTTGACCTGAAGATGGTGAACTTTTTGTTGGGACAACAGTCTGGCTTCAACAAGTACCCATGTTTTCTGTGCATGTGGGATAGTAGGGACCGTGCTCAGCATTACACGAAGAAGGACTGGCCTGTGTGGGAGGAATTGGTGCCTTGCAAAGAAAGGAACGTCATCAACGACCCTCTGGTGGACAGAGACAGAATACTCTTCCCACCGCTGCACATCAAGCTCGGCTTAATCAAGCAGTTCACCAAAGGCTCTGGACAAGGATGGTGACTGCTTCACTTGTGGCAGGATTGACCATGGAGAAGTTGAAAGCTGGCATCTTTGACGGTCCTCAGATCCGTCAGCTCATCAGAGATCCAGAGTTCCGAAACTCAATGAACGAAATGGAACTGGAAGCGTGGAAGGCATTTGTTCTGGTAGTGAAGAACTTTCTAAGCAACAATAAGGTCAGAAACTATGCAGAACTTGTCAACAACATGCTGACTGCTTTCAGAAACCTGGGCTGCAACATGAGCGTCAAGATGCACTACCTATTTTCACATATGGACCGGTTTCCTGAGAACCTGGGTTCAATGAGTAACGAGCAGGGGGAGAGATTCCATCAGGACATGAAAGAGATGGAGACCAGGTATCAGGGTCGCTGGGACGCAGTCATGATGGCTGACTACTGTTGGACTCTGAAGAGAGACCTCCCTGCCGCTGAGCATTCCAGGAGTTCCAAGAAACGGAAGTTCAAGCCCTGAAGTTTGAAAAATGGTGAAGCAACGTGCAATTTATGTGTTCTTACCTTTATCAATGCCCACCATTCAGTTTACAGTAATCGATGTTTCTATCAGGTAATCAATATATGTTGTTGGAAAAACATTATTTTCTCTTAAAAACATATTTAGGATGATATGTGTTGACAAAAATCAGCTGATAATGCCACAAAATGTAATCGGTTTTGTCACAAGATCTGATTTTTTACAAATCAACATAGCACAACAACCTGACCTGATGGAGAGAAACGGATGCCATTTCCTGATTCAGCAGTGCAAAAAGACCCTAAATCAATTGTAGAAATCTAGACAACATTCAAAAGGTAAAAAATGGTTGCCCAGTGTATAATTTAACATCTTTTGGGGGCAATTCCAAACCTGTTATTCCAAGAAGAAAGGCCTCTGGTTTCTTTATAAATGTATATTTCAACATTTTTTTCAATTCATTATAAATCTTTTCCCAGAAGTCTTTCACCTTGGGGCAGGTCCACCACATATGATAGAAGGTACCTTCTTTTTCTTTACCTTTCCAGCAATGGTTATCACAGTTATGATAAATCTTTGATAATTTAACAGGGGTCAGATACCATCTATACATCATTTTCATTATGTTTTCCTTTAGTACAGTACATGCAGTGAACTTGACCCCTTTCTTCCACAATCTTTCCCAATCCTCAAACATTATGTTATGTCCTACATGTCTTGCCCAATCTATCATCACTGATTTAACTTGTTCATCCTTCGTATGCCACTCTAACAATGGGAAATGTAGTGTTTTCAAAGCCCCCCCCCCCAATGTTGCAGGGGGCATTCTCTGGGTGTTTGGTGCTGCTTTGGAGTGAATCAGATGACATTGGACCTTTGGAGAAATCGTGACCCTGTGGGTTAGGGCACTGAAGCCTCATTTTTTTTGGGGGGGGGCGCCATAAAACGTGGGGTTTTCACTGCCATGGATCACAAAACGGCTGCTGTTTTGTGCAAAGCTGGTAGATTGAGAAACTTGTATTTTATTTTTATTTTTAAAAAGATAAACTAAAGGTGTGTGCTTACAGGTAAACAGATACCAGTGTGCATGCCCATTATGACCTCAGGCAAGAATCAAGAAAATACAGGTGGTCCCTCTTAACTGACATTCTTAACTGAACAGAACTGAAGGGAGGGGCTGGTTCTGGAGCCAAGCTGTTTAGATTGGGTTTGGGTGGATGCGAAGAGGATGCCTCCAACTTCTTGGGCTTTGCTTCTCAACTTATTCTGCCTTCTGGGACCCCCCAGCCCAAGACCAACCACCTCTTGGATAGGTGAGCATGCAGATATTTTGGAATGTGAGTGTGGGGCAGGATGACCGCGTATGAAAGCTCCTTTGAGCACAAGTGCTGGCCCCCCTTTTCTCTCCCATGGAGGCCCTGAACTGGCCAGCTCCTTGTTCAGGGCCTCCAAGGGAGAGAAAAGGGAACCTCAGTTACTCTTTGCCTTCTGAGGACACTGTCTCACTCCCAGCAGAGCCCAAAGACTTACGGCTGCTGCTCTAACAGTCTCAGGACATCCAAGGGATCATGAGCAAAGCACACAAGCCCTGCCCGCCAGATGTGAAGCACTCTACGGAGAGAATTTGGGTTTTTTAACTGGCTGAACAGAGTTTCAGCCCTTGGGGAATTTGATTTCTTAAACATACACCTTCCCCTTCCTTGTGTCCCTGGGGAGAAAAGCCAATCCTGCTTTCTTCCTTTGGTAATTTAATCAGAGGAAATAAACTCTTTCAGTGGTCTAATAGATTTGCTGAATCATGAATTCTGTACATGCACAGAGGCTATACCTCTTGAAACCCCAAAGATGGGCAAGATGGGGCATTTCTCTCCACCTGGCTCCACCGGATATTGCTGATGGCCAATGAAAGGCCAAGTAGGGATTCCTAGTGGGGGATGTTGCTGTGGTATAGTGGAGGAGCAGGGCCAGGAGGCTAACTTGGACACCTGAGAACACAAAAAAGCAGCAGCAAAACAACTACATGTTTCCTTTTAAATGGGCCTTCCTGCTGAGTGTAAAGCATAGATCCTCCTTTTTTAAGGGAAAAGGGAGAGAAGGCTTCTCCCAAAGTGTTAGAAGGCCACAAATAATGTAACAATAGAACAAAACAAATGTGCCGTTTCATGTGATACAGAATCCTATGTGCAAATCTGTTAGATTGAGAAATTTGTACTAAATAAGAAAAAAAAATTAAAGGTGTGTGCTTGCAGGTAAACAGATTGGAGATTTTCTGCAAGATCTTGTGAGATCTCATTGAAGTCTTGCAAGATGTCCAGGAGAGCAAAATATGTATTGAGATTTGGGAGAGATCTTGCATGCTCTTTCAGGGACCAAAGCCATCACTGCTGCAGCGCCAAAGGCAGGTGGCTAAGGGGTGGTGAGTGTCCCACGGGGCGAAATGGGATGTACCCCCCCTCAAGCTCAGGATTCCAGAACTAACAACTGTCAGTTGGGAGGGACGGAAGGCAAGGACCCACAGCCCAGGTGGGGCTCGCTAGCTTGGGGAGGAGGTGTGTGATTCCTCAGCTGGAGTAGATGCAGGACAGTTGAGGCTCACATGCCTCATCACCGCAAAAGCTATAACTGGAAAGCTGAATTATGATTTTCAAGTTTATACATTTCAATAATTTTGCAGTCATTTTAGCATTTCAAAACTTGACTTCCTTCCCCCTCTTTCTGCAGTTCTTTAAATTGATTCTCCATATCTTATGCATATCCAAATTACCTCAATTTCTTCATTTATGCATCTGCTATAAATAGATAATCTTATTAAACTGCAGGTTATTCCAATAATCCTGCCAATGTTCTTATCTGTTTACAGTTTGTAACTATTCATTCAACCATTTCCATTCTTTAATAAAAAGTTTGTTCTCTTGCTCCTAGAAACGGTCAGCATGTGACAGAGGCCACATCCTGGGAACGGTTTGACTGGCCACCTAAACCAGGTGAGAGCAGCCAAGGAATCTCAAATGCTCAGGAACTTCCCCTGTGTGCCAAGACGGGCTCCAGCAGATTGAGCGGACAAGACCAAGCGTGGGCCCAGTGGTCAAGAAGGTGGTTTCTGCAATGCTGTGGAGGGAAGTGAGGGGCAGATGGGGCTCATCCACCTATAAAGATAGCCCATCGAAGAGAAGGAAAACTCTGATCCTAATTTGCCTTGTGGGATATCTTTGGGAGCTGAAAAGGCTAAGGAGTAAAGCCTACACAAATCTGGAGTGGAGTCCCTCAGGCGGTTGGATGGCGCCGTTTACAACCCCTTCTGACATCTCCTACAGCCCAACTGGTGCCTAACTCTGCTTTCCTTGGAGACACATCTGCAAGGCCAAGAGAGGGAGTCTTGTCATCTGGGAAGCCCAGGACCTCCAGACACACTGCCCAGTCTTGCTTCCTGGAGAGGTCACTTTGGGACTGCTGACACCGTTGCTTGACTTTTGACCTCACCCCCGTAGGCGCACTCCATTGCTTCTCAAGACAGACAAATGCCAACATTAAAAAACTATTTGAAAGAATTTTATTTCATTCAAAAAAGACAATCTGGCATGTGATTAGGACAGTGGTTTTCAGACAACGGGTGACACGTTTATTGATCCAGTTTGGAAGTCTCTGTCTTGTCTTCGCACATGCGCAGTTCCATCTAGGAGCAACAACAAGGGAAGGAGCCAAACTGTCAACTCCTGCAGCGAGACTCAGGATTTCCACTCATGCTCACAAACGTAGGAAAAAGCACCGCCTAGGATAAAAGGATGATCAGAGAATAGCATGTTTGTAAAGGAACTTGATTAGAATAATAATGATGATGATGATTTTTATTTTATTTTTCTATTTGGGTTTGTGGGGAAGGGGAGGACTGGGTCTTGGTGGGGAGGGAGATCTGTGCTGGAGTTGCTGGCCTCACTGCTGTCGCTGCCCGGAAGAGAGAAGAAGAGAAAATATTTTTAATCTTTCCATTTCTTATTATGTTGACAACCCATCTTTCCTTCAAGGATCTCCAGGTGGCTTACGCTATTCTCCCTTTCTTTAATTATATTTACTTCCTCATTCCATTTCTCTTCCAATATCTCTTCCTCCTCCTCCTCGCAGACCAGGGGGTGGATTTTAGGGGCACGACAGCAGGAGGCCAGCAGCTCGCACAGCCTGCCACACTGGCCATTCTCTCTTTCAACAGCCTTGGAGAACAACTGAGTAGGCATCTAGAGTGTCAACTGAACAGGCATGTGGATCAGCTAGTCACTGGGCACAGTCTATTCTTTTGGAGGGGGCTTTCCCCAGTTTCCATTTATAAGAAGTTTGAAAGGTTGCCTCTTTATAAAGTCTGTTTCCTTGTGACGAGAGACCACACTGGAGACTCAGTGTTTTTGAAATATATCAAGGTAAAGGGACTCCTGACCATTAGGTCCAGTCGTGGCCGACTCTGGGGTTGCAGCGCTCATCTTGCTTTATTGGCGGACCGGTCATGAACAGCTTCCGGGTCATGTGGCCAGCATGACTAAGCTGCTTCTGAACCAGAGCAGCGCACGGAAACGCCCTTTACCTTCCCGCCCGAGCATTACCTATTTATCTACTTGCCCTTTGACGTGCTTTTGAACTGCTAGGTTGGCAGGAGCAGGGACCGAGCAACGGGAGTTCACTCCGTCGTGGGGATTCGAACCGCCAGCCTTCTGATAGGCAAGTCCTAGGCTCTGTGGTTTAACCCACAGCGCCACCCGCATCCCTATTATTTATTTATTTAGATACTTGGGTTTTGGGCGAAGGGAGAACTGGGTCTTGGAGTGGGGTAGAGCTGTACTGGAGCTGCTGGCCTCACTGCTATCGCTGCCTGGAAGAGAAATGAAGAGAAATGAAGAGAAATGAAGAGAAAGAATTCTTAATTTTTTCATTGATTACTACATTGATGGCCCATCTTTCCTGCAAGGATCTCCAGGTGGCTTGCGTTATTCTCCCTTCCTCCCTTCCTCATCCCATCCCTGAACTCTTCTTGAATCAGTGAGCTGCCTCCCCCCATCCCAGTGATCCAGATTCTCTCTGGCCTCCCTGTTCCTCAAGAACAAAGATCAACACTCCCCATCTATAGATCGGTGGCATCCATCCCCTGGTCGCTTGGTCTTACATAAATTGTTTTCACCTTCACTAAAGATTCCTTCTGATCTTCATAACCATCACTTCATCCTCCCATTTCTCTTCCAATATCTCTTCCTCCTCCTCCTCACAGACCAGGGGATGGATCTTTGGCACGTGACAGCAGGAGACCAGCAGCTCACGCAGCCAATCTTTATAAACTAATCTAACCATGACATGGTTCCCTATGTTTCTGAATCTTGAGGGATAGTAAAAGAAACAGAATGCAGAAGGAATTAGGAATCCTACTTATACTTTAGATGAAGAAAGTCTCTTCATTACACCAGAAAACGTATTTCCTTTCTCACAAACTACCTCCTCAAGCTAAAGATGCTCATCTTTAATTTTATAGTCCCTTTCCTCTTTTGTGCAGTTCTGCCCCTCCTTTCGCCACTTTTCTTCTCTTCCCGATTCTCCAATTAGTCCAGCCGTTTCTCCTAGACCACGCTATGCCATCTTTGCCATCTTTATAGGTTAGTGTTTAATATAAGTTCAATATTAAAAGTGTTGCCTTCTCTTTTACCTTTGTTTTCCAGTAACTTCCACTCTTTTACCACAAACAGCGCTGACAATCCAAGTCTTTTAACTCAGTCTCTTTCGCTGGGCTCACGCCACTTCAAAGTAAAAAACAAGTTAAGTCCTTGAATTCCGCTTCTTTTAATGGGCTAGTACTCCTGCTGCAGAGTGAAATTTGAATCTGTCTTCCTTTTCTTACTGGTACTTGTTAGAGAAATCTTTGCTTATGCTTACGTATAATGAGAAAGATTTCCAATATGTTTAAGATAAAATCTACCATTCTTTACTCTTTATGTGCTAGTCTTTTGGGTCTGTTTCTGAGCAGTTCAGTTTGTATTAATAAGTCTCACAGACCCTCTTCTCCTCAAGCTCTCCTTGTTAGCTGCCGTTCTTACCTTTGGGACTTTGAGGCTTGCTGCTGAGGATTGCTCGTGTCCTTGCGTCTAGGTACTCTCTGTCGACTCACCTCCTGGTTAGGACGTGGGCTTCGAAGGGTTCCTTTTTTGACGCTGCCGGACAATGTCAGCCCTGGGCCACGCCCAGAGCGTTTTTGGGGGTCGTGTAGCCTCCGCGTTGCCCCCCAAAGTTCCCTCTAACAGCTGCTAGGCGCAGAGAACCCACGAAGCACATCCACAACGGAGGGCGGAAAAACCGGAAGCCCTTACATACCAGGTTTGGGAGGGGGATTTGGTCTGCGATAGGCTTTTTCCGTAGGGACACGGGTGGCCACAGAGCCTAGGGCTTGCTGATCAGAAGGTCGGCAGTTCGAATCCCCGCAACGGGGTGAGCTCCCGCTGCTCGGTCCCAACACCTGCCAACCTAGCAGTTCGAAAGCACAAAGTCGAAGTAGATAAATACCGTATTTTTCACTCTATAGGACGCTATTTCCCCCCTCCAAAAATTAAGGGGAAATGATCAAAGCAGCAGAAATAAGAGATGATTGGATTCCTTTAAGAGCTCAAAGCATGGGTACCCCCAACAAAAATTTAAAATTCGGTTTTGTAATTTGGAACTAATGTGATTTGATTGGTTTGCTAATAAAAAATATATTATAAAAAAAACAAAAATTAAGGGAAAATTTGTGTGCGCCCTATGGAGTGAATGCAGGCTGCGCAGCTAAGCCCAAAGCCAGAGCAGGGAGAAGGAGCGCTGCGCAGCGCTCCGTCTCGCTGTTCTAGCTTGGGGTTAGCTGCGCAAAGCCTCCGCAGGGAAGCAGGGTGAAGCCCCCCTGCTGCCCTGCGAAGGCTTCAAAGGCCGTCCCCAAAGCCAGAACAGTGAGGCGGAGCGCTGCGCAGCGCTCCGTCTCACTGTTCTAGCTTGGGGATGGCTGCGCAAAGCCTCCGCAGGACAGCGGGGTGCCTTCACCCCGCTGCTCTGCAGAGGCTTCAAAGGCTGCACTCCGTTGGCTTCAGGCAGCTATCCGCAAGCTTTCGGAGCGCAGCAGGAGTTCCCGCTGTACTTCGAAGGCTTGCGGATAGCCACCTGAAGTCACCTAGCAGTTCGAAAGTGGAAGTAGATAAATACCGTATTTTTCACTCTATAGGACACACTTTTCCCCCTCCAAAAATTAAGGGAAAATGATCAAAGCAGCAGAAATTAGAGATGATTGGATTCCTTTCTGAGCTCGAAGCATGGGTACCCCCAACCAAAATTTAAAATTCGGTTTTGTAATTTGGAACTATTGTGATTTGATTGGTTTGCTAATAAAAAATATATTATAAAAAAAACAAAAATTAAGGGAAAATTTGTGTGCGCCCTATGGAGTGAATGCAGGCTGCGCAGCTAAGCCCAAAGCCAGAGCAGGCAGAAGGAGCGCTGCGCGGTGCTCCGTCTCACTGTTCTAGCTTGGGGATGGCTGCACAAAGCCTCCGCAGGGCAGCGGGGTGCCTTCACCCCGCTGCTCTGCGGAGGCTTCAAAGGCTGCACTCTGGGGGCTTCAGGCAGCTATCCGCAAGCCTTCCAAGCGCAGCAGGAGTTCCCGCTGCACTCAGAAGGCTTGCGGATAGCCGCCTGAAGCCTGGAGAGCGAGAGGGGTCGGTGCACATTTTTCCCTCTCTGCGCAGCGCCCCTTCAGCGAAGCGGGAGGAGAAATGGAAGGGGCTCCATTTCTCCTGCCGCTTCGCTGAAGGGACACTGAGCAGAGAGGGAGAGAATCCCCCCCCCCTGTTCTCCCCCTCCTATAATCCGGTGCGTCTTATGGTCCGGTGCGTCCTATAGAGCCAAAAATACGGTAGGTGCCGTTCTGTCGGGAAGGTAAACAGCCTTTCCGTGCACTGCTCTGCTTTTGCCAGAAGCGGCTTCGTCATCCTGGCCACATGACCCGGAAGCTGTACGCCGGCTCCCTCAGCCTATAGAGCGAGATGAGCGCGCAACCCTAGAGTCGTCCGCGACTGGACCTAACGGTCAGGGGTCCCTGTACCTTTACTTAGGCTTTTTCCAGATTGCCTTACTGCCCTATGTTTCTAAATCCTGAGGGAGAGCAAAAGAAGCAGAATGCAGAAAGAATTAGACATTCTACTTACACTCAAGAAGAAGAAATCTTTATTTTGCCGGAAAACATCATTACTTCTCACAAACCACCTCCTTTCTCCTGAACTATCCTCAAGTAGTTGCTCTTCCCAAAGTCCTCAGCCAAGTCACTCAGCAGGGGGACGTGTCACAATGGAGGCCCTGACCCTGTTGCTTTAGCTACCTTGCTTAACAATGTGAATTGTTCCCCTTAACATTAATTTTTCAAATATATCTTCCAGTGGGTTTTTATTTTATTTATTTAGGAAGGATCTAGAGCTGGCTTCATCCAGCACGGTGCATTTCTGGACAGGACAGGAAACACCTAGCAAACACACACTTTTCAACATGGCGGTGTCACCAAGGAAAAACACTCCTGGCCTAGACTATGGCTGCTGTTTCTCAATTCATAGTAAAAAATGACCCTTCTCAACATCCTGTAATCATCTGTCCAGTATTAGGATGGACAGGAGCAGGACTTCACCCTTAGACCCCCTCATCCCCCTGTTTCTTTCTGTTTCTGCCCAGTGTCTTCTGCCAATCAACAGCTTTCCTTAGCTTGCAAGGAAGTGAAATGTTATGAGTTACTTGGTGCCAGACTCCCCTTTGCCATGAGTTTCTGGGTGCCAGGCACTGAACCCCTGGACACTGAACATCTGGGGAATTGATCTAAGCTGTACCCCAAGCACTACATTTGATTGTTGGTTATTAAAAACTGATTGAAACCATTTTATTTCATTCACAAAAGAAATTTTGACATGTGATTATGATAACAGTTTATATAATAAAGGTGACACGTTTATTGATCCTTTTTGTAAGTTATTATTTGTCTACTTTAATGTATTTTTATATATATTAATCAGTAAGGGGGTGGGGTGGGAAGCAGTTTTGCATATGGAACTGGTGGATGGCTGTCATTAATCCAGATCAATTTCATAGAATCATAGAAACTTATAGCTGGAAGGGACACCAAGGGTCATCTAGTCCAACCCCCTGGGATGCAGGAATCTCAGCAAAAGCATCCATGGCAGACGGCCACCCAACCTCTGCTTAGTAACCTCCAAGGAAGGAGTTTCCACCACCTCTCATGGGAATCTGTTCCAATGCCAAACAGCCCTTACTGTCAGAAAGTTTTTATGAATGTTTAGTCTACTTTCTTATAACTTGAATCCATGGGTTCGAGTCCTACCATCTAGAGCAGGAGAAAACAAGCTTGTTCCCTCTTCCATGTGACAGCCCTTAAGATATTGGAAGATGGCTGTCAGATCTCCTCTCAGTTTCCTCTTTTCCAGGCCAAACCTACCCAGCTCCTACAAGTGTTTCTCTTCAATCTTAGTTTCCAGACCCTTGGTTGTCTTGGTTGCCCTCCTCTGCACACATTCCAGCTTGTCAACATCCTTCTTAAATGATGATGCCCAGAACTGGACACAGGACTCCAGGTGTGGCCTGACCAAGGTAGGAGAGAGTAGGACTTGGACTTCCTTTCACCAGGACCCTGGACTTCCATAGATGCAATCTAGAACAGCGTTACCATTTTCTGCTGCTGCACATTCCTTGTGGCTGAGGCTCAGGGTAACGCCCCCGGGACCTTTCAGTTCATGGTGTCCATGGAGGCGCAGGTCAATTCTGTGTCCAGGGCAGCTGTTGACCAGCTTCATCTAGTACGCAGGCTGAGACCCTATCTGCCTGCGGATTGCCTCGCCAGAGTGGTGCATGCTCTGGTTATCTCCCGCTTGGATTACTGCAATGCGCTCTACGTGGGGCTACCTTTGAAGGTGACCCGGAAACTACAACTAATCCAGAATGCGGCAGCTAGACTGGTGACTGGGAGTGGCCCCCAAGACCTACATTGGCTCTCAGTATGTTTCCGGGCACAATTCAAAGTGTTGGTGCTGACCTTTAAAGCCCTAAACGGCCTCAAAGGCCCAGTATACCTGAAGGAGCGCCTCCACCCCCATCATTCTGCCTGGACACTGAGGTCCAGCGCTGAGGGCCTTTTGGCGGTTCCCTCCCTACGAGAAGCCAAGTTACAGGGTAGTGATGCCTGCCCTGTGGAACCCCCTCCCACCAGATGTCAAAGAGATAAACAGCTACCTGACATTTAGAAGACATCTGAAGGCAGCCCTGTTCTGGGAAGCTTTGAATGTTTGACAGACTTTTTTATTTTAATATTTTGTTGGAAGCCGCCCAGAGTGGCTGGGTATAAATAATAAATTATTATTATTATATTATGATGATGACTGTGAGGTGTTACAAGTCATTAACTTCAAGCCACACTGCCATGCCTTTGAAGACACAAACCATCCCAGCTTTTCAGAGCTGGCTATCATGGCTTCTTTAATCTTTGTGTATTGCTCCACCATGTGGCTGAATCATATAAAGCACTGACTTTTACATATCTCTTGACCTCTAATTGCAAGAAGATCTCGTTAACTTGGATTATAATCTTTATAAATTGGAGTTGTGGAGCAGGTCTTCGAGAGGGGGGGGGGGGCTCCCACCATTCCTCCTCAGTCCAGCCCCTGACAACCATGTGGGTTACGGCGTCGAGGGCTCATTTTGTGGGGCGATGTGAAACGTAGTGTTTTCACCCCCAAACCTTGCAGGGGGCATTCTCTGGGTGTTTGGCGCCACTTTGGAGTGAATTGGACAACGTCTGACTTGGGGAGAAATTGGGATCCCGTGAGTTAGGGCGCCAAAGGCTCATTTTTGGGGGTGCCATGAAATGTGGGGTTTTCACTGCCAAACATTTCAGGGGGTCTTTAGCAGGTGTTTGCCGTTGCTTTGTTGTGAATCCTAAGACATCGGGTTTTCAGCGAAATCGTGGCCACCATATCTATCCTGACAGATGATTTGGCCTGTCACCCTTGTGTGGAAGTAAAGGATGAGATTCCCCTACTACTCCGCCTGGGGTCTCCAATGTGGTGCACCCAGCCTCCACTCACACTATTCCTATGCTGGGGGATTTGGGGGTGGTTTGTGGGGATGTTATGTACTGAGTTGAATAGGATCCAAAATGCTACAGTCTGATTGGTCCTAGAACAATAGGATCCAACATGCAGCAGTCTGATTGGTCCTAGAACAATGCAGCAGTCTGGTCCGCAGGAGCCACCCAATCCAGCTCCAGGTGGAAGTGAATCCACAACCTGATTGGCCTACAGGAGAATCCCAGAATTAGCCAATCACGTGCAGCCCATTGTGTAAATAATGTATATAAAGCAGATATTGTGGGGGAACTTTCATTCCTCGCTACTATGAGCTGAATATAGAGCATGAAATCCACTCTCGACTCCGAGTATATTTCAGGGGAAGAGCTGTTTGGGATATTTCCTGCTTGTGAATTATTATTTGTGTGTGTGTATGTGTGTTTGTGTGTGTGTGTATATATGTGTGTAAAACACATGCCTAAAGCTTTAAATCTGGGATGGGCATGGAAGTTCCGAGGTGGGCCATCAGGTGGCACTGCAGGCCATGCTCCAGTTGCTGCTGCTGCTGCTGCTACAGGTGCCAGTAAGTCTCGCATTTTCAACCTCTTCCTCCTCCATTGCACTGGCTAAATGATTCCTTGCTGGACTCCCATCGCTGAGGCCAAATGTACCTTTACCGAGCAAAATATCCGTTCGAATTATACACCCAGCACATGGAACCTCACAAAGGGGCAATACAAGTGGACTCTCTGTGCCCTTACCACAGTAAAAAGACTGATACTGGTGAGCTGGAAAAATAAAAATGCGTCTCCCTTCTATGATTGGATTGAAGACTTCTACAAACTCACCACATATGAATAGATTTTTTTTATTAGGAATTTTTATAACAACAAAGACAAAACAAAACAATACCATAAACACAACAAACATATAACAAGTACAATTTCAAAATCTTATTTTCTTATACCTTACTTCCCCGACTTCCTCATACCTCCCCTTTCTGTATTCCAATTTCTAATCAGCTATTCAGCAAGTCCTTCCCTTATTTTGACTTAAATTTTGATTTTACTCTCGTTAACTTATCCAATACCGCTGATAACCACTTATTTTCAAATCCAACGTCATTTTAACATTCATTAATTTTACAAAATCTCTTTAAATAGTCCTTAAATTTCTTCCAATCTTCTTCCGCCGTTTCTCTTCCCTGGTTTCGGATTCTGCTCGTCATCTCTGCCAGACCCATGTAGTCGATCACCTTCATCTGCCATTCTTCCAGGGTGGGTAAATCTTGTGTCTTCCAGTACTTTGCGATGAGTATTCTTGCTGCTGTTGTAGCATACATAAAGAAAGTCATATCCTTCTTTAACACCCCCTGGCTGACAATACCCAAGAGAAAGGCCTCTGGTTTCTTCGGGAAGGTATATTTAAACACCTTTTTCAACTCATTATATATCATTTCACAGAAAGCCTTAATCTTAGGGCATGTCCACCAAAGGTGAAAGAATGCACCTTCATTTTCTTTACATTTCCAACACTTGTTATCAGGCAAATGGTAGATTTTTGCAAGCTTGACTGGGGTCATGTACCACCTATAAATCATTTTCATAACATTTTCTCTTAAGGCATTACATGCCGTAAATTTCATCCCGGTGGTCCACAACTTTTCCCAGTCAGCAAACATAATGTTATGACCAATGTCCTGAGCCCACTTAATCATTGCCGATTTAACCGTTTCATCCTGAGTATTCCATTTCAGCAGCAAGTTATACATTTTTGATAAATTTTTAGTACTGGATTCTAACAACTCAAACTCCAATTTTGATTTTTTCACCTGAAAGCCAAATTTCCTGTCCATCTTAAAGACCTCTATTATTTGGTAATAGTGAAGCCAATCTCTCACTTTCCCTTTTAGTTTCTCAAAACTCTGCAATTTTGATCTGTCCCCTTCGTGTTCTAAAATTTCACAGTATCTCGGCCATCTAGATTCCATATTAAGCTTCTTAACAGCCTTAGCTTCCATTGGTGACAACCATCTTGGGGTTCTATTTTCCAACAAATCTTTGTATCTAGTCCAAACATTAAATAGTGCTTTCCTGACAATATGATTTTTAAAACCTTTATGAGCTTTAACCTTGTCATACCACAGATATGCACGCCACCCAAAAATGTTATTAAAACCTTCCAAATCCAAAATGTCTGTATTCTCAAGAAGTAGCCAGTCCTTCAGCCAGCAGAATGCTGCCGCTTCATAGTAAAGTTTGAAGTCTGGCAGGGCAAAACCCCCCCTTTCCTTAGCATCAGTTAAAATCTTAAACTTAATTCTGGGCTTCTTGCCCTGCCAGACAAACCTAGATATATCTTTCTGCCACTTCTTGAAACAGTCCATCTTGTCAATAATCTGCAATGTTTGAAAAAAAACCAAAACATTCTTGGCAATACATTCATCTTTATAACCGCAATTCGACCCAAGAAGGAAAGCTTCAAGTTCGACCAGATTTCTAGATCTTTTTTCACTTCTGTCCAAACTTTCTCATAGTTATCTTTAAATAAATTCACATTCTTAGCTGTCATGTTTATGCCCAAATACTTCACTTTCTTAACCACATTTAACCCTGTCTCATTCTGAAACCTTTCTTTTTCAAAAGGTGTTAAATTTTTCTCCAATACCTTAGTTTTTAATTTGTTCAATTTAAATCCTGCGACATGGCCAAATTCTTGTATTAATTCCAATACCCTTTTCGTACTAGCGTCCGGTTCTTGTAATGTAAGTACCAGGTCATCTGCAAACGCTCTCAATTTGTATTGTTTAGCTCCGACCTGAATCCCTTTTACCAACTGGTCCCTTCTAATCATGTTAAGCAAAACCTCCAGGACTGATATAAAAAGTAATGGAGAGATTGGGCACCCCTGACGTGTTCCTTTTTCTATCTTGAACTCTTCTGTAAGCACATTATTTACAATTAATTTTGCTTTCTGTTCAGAGTATATTGCACCTATACCATTTTCAAACCCTTGGCCTACCCCCATCCCCCGGAGATTCTTCATCATAAAACTCCAAGAAATGTTGTCAAAGGCTTTCTCGGCATCCACAAATATCAAAACTGCCTTAGTGTTAATGTCCACTTCCAACTTTTCCAAAATGTCAATTATATTCCTTACATTGCCCGACAAGTGTCTTTTCGGGAGAAAGCCCGCTTGATCTCCATGAATCTCCTCCATCAAAACTCTTTTCAATCTCTTTGCTAAAATGTCAGCAAAAATTTTATAATCCACATTTAATAACGAGATGGGTCGGTATAAACTCACCACATATGAACAACCTGCAGATAAACGCAGACTTGCCATGGACAAATTCAGTGATACAGTGGTACCTCGGGTTAACATACACTTCAGGTTACAGACTCTGCTGGTAGCCTTTTTAGCCTCGGGTGAGAAGAGCTTTGCGCCCAGGATGGGGAAATGGGAGTCAACAGACACTCAAGGAATAGTTTCAGAGAAAAGCTTTATTCTGCCATCCGGGGTGGCAGAAGGAGCAAGTGTGATAGATTCACAAAACAAGCATGAGTTCACAGCCATTTGCGCAGAGCATATATTCCCCTTCCAGTTCCCTCCCCTTTCTCCTCCTCCTCAAGAGTCCTGCCCCATTGTGATGAAATTCCAGTGCCTGTCTTCGGAGAACTTCCAGACATTAGTGACAAAGATGCCTCCAGTGCTGAAGGACACGAAGAAGAAGTGGTTCTTGAAGATGATGCTCCACATCCATTTTCCCAAAAGGAGTTGAATGATCTAGTTCGCGACCTCAGCTTGTCAAAGGACTCTGCCGAACTGTTGGCATCCAGATTGAAGGGGAAAAAAACTCCTCTCTGACATCAGCTTCTTCCGCAACAGGCATCAAGAGTACCTCCGTTTTTTCTCAGAAGACAAGGACTTGGTGTACTGTGCAGATATTGCGCAGCTTCTGCTCAAGCTTGGAGTGCCGCAGTATGAACCCAAAGATTGGAGACTGTTCATTGACAGCAGCAAGCGATCACTGAAATGTGTTCTGCTACACAACGGCAACCAGTTTGCCTCTATACCCCTGGCTCACTCGACTACACTGAAGGAGAACTATGAAGCAGTGAAGTATGTGCTGGAGAAAATTGGTTATGGTCAGCATAAGTGGTTTATTTGTGTTGACCTGAAGATGGTGAACTTTTTGTTGGGACAACAGTCTGGCTTCAACAAGTACCCATGTTTTCTGTGCATGTGGGATAGTAGGGACCGTGCTCAGCATTACACGAAGAAGGACTGGCCTGTGTGGGAGGAACTGGTGCCTTGCAAAGAAAGGAACGTCATCAACGACCCTCTGGTGGACAGAGACAGAATACTCTTCCCACCGCTGCACATCAAGCTCGGCTTAATCAAGCAGTTCACCAAAGGCTCTGGACAAGGATGGTGACTGCTTCACTTGTGGCAGGATTGACCATGGAGAAGTTGAAAGCTGGCATCTTTGACGGTCCTCAGATCCGTCAGCTCATCAGAGATCCAGAGTTCCGAAACTCAATGAACGAAATGGAACTGGAAGCGTGGAAGGCATTTGTTCTGGTAGTGAAGAACTTTCTAAGCAACAATAAGGTCAGAAACTATGCAGAACTTGTCAACAACATGCTGACTGCTTTCAGAAACCTGGGCTGCAACATGAGCGTCAAGATGCACTACCTATTTTCACATATGGACCGGTTTCCTGAGAACCTGGGTTCAATGAGTAACGAGCAGGGGGAGAGATTCCATCAGGACATGAAAGAGATGGAGACCAGGTATCAGGGTCGCTGGGACGCAGTCATGATGGCTGACTACTGTTGGACTCTGAAGAGAGACCTCCCTGCCGCTGAGCATTCCAGGAGTTCCAAGAAACGGAAGTTCAAGCCCTGAAGTTTGAAAAATGGTGAAGCAACGTGCAATTTATGTGTTCTTACCTTTATCAATGCCCACCATTCAGTTTACAGTAATCGATGTTTCTATCAGGTAATCAATATATGTTGTTGGAAAAACATTATTTTCTCTTAAAAACATATTTAGGATGATATGTGTTAACAAAAATCAGCTGATAATGCCACAAAATGTAATCGGTTTTGTCACAAGATCTGATTTTTTACAAATCAACATAGCACAACAACCTGACCTGATGGAGAGAAACGGATGCCATTTCCTGATTCAGCAGTGCAAAAAGACCCTAAATCAATTGTAGAAATCTAGACAACATTCAAAAGGTAAAAAATTGTTGCCCAGTGTATAATTTAACATCTTTTGGGGGCAATTCCAAACCTTTATTCCAAGAAGAAAGGCCTCTGGTTTCTTTATAAATGTATATTTCAACATTTTTTTCAATTCATTATAAATCTTTTCCCAGAAGTCTTTCACCTTGGGGCAGGTCCACCACATATGATAGAAGGTACCTTCTTTTTCTTTACCTTTCCAGCAATGGTTATCACAGTTATGATAAATCTTTGATAATTTAACAGGGGTCAGATACCATCTATACATCATTTTCATTATGTTTTCCTTTAGTACAGTACATGCAGTGAACTTGACCCCTTTCTTCCACAATCTTTCCCAATCCTCAAACATTATGTTATGTCCTACATGTCTTGCCCAATCTATCACAACTGATTTAACTTGTTCATCCTTCGTATGCCACTCTAACAATGGGAAATGTAGTGTTTTCAAAGCCCCCCCCCCCCAATGTTGCAGGGGGCATTCTCTGGGTGTTTGGTGCTGCTTTGGAGTGAATCAGATGACATTGGACCTTTGGAGAAATCGTGACCCTGTGGGTTAGGGCACTGAAGCCTCATTTTTTTGGGGGGGGGGGCGCCATAAAACGTGGGGTTTTCACTGCCATGGATCACAAAACGGCTGCTGTTTTGTGCAAAGCTGGTAGATTGAGAAACTTGTATTTTATTTTTATTTTTAAAAAGATAAACTAAAGGTGTGTGCTTACAGGTAAACAGATACCAGTGTGCATGCCCATTATGACCTCAGGCAAGAATCAAGAAAATACAGGTGGTCCCTCTTAACTGACATTCTTAACTGAACAGAACTGAAGGGAGGGGCTGGTTCTGGAGCCAAGCTGTTTAGATTGGGTTTGGGTGGATGCGAAGAGGATGCCTCCAACTTCTTGGGCTTTGCTTCTCAACTTATTCTGCCTTCTGGGACCCCCCAGCCCAAGACCAACCACCTCTTGGATAGGTGAGCATGCAGATATTTTGGAATGTGAGTGTGGGGCAGGATGACCGCGTATGAAAGCTCCTTTGAGCACAAGTGCTGGCCCCCCTTTTCTCTCCCATGGAGGCCCTGAACTGGCCAGCTCCTTGTTCAGGGCCTCCAAGGGAGAGAAAAGGGAACCTCAGTTACTCTTTGCCTTCTGAGGACACTGTCTCACTCCCAGAGCCCCAAGACTTACGGCTGCTGCTCTAACAGTCTCAGGACATCCAAGGGATCATGAGCAAAGCACACAAGCCCTGCCCGCCAGATGTGAAGCACTCTACGGAGAGAATTTGGGTTTTTTAACTGGCTGAACAGAGTTTCAGCCCTTGGGGAATTTGATTTCTTAAACACACACCTTCCCCTTCCTTGTGTCCCTGGGGAGAAAAGCCAATCCTGCTTTCTTCCTTTGGTAATTTAATCAGAGGAAATAAACTCTTTCAGTGGTCTAATAGATTTGCTGAATCATGAATTCTGTACATGCACAGAGGCTATACCTCTTGAAACCCCAAAGATGGGCAAGATGGGGCATTTCTCTCCACCTGGCTCCACCGGATATTGCTGATGGCCAATGAAAGCCCAAGTAGGGATTCCTAGTGGGGGATGTTGCTGTGGTATAGTGGAGGAGCAGGGCCAGGAGGCTAACTTGGACACCTGAGAACACAAAAAAGCAGCAGCAAAACAACTACATGTTTCCTTTTAAATGGGCCTTCCTGCTGAGTGTAAAGCATAGATCCTCCTTTTTTAAGGGAAAAGGGAGAGAAGGCTTCTCCCAAAGTGTTAGAAGGCCACAAATAATGTAACAATAGAACAAAACAAATGTGCCGTTTCATGTGATACAGAATCCTATGTGCAAATCTGTTAGATTGAGAAATTTGTACTAAATAAGAAAAAAAAAATAAAGGTGTGTGCTTGCAGGTAAACAGATTGGAGATTTTCTGCAAGATCTTGTGAGATCTCATTGAAGTCTTGCAAGATGTCCAGGAGAGCAAAATATGTATTGAGATTTGGGAGAGATCTTGCATGCTCTTTCAGGGACCAAAGCCATCACTGCTGCAGCGCCAAAGGCAGGTGGCTAAGGGGTGGTGAGTGTCCCACGGGGCGAAATGGGATGTACCCCCCTCAAGCTCAGGATTCCAGAACTAACAACTGTCAGTTGGGAGGGACGGAAGGCAAGGACCCACAGCCCAGGTGGGGCTCGCTAGCTTGGGGAGGAGGTGTGTGATTCCTCAGCTGGAGTAGATGCAGGACAGTTGAGGCTCACATGCCTCATCACCGCAAAAGCTATAACTGGAAAGCTGAATTATGATTTTCAAGTTTATACATTTCAATAATTTTGCAGTCATTTTAGCATTTCAAAACTTGACTTCCTTCCCCCTCTTTCTGCAGTTCTTTAAATTGATTCTCCATATCTTATGCATATCCAAATTACCTCAATTTCTTCATTTATGCATCTGCTATAAATAGATAATCTTATTAAACTGCAGGTTATTCCAATAATCCTGCCAATGTTCTTATCTGTTTACAGTTTGTAACTATTCATTCAACCATTTCCATTCTTTAATAAAAAGTTTGTTCTCTTGCTCCTAGAAACGGTCAGCATGTGACAGAGGCCACATCCTGGGAACGGTTTGACTGGCCACCTAAACCAGGTGAGAGCAGCCAAGGAATCTCAAATGCTCAGGAACTTCCCCTGTGTGCCAAGACGGGCTCCAGCAGATTGAGCGGACAAGACCAAGCGTGGGCCCAGTGGTCAAGAAGGTGGTTTCTGCAATGCTGTGGAGGGAAGTGAGGGGCAGATGGGGCTCATCCACCTATAAAGATAGCCCATCGAAGAGAAGGAAAACTCTGATCCTAATTTGCCTTGTGGGATATCTTTGGGAGCTGAAAAGGCTAAGGAGTAAAGCCTACACAAATCTGGAGTGGAGTCCCTCAGGCGGTTGGATGGCGCCGTTTACAACCCCTTCTGACATCTCCTACAGCCCAACTGGTGCCTAACTCTGCTTTCCTTGGAGACACATCTGCAAGGCCAAGAGAGGGAGTCTTGTCATCTGGGAAGCCGAGGACCTCCAGACACACTGCCCAGTCTTGCTTCCTGGAGAGGTCACTTTGGGACTGCTGACACCGTTGCTTGACTTTTGACGTCACCCCCGTAGGCGCACTCCATTGCTTCTCAAGACAGACAAATGCCAACATTAAAAAACTATTTGAAAGAATTTTATTTCATTCAAAAAAGACAATCTGGCATGTGATTAGGACAGTGGTTTTCAGACAACGGGTGACACGTTTATTGATCCAGTTTGGAAGTCTCTGTCTTGTCTTCGCACATGCGCAGTTCCATCTAGGAGCAACAACAAGGGAAGGAGCCAAACTGTCAACTCCTGCAGCGAGACTCAGGATTTCCACTCATGCTCACAAACGTAGGAAAAAGCACCGCCTAGGATAAAAGGATGATCAGAGAATAGCATGTTTGTAAAGGAACTTGATTAGAATAATAATGATGATGATGATTTTTATTTTATTTTTCTATTTGGGTTTGTGGGGAAGGGGAGGACTGGGTCTTGGTGGGGAGGGAGATCTGTGCTGGAGTTGCTGGCCTCACTGCTGTCGCTGCCCGGAAGAGAGAAGAAGAGAAAATATTTTTAATCTTTCCATTTCTTATTATGTTGACAACCCATCTTTCCTTCAAGGATCTCCAGGTGGCTTACGCTATTCTCCCTTTCTTTAATTATATTTACTTCCTCATTCCATTTCTCTTCCAATATCTCTTCCTCCTCCTCCTCGCAGACCAGGGGGTGGATTTTAGGGGCACGACAGCAGGAGGCCAGCAGCTCGCACAGCCTGCCACACTGGCCATTCTCTCTTTCAACAGCCTTGGAGAACAACTGAGTAGGCATCTAGAGTGTCAACTGAACAGGCATGTGGATCAGCTAGTCACTGGGCACAGTCTATTCTTTTGGAGGGGGCTTTCCCCAGTTTCCATTTATAAGAAGTTTGAAAGGTTGCCTCTTTATAAAGTCTGTTTCCTTGTGACGAGAGACCACACTGGAGACTCAGTGTTTTTGAAATATATCAAGGTAAAGGGACTCCTGACCATTAGGTCCAGTCGTGGCCGACTCTGGGGTTGCAGCGCTCATCTTGCTTTATTGGCGGACCGGTCATGAACAGCTTCCGGGTCATGTGGCCAGCATGACTAAGCTGCTTCTGAACCAGAGCAGCGCACGGAAACGCCCTTTACCTTCCCGCCCGAGCATTACCTATTTATCTACTTGCCCTTTGACGTGCTTTTGAACTGCTAGGTTGGCAGGAGCAGGGACCGAGCAACGGGAGTTCACTCCGTCGTGGGGATTCGAACCGCCAGCCTTCTGATAGGCAAGTCCTAGGCTCTGTGGTTTAACCCACAGCGCCACCCGCATCCCTATTATTTATTTATTTAGATACTTGGGTTTTGGGCGAAGGCAGAACTGGGTCTTGGAGTGGGGTAGAGCTGTACTGGAGCTGCTGGCCTCACTGCTATCGCTGCCTGGAAGAGAAATGAAGAGAAATGAAGAGAAATGAAGAGAAAGAATTCTTAATTTTTTCATTGATTACTACATTGATGGCCCATCTTTCCTGCAAGGATCTCCAGGTGGCTTGCGTTATTCTCCCTTCCTCCCTTCCTCATCCCATCCCTGAACTCTTCTTGAATCAGGGAGCTGCCTCCCCCCATCCCAGTGATCCAGATTCTCTCTGGCCTCCCTGTTCCTCAAGAACAAAGATCAACACTCCCCATCTATAGATCGGTGGCATCCATCCCCTGGTCGCTTGGTCTTACATAAATTGTTTTCACCTTCACTAAAGATTCCTTCTGATCTTCATAACCATCACTTCATCCTCCCATTTCTCTTCCAATATCTCTTCCTCCTCCTCCTCACAGACCAGGGGATGGATCTTTGGCACGTGACAGCAGGAGACCAGCAGCTCACGCAGCCAATCTTTATAAACTAATCTAACCATGACATGGTTCCCTATGTTTCTGAATCTTGAGGGATAGTAAAAGAAACAGAATGCAGAAGGAATTAGGAATCCTACTTATACTTTAGATGAAGAAAGTCTCTTCATTACACCAGAAAACGTATTTCCTTTCTCACAAACTACCTCCTCAAGCTAAAGATGCTCATCTTTAATTTTATAGTCCCTTTCCTCTTTTGTGCAGTTCTGCCCCTCCTTTCGCCACTTTTCTTCTCTTCCCGATTCTCCAATTAGTCCAGCCGTTTCTCCTAGACCACGCTATGCCATCTTTGCCATCTTTATAGGTTAGTGTTTAATATAAGTTCAATATTAAAAGTGTTGCCTTCTCTTTTACCTTTGTTTTCCAGTAACTTCCACTCTTTTACCACAAACAGCGCTGACAATCCAAGTCTTTTAACTCAGTCTCTTTCGCTGGGCTCACGCCACTTCAAAGTAAAAAACAAGTTAAGTCCTTGAATTCCGCTTCTTTTAATGGGCTAGTACTCCTGCTGCAGAGTGAAATTTGAATCTGTCTTCCTTTTCTTACTGGTACTTGTTAGAGAAATCTTTGCTTATGCTTACGTATAATGAGAAAGATTTCCAATATGTTTAAGATAAAATCTACCATTCTTTACTCTTTATGTGCTAGTCTTTTGGGTCTGTTTCTGAGCAGTTCAGTTTGTATTAATAAGTCTCACAGACCCTCTTCTCCTCAAGCTCTCCTTGTTAGCTGCCGTTCTTACCCTTTGGGACTTTGAGGCTTGCTGCTGAGGATTGCTCGTGTCCTTGCGTCTAGGTACTCTCTGTCGACTCACCTCCTGGTTAGGACGTGGGCTTCGAAGGGTTCCTTTTTTGACGCTGCCGGACAATGTCAGCCCTGGGCCACGCCCAGAGCCTTTTTGGGGGTCGTGTAGCCTCCGCGTTGCCCCCCAAAGTTCCCTCTAACAGCTGCTAGGCGCAGAGAACCCACGAAGCACATCCACAACGGAGGGCGGAAAAACCGGAAGCCCTTACATACCAGGTTTGGGAGGGGGATTTGGTCTGCGATAGGCTTTTTCCGTAGGGACACGGGTGGCCACAGAGCCTAGGGCTTGCTGATCAGAAGGTCGGCAGTTCGAATCCCCGCAACGGGGTGAGCTCCCGCTGCTCGGTCCCAGCACCTGCCAACCTAGCAGTTCGAAAGCACAAAGTCGAAGTAGATAAATACCGTATTTTTCGCTCTATAGGACGCTATTTCCCCCCTCCAAAAATTAAGGGGAAATGATCAAAGCAGCAGAAATAAGAGATGATTGGATTCCTTTAAGAGCTCAAAGCATGGGTACCCCCAACAAAAATTTAAAATTCGGTTTTGTAATTTGGAACTAATGTGATTTGATTGGTTTGCTAATAAAAAATATATTATAAAAAAAACAAAAATTAAGGGAAAATTTGTGTGCGCCCTATGGAGTGAATGCAGGCTGCGCAGCTAAGCCCAAAGCCAGAGCAGGGAGAAGGAGCGCTGCGCAGCGCTCCGTCTCGCTGTTCTAGCTTGGGGTTAGCTGCGCAAAGCCTCCGCAGGGAAGCAGGGTGAAGCCCCCCTGCTGCCCTGCGAAGGCTTCAAAGGCCGTCCCCAAAGCCAGAACAGTGAGGCGGAGCGCTGCGCAGCACTCCGTCTCACTGTTCTAGCTTGGGGATGGCTGCGCAAAGCCTCCGCAGGACAGCGGGGTGCCTTCACCCCGCTGCTCTGCAGAGGCTTCAAAGGCTGCACTCCGTTGGCTTCAGGCAGCTATCCGCAAGCTTTCGGAGCGCAGCAGGAGTTCCCGCTGTACTTCGAAGGCTTGCGGATAGCCACCTGAAGTCACCTAGCAGTTCGAAAGTGGAAGTAGATAAATACCGTATTTTTCACTCTATAGGACACACTTTTCCCCCTCCAAAAATTAAGGGGAAATGATCAAAGCAGCAGAAATTAGAGATGATTGGATTCCTTTCTGAGCTCGAAGCATGGGTACCCCCAACCAAAATTTAAAATTCGGTTTTGTAATTTGGAACTATTGTGATTTGATTGGTTTGCTAATAAAAAATATATTATAAAAAAAACAAAAATTAAGGGAAAATTTGTGTGCGCCCTATGGAGTGAATGCAGGCTGCGCAGCTAAGCCCAAAGCCAGAGCAGGCAGAAGGAGCGCTGCGCGGTGCTCCGTCTCACTGTTCTAGCTTGGGGATGGCTGCACAAAGCCTCCGCAGGGCAGCGGGGTGCCTTCACCCCGCTGCTCTGCGGAGGCTTCAAAGGCTGCACTCTGGGGGCTTCAGGCAGCTATCCGCAAGCCTTCCAAGCGCAGCAGGAGTTCCCGCTGCACTCAGAAGGCTTGCGGATAGCCGCCTGAAGCCTGGAGAGCGAGAGGGGTCGGTGCACATTTTTCCCTCTCTGCGCAGCGCCCGTTCAGCGAAGCGGGAGGAGAAATGGAAGGGGCTCCATTTCTCCTGCCGCTTCGCTGAAGGGACACTGAGCAGAGAGGGAGAGAATCCCCCCCCCTGTTCTCCCCCTCCTATAATCCGGTGCGTCTTATGGTCCGGTGCGTCCTATAGAGCCAAAAATACGGTAGGTGCCGTTCTGTCGGGAAGGTAAACAGCCTTTCCGTGCACTGCTCTGCTTTTGCCAGAAGCGGCTTCGTCATCCTGGCCACATGACCCGGAAGCTGTACGCCGGCTCCCTCAGCCTATAGAGCGAGATGAGCGCGCAACCCTAGAGTCGTCCGCGACTGGACCTAACGGTCAGGGGTCCCTGTACCTTTACTTAGGCTTTTTCCAGATTGCCTTACTGCCCTATGTTTCTAAATCCTGAGGGAGAGCAAAAGAAGCAGAATGCAGAAAGAATTAGACATTCTACTTACACTCAAGAAGAAGAAATCTTTATTTTGCCGGAAAACATCATTACTTCTCACAAACCACCTCCTTTCTCCTGAACTATCCTCAAGTAGTTGCTCTTCCCAAAGTCCTCAGCCAAGTCACTCAGCAGGGGGACGTGTCACAATGGAGGCCCTGACCCTGTTGCTTTAGCTACCTTGCTTAACAATGTGAATTGTTCCCATTAACATTAATTTTTCAAATATATCTTCCAGTGGGTTTTTATTTTATTTATTTAGGAAGGATCTAGAGCTGGCTTCATCCAGCACGGTGCATTTCTGGACAGGACAGGAAACACCTTGCAAACAACACTTTTCAACATGGCGGTGTCACCAAGGAAAAACACTCCTGGCCTAGACTATGGCTGCTGTTTCTCAATTAATAGTAAAAAATAACCCTTCTCAACATCCTGTAATCATCTGTCCAGTATTAGGATGGACAGGAGCAGGACTTCACCCTTAGACCCCCTCATCCCCCTGTTTCTTTCTGTTTCTGCCCAGTGTCTTCTGCCAATCAACAGCTTTCCTTAGCTTGCAAGAAAGTGAAATGTTATGAGTTACTTGGTGCCAGACTCCCCTTTGCCATGAGTTTCTGGGTGCCAGGCACTGAACCCCTGGACACTGAACATCTGGGGAATTGATCTAAGCTGTACCCCAAGCACTACATTTGATTGTTGGTTATTAAAAACTGATTGAAACCATTTTATTTCATTCACAAAAGAAATTTTGACATGTGATTATGATAACAGTTTATATAATAAAGGTGACACGTTTATTGATCCTTTTTGTAAGTTATTATTTGTCTACTTTAATGTATTTTTATATATATTAATCAGTAAGGGGGTGGGGTGGGAAGCAGTTTTGCATATGGAACTGGTGGATGGCTGTCATTAATCCAGATCAATTTCATAGAATCATAGAAACTTATAGCTGGAAGGGACACCAAGGGTCATCTAGTCCAACCCCCTGGGATGCAGGAATCTCAGCAAAAGCATCCATGGCAGACGGCCACCCAACCTCTGCTTAGTAACCTCCAAGGAAGGAGTTTCCACCACCTCTCATGGGAATCTGTTCCAATGCCAAACAGCCCTTACTGTCAGAAAGTTTTTATGAATGTTTAGTCTACTTTCTTATAACTTGAATCCATGGGTTCGAGTCCTACCATCTAGAGCAGGAGAAAACAAGCTTGTTCCCTCTTCCATGTGACAGCCCTTAAGATATTGGAAGATGGCTGTCAGATCTCCTCTCAGTTTCCTCTTTTCCAGGCCAAACCTCCCCAGCTCCTTCCAGTGTTTCTCTTCAATCTTAGTTTCCAGACCCTTGGTTGTCTTGGTTGCCCTCCTCTGCACACATTCCAGCTTGTCAACATCCTTCTTAAATGATGATGCCCAGAACTGGACACAGGACTCCAGGTGTGGCCTGACCAAGGTAGGAGAGAGTAGGACTTGGACTTTGTTTCATCAGGACCCTGGACTTCCATAGATGCAATCTAGAACAGCGTTACCATTTTCTGCTGCTGCACATTCCTTGTGGCTGAGGCTCAGGGTAACGCCCCCGGGACCTTTCAGTTCATGGTGTCCATGGAGGCGCAGGTCAATTCTGTGTCCAGGGCAGCTGTTGACCAGCTTCATCTAGTACGCAGGCTGAGACCCTATCTGCCTGCGGATTGCCTCGCCAGAGTGGTGCATGCTCTGGTTATCTCCCGCTTGGATTACTGCAATGCGCTCTACGTGGGGCTACCTTTGAAGGTGACCCGGAAACTACAACTAATCCAGAATGCGGCAGCTAGACTGGTGACTGGGAGTGGCCCCCAAGACCTACATTGGCTCTCAGTATGTTTCCGGGCACAATTCAAAGTGTTGGTGCTGACCTTTAAAGCCCTAAACGGCCTCAAAGGCCCAGTATACCTGAAGGAGCGCCTCCACCCCCATCATTCTGCCTGGACACTGAGGTCCAGCGCTGAGGGCCTTTTGGCGGTTCCCTCCCTACGAGAAGCCAAGTTACAGGGTAGTGATGCCTGCCCTGTGGAACCCCCTCCCACCAGATGTCAAAGAGATAAACAGCTACCTGACATTTAGAAGACATCTGAAGGCAGCCCTGTTCTGGGAAGCTTTGAATGTTTGACAGACTTTTTTATTTTAATATTTTGTTGGAAGCTGCCCAGAGTGGCTGGGTATAAATAATAAATTATTATTATTATATTATGATGATGACTGTGAGGTGTTACAAGTCATTAACTTCAAGCCACACTGCCATGCCTTTGAAGACACAAACCATCCCAGCTTTTCAGAGCTGGCTATCATGGCTTCTTTAATCTTTGTGTATTGCTCCACCATGTGGCTGAATCATATAAAGCACTGACTTTTACATATCTCTTGATCTCTAATTGCAAGAAGCTCTCGTTAACTTGGATTATAATCTTTATAAATTGGAGTTGTGGAGCAGGTCCTCGAGAGGGGGGGGGGGCTCCCACCATTCCTCCTCAGTCCAGCCCCTGACAACCATGTGGGTTACGGCGTCGAGGGCTCATTTTGTGGGGCGATGTGAAACGTAGTGTTTTCACCCCCAAACCTTGCAGGGGGCATTCTCTGGGTGTTTGGCGCCACTTTGGAGTGAATTGGACAACGTCTGACTTGGGGAGAAATTGGGATCCCGTGAGTTAGGGCGCCAAAGGCTCATTTTTGGGGGTGCCATGAAATGTGGGGTTTTCACTGCCAAACATTTCAGGGGGTCTTTAGCAGGTGTTTGCCGTTGCTTTGTTGTGAATCCTAAGGCATCGGGTTTTCAGCGAAATCGTGGCCACCATATCTATCCTGACAGATGATTTGGCCTGTCACCCTTGTGTGGAAGTAAAGGATGAGATTCCCCTACTACTCCGCCTGGGGTCTCCAATGTGGTGCACCCAGCCTCCACTCACACTATTCCTATGCTGGGGGATTTGGGGGTGGTTTGTGGGGATGTTATGTACTGAGTTGAATAGGATCCAAAATGCTACAGTCTGATTGGTCCTAGAACAATAGGATCCAACATGCAGCAGTCTGATTGGTCCTAGAACAATGCAGCAGTCTGGTCCGCAGGAGCCACCCAATCCAGCTCCAGGTGGAAGTGAATCCACAACCTGATTGGCCTACAGGAGAATCCCAGAATTAGCCAATCACGTGCAGCCCATTGTGTAAATAATGTATATAAAGCAGATATTGTGGGGGAACTTTCATTCCTCGCTACTATGAGCTGAATATAGAGCATGAAATCCACTCTCGACTCCGAGTATATTTCAGGGGAAGAGCTGTTTGGGGTATTTCCTGCTTGTGAATTATTATTTGTGTGTGTGTGTGTGTGTTTGTGTGTGTGTGTGTATATGTGTGTAAAACACATGCCTAAAGCTTTAAATCTGGGATGGGCATGGAAGTTCCGAGGTGGGCCATCAGGTGGCACTGCAGGCCATGCTCCAGTTGCTGCTGCTGCTGCTGCTACAGGTGCCAGTAAGTCTCGCATTTTCAACCTCTTCCTCCTCCATTGCACTGGCTAAATGATTCCTTGCTGGACTCCCATCGCTGAGGCCAAATGTACCTTTACCGAGCAAAATATCCGTTCGAATTATACACCCAGCACATGGAACCTCACAAAGGGGCAATACAAGTGGACTCTCTGTGCCCTTACCACAGTAAAAAGACTGATACTGGTGAGCTGGAAAAATAAAAACGCGTCTCCCTTCTATGATTGGATTGAAGACTTCTACAAACTCACCACATATGAATAGATTTTTTTTATTAGGAATTTTTATAACAACAAAGACAAAACAAAACAATACCATAAACACAACAAACATATAACAAGTACAATTTCAAAATCTTATTTTCTTATACCTTACTTCCCCGACTTCCTCATACCTCCCCTTTCTGTATTCCAATTTCTAATCAGCTATTCAGCAAGTCCTTCCCTTATTTTGACTTAAATTTTGATTTTACTCTCTTTAACTTATCCAATACCGCTGATAACCACTTATTTTCAAATCCAACGTCATTTTAACATTCATTAATTTTACAAAATCTCTTTAAATAGTCCTTAAATTTCTTCCAATCTTCTTCCGCCGTTTCTCTTCCCTGGTTTCGGATTCTGCTCGTCATCTCTGCCAGACCCATGTAGTCGATCACCTTCATCTGCCATTCTTCCAGGGTGGGTAAATCTTGTGTCTTCCAGTACTTTGCGATGAGTATTCTTGCTGCTGTTGTAGCATACATAAAGAAAGTCATATCCTTCTTTAACACCCCCTGGCTGACAATACCCAAGAGAAAGGCCTCTGGTTTCTTCGGGAAGGTATATTTAAACACCTTTTTCAACTCATTATATATCATTTCACAGAAAGCCTTAATCTTAGGGCATGTCCACCAAAGGTGAAAGAATGCACCTTCATTTTCTTTACATTTCCAACACTTGTTATCAGGCAAATGGTAGATTTTTGCAAGCTTGACTGGGGTCATGTACCACCTATAAATCATTTTCATAACATTTTCTCTTAAGGCATTACATGCCGTAAATTTCATCCCGGTGGTCCACAACTTTTCCCAGTCAGCAAACATAATGTTATGACCAATGTCCTGAGCCCACTTAATCATTGCCGATTTAACCGTTTCATCCTGAGTATTCCATTTCAGCAGCAAGTTATACATTTTTGATAAATTTTTAGTACTGGATTCTAACAACTCAAACTCCAATTTTGATTTTTTCACCTGAAAGCCAAATTTCCTGTCCATCTTAAAGACCTCTATTATTTGGTAATAGTGAAGCCAATCTCTCACTTTCCCTTTTAGTTTCTCAAAACTCTGCAATTTTGATCTGTCCCCTTCGTGTTCTAAAATTTCACAGTATCTCGGCCATCTAGATTCCATATTAAGCTTCTTAACAGCCTTAGCTTCCATTGGTGACAACCATCTTGGGGTTCTATTTTCCAACAAATCTTTGTATCTAGTCCAAACATTAAATAGTGCTTTCCTGACAATATGATTTTTAAAACCTTTATGAGCTTTAACCTTGTCATACCACAGATATGCACGCCACCCAAAAATGTTATTAAAACCTTCCAAATCCAAAATGTCTGTATTCTCAAGAAGTAGCCAGTCCTTCAGCCAGCAGAATGCTGCCGCTTCATAGTAAAGTTTGAAGTCTGGCAGGGCAAAACCCCCCCTTTCCTTAGCATCAGTTAAAATCTTAAACTTAATTCTGGGCTTCTTGCCCTGCCAGACAAACCTAGATATATCTTTCTGCCACTTCTTGAAACAGTCCATCTTGTCAATAATCTGCAATGTTTGAAAAAAAACCAAAACATTCTTGGCAATACATTCATCTTTATAACCGCAATTCGACCCAAGAAGGAAAGCTTCAAGTTCGACCAGATTTCTAGATCTTTTTTCACTTCTGTCCAAACTTTCTCATAGTTATCTTTAAATAAATTCACATTCTTAGCTGTCATGTTTATGCCCAAATACTTCACTTTCTTAACCACATTTAACCCTGTCTCATTCTGAAACCTTTCTTTTTCAAAAGGTGTTAAATTTTTCTCCAATACCTTAGTTTTTAATTTGTTCAATTTAAATCCTGCGACATGGCCAAATTCTTGTATTAATTCCAATACCCTTTTCGTACTAGCGTCCGGTTCTTGTAATGTAAGTACCAGGTCATCTGCAAACGCTCTCAATTTGTATTGTTTAGCTCCGACCTGAATCCCTTTTACCAACTGGTCCCTTCTAATCATGTTAAGCAAAACCTCCAGGACTGATATAAAAAGTAATGGAGAGATTGGGCACCCCTGACGTGTTCCTTTTTCTATCTTGAACTCTTCTGTAAGCACATTATTTACAATTAATTTTGCTTTCTGTTCAGAGTATATTGCACCTATACCATTTTCAAACCCTTGGCCTACCCCCATCCC
The DNA here is from genome assembly GCF_964188315.1 of Podarcis muralis. Classification (NCBI taxonomy): domain Eukaryota; kingdom Metazoa; phylum Chordata; class Lepidosauria; order Squamata; family Lacertidae; genus Podarcis; species Podarcis muralis. Next base: position 10,019,730 of record NC_135659.1, on the reverse strand, counting down.
CCGGAGATTCTTCATCATAAAACTCCAAGAAATGTTGTCAAAGGCTTTCTCGGCATCCACAAATATCAAAACTGCCTTAGTGTTAATGTCCACTTCCAGCTTTTCCAAAATGTCAATTATATTCCTTACATTGCCCGACAAGTGTCTTTTCGGGAGAAAGCCCGCTTGATCTCCATGAATCTCCTCCATCAAAACTCTTTTCAATCTCTTTGCTAAAATGTCAGCAAAAATTTTATAATCCACATTTAATAACGAGATGGGTCGGTATAAACTCACCACATATGAACAACCTGCAGATAAACGCAGACTTGCCATGGACAAATTCAGTGATACAGTGGTACCTCGGGTTAACATACACTTCAGGTTACAGACTCTGCTGGTAGCCTTTTTAGCCTCGGGTGAGAAGAGCTTTGCGCCCAGGACGGGGAAATGGGAGTCAACAGACACTCAAGGAATAGTTTCAGAGAAAAGCTTTATTCTGCCATCCGGGGTGGCAGAAGGAGCAAGTGTGATAGATTCACAAAACAAGCATGAGTTCACAGCCATTTGCGCAGAGCATATATTCCCCTTCCAGTTCCCTCCCCTTTCTCCTCCTCCTCAAGAGTCCTGCCCCATTGTGATGAAATTCCAGTGCCTGTCTTCGGAGAACTTCCAGACATTAGTGACAAAGATGCCTCCAGTGCTGAAGGACACGAAGAAGAAGTGGTTCTTGAAGATGATGCTCCACATCCATTTTCCCAAAAGGAGTTGAATGATCTAGTTCGCGACCTCAGCTTGTCAAAGGACTCTGCCGAACTGTTGGCATCCAGATTGAAGGGGAAAAAAACTCCTCTCTGACATCAGCTTCTTCCGCAACAGGCATCAAGAGTACCTCCGTTTTTTCTCAGAAGACAAGGACTTGGTGTACTGTGCAGATATTGCGCAGCTTCTGCTCAAGCTTGGAGTGCCACAGTATGAACCCAAAGATTAGAGACTGTTCATTGACAGCAGCAAGCGATCACTGAAATGTGTTCTGCTACACAACGGCAACCAGTTTGCCTCTATACCCCTGGCTCACTCGACTACACTGAAGGAGAACTATGAAGCAGTGAAGTATGTGCTGGAGAAAATTGGTTATGGTCAGCATAAGTGGTTTATTTGTGTTGACCTGAAGATGGTGAACTTTTTGTTGGGACAACAGTCTGGCTTCAACAAGTACCCATGTTTTCTGTGCATGTGGGATAGTAGGGACCGTGCTCAGCATTACACGAAGAAGGACTGGCCTGTGTGGGAGGAATTGGTGCCTTGCAAAGAAAGGAACGTCATCAACGACCCTCTGGTGGACAGAGACAGAATACTCTTCCCACCGCTGCACATCAAGCTCGGCTTAATCAAGCAGTTCACCAAAGGCTCTGGACAAGGATGGTGACTGCTTCACTTGTGGCAGGATTGACCATGGAGAAGTTGAAAGCTGGCATCTTTGACGGTCCTCAGATCCGTCAGCTCATCAGAGATCCAGAGTTCCGAAACTCAATGAACGAAATGGAACTGGAAGCGTGGAAGGCATTTGTTCTGGTAGTGAAGAACTTTCTAAGCAACAATAAGGTCAGAAACTATGCAGAACTTGTCAACAACATGCTGACTGCTTTCAGAAACCTGGGCTGCAACATGAGCGTCAAGATGCACTACCTATTTTCACATATGGACCGGTTTCCTGAGAACCTGGGTTCAATGAGTAACGAGCAGGGGGAGAGATTCCATCAGGACATGAAAGAGATGGAGACCAGGTATCAGGGTCGCTGGGACGCAGTCATGATGGCTGACTACTGTTGGACTCTGAAGAGAGACCTCCCTGCCGCTGAGCATTCCAGGAGTTCCAAGAAACGGAAGTTCAAGCCCTGAAGTTTGAAAAATGGTGAAGCAACGTGCAATTTATGTGTTCTTACCTTTATCAATGCCCACCATTCAGTTTACAGTAATCGATGTTTCTATCAGGTAATCAATATATGTTGTTGGAAAAACATTATTTTCTCTTAAAAACATATTTAGGATGATATGTGTTGACAAAAATCAGCTGATAATGCCACAAAATGTAATCGGTTTTGTCACAAGATCTGATTTTTTACAAATCAACATAGCACAACAACCTGACCTGATGGAGAGAAACGGATGCCATTTCCTGATTCAGCAGTGCAAAAAGACCCTAAATCAATTGTAGAAATCTAGACAACATTCAAAAGGTAAAAAATTGTTGCCCAGTGTATAATTTAACATCTTTTGGGGGCAATTCCAAACCTGTTATTCCAAGAAGAAAGGCCTCTGGTTTCTTTATAAATGTATATTTCAACATTTTTTTCAATTCATTATAAATCTTTTCCCAGAAGTCTTTCACCTTGGGGCAGGTCCACCACATATGATAGAAGGTACCTTCTTTTTCTTTACCTTTCCAGCAATGGTTATCACAGTTATGATAAATCTTTGATAATTTAACAGGGGTCAGATACCATCTATACATCATTTTCATTATGTTTTCCTTTAGTACAGTACATGCAGTGAACTTGACCCCTTTCTTCCACAATCTTTCCCAATCCTCAAACATTATGTTATGTCCTACATGTCTTGCCCAATCTATCATCACTGATTTAACTTGTTCATCCTTCGTATGCCACTCTAACAATGGGAAATGTAGTGTTTTCAAAGCCCCCCCCCCCAATGTTGCAGGGGGCATTCTCTGGGTGTTTGGTGCTGCTTTGGAGTGAATCAGATGACATTGGACCTTTGGAGAAATCGTGACCCTGTGGGTTAGGGCACTGAAGCCTCATTTTTTTTGGGGGGGGGGCGCCATAAAACGTGGGGTTTTCACTGCCATGGATCACAAAACGGCTGCTGTTTTGTGCAAAGCTGGTAGATTGAGAAACTTGTATTTTATTTTTATTTTTAAAAAGATAAACTAAAGGTGTGTGCTTACAGGTAAACAGATATCAGTGTGCATGCCCATTATGACCTCAGGCAAGAATCAAGAAAATACAGGTGGTCCCTCTTAACTGACATTCTTAACTGAACAGAACTGAAGGGAGGGGCTGGTTCTGGAGCCAAGCTGTTTAGATTGGGTTTGGGTGGATGCGAAGAGGATGCCTCCAACTTCTTGGGCTTTGCTTCTCAACTTATTCTGCCTTCTGGGACCCCCCAGCCCAAGACCAACCACCTCTTGGATAGGTGAGCATGCAGATATTTTGGAATGTGAGTGTGGGGCAGGATGACCGCGTATGAAAGCTCCTTTGAGCACAAGTGCTGGCCCCCCTTTTCTCTCCCATGGAGGCCCTGAACTGGCCAGCTCCTTGTTCAGGGCCTCCAAGGGAGAGAAAAGGGAACCTCAGTTACTCTTTGCCTTCTGAGGACACTGTCTCACTCCCAGCAGAGCCCAAAGACTTACGGCTGCTGCTCTAACAGTCTCAGGACATCCAAGGGATCATGAGCAAAGCACACAAGCCCTGCCCGCCAGATGTGAAGCACTCTACGGAGAGAATTTGGGTTTTTTAACTGGCTGAACAGAGTTTCAGCCCTTGGGGAATTTGATTTCTTAAACATACACCTTCCCCTTCCTTGTGTCCCTGGGGAGAAAAGCCAATCCTGCTTTCTTCCTTTGGTAATTTAATCAGAGGAAATAAACTCTTTCAGTGGTCTAATAGATTTGCTGAATCATGAATTCTGTACATGCACAGAGGCTATACCTCTTGAAACCCCAAAGATGGGCAAGATGGGGCATTTCTCTCCACCTGGCTCCACCGGATATTGCTGATGGCCAATGAAAGGCCAAGTAGGGATTCCTAGTGGGGGATGTTGCTGTGGTATAGTGGAGGAGCAGGGCCAGGAGGCTAACTTGGACACCTGAGAACACAAAAAAGCAGCAGCAAAACAACTACATGTTTCCTTTTAAATGGGCCTTCCTGCTGAGTGTAAAGCATAGATCCTCCTTTTTTAAGGGAAAAGGGAGAGAAGGCTTCTCCCAAAGTGTTAGAAGGCCACAAATAATGTAACAATAGAACAAAACAAATGTGCCGTTTCATGTGATACAGAATCCTATGTGCAAATCTGTTAGATTGAGAAATTTGTACTAAATAAGAAAAAAAAAATAAAGGTGTGTGCTTGCAGGTAAACAGATTGGAGATTTTCTGCAAGATCTTGTGAGATCTCATTGAAGTCTTGCAAGATGTCCAGGAGAGCAAAATATGTATTGAGATTTGGGAGAGATCTTGCATGCTCTTTCAGGGACCAAAGCCATCACTGCTGCAGCGCCAAAGGCAGGTGGCTAAGGGGTGGTGAGTGTCCCACGGGGCGAAATGGGATGTACCCCCCTCAAGCTCAGGATTCCAGAACTAACAACTGTCAGTTGGGAGGGACGGAAGGCAAGGACCCACAGCCCAGGTGGGGCTCGCTAGCTTGGGGAGGAGGTGTGTGATTCCTCAGCTGGAGTAGATGCAGGACAGTTGAGGCTCACATGCCTCATCACCGCAAAAGCTATAACTGGAAAGCTGAATTATGATTTTCAAGTTTATACATTTCAATAATTTTGCAGTCATTTTAGCATTTCAAAACTTGACTTCCTTCCCCCTCTTTCTGCAGTTCTTTAAATTGATTCTCCATATCTTATGCATATCCAAATTACCTCAATTTCTTCATTTATGCATCTGCTATAAATAGATAATCTTATTAAACTGCAGGTTATTCCAATAATCCTGCCAATGTTCTTATCTGTTTACAGTTTGTAACTATTCATTCAACCATTTCCATTCTTTAATAAAAAGTTTGTTCTCTTGCTCCTAGAAACGGTCAGCATGTGACAGAGGCCACATCCTGGGAACGGTTTGACTGGCCACCTAAACCAGGTGAGAGCAGCCAAGGAATCTCAAATGCTCAGGAACTTCCCCTGTGTGCCAAGACGGGCTCCAGCAGATTGAGCGGACAAGACCAAGCGTGGGCCCAGTGGTCAAGAAGGTGGTTTCTGCAATGCTGTGGAGGGAAGTGAGGGGCAGATGGGGCTCATCCACCTATAAAGATAGCCCATCGAAGAGAAGGAAAACTCTGATCCTAATTTGCCTTGTGGGATATCTTTGGGAGCTGAAAAGGCTAAGGAGTAAAGCCTACACAAATCTGGAGTGGAGTCCCTCAGGCGGTTGGATGGCGCCGTTTACAACCCCTTCTGACATCTCCTACAGCCCAACTGGTGCCTAACTCTGCTTTCCTTGGAGACACATCTGCAAGGCCAAGAGAGGGAGTCTTGTCATCTGGGAAGCCGAGGACCTCCAGACACACTGCCCAGTCTTGCTTCCTGGAGAGGTCACTTTGGGACTGCTGACACCGTTGCTTGACTTTTGACCTCACCCCCGTAGGCGCACTCCATTGCTTCTCAAGACAGACAAATGCCAACATTAAAAAACTATTTGAAAGAATTTTATTTCATTCAAAAAAGACAATCTGGCATGTGATTAGGACAGTGGTTTTCAGACAACGGGTGACACGTTTATTGATCCAGTTTGGAAGTCTCTGTCTTGTCTTCGCACATGCGCAGTTCCATCTAGGAGCAACAACAAGGGAAGGAGCCAAACTGTCAACTCCTGCAGCGAGACTCAGGATTTCCACTCATGCTCACAAACGTAGGAAAAAGCACCGCCTAGGATAAAAGGATGATCAGAGAATAGCATGTTTGTAAAGGAACTTGATTAGAATAATAATGATGATGATGATTTTTATTTTATTTTTCTATTTGGGTTTGTGGGGAAGGGGAGGACTGGGTCTTGGTGGGGAGGGAGATCTGTGCTGGAGTTGCTGGCCTCACTGCTGTCGCTGCCCGGAAGAGAGAAGAAGAGAAAATATTTTTAATCTTTCCATTTCTTATTATGTTGACAACCCATCTTTCCTTCAAGGATCTCCAGGTGGCTTACGCTATTCTCCCTTTCTTTAATTATATTTACTTCCTCATTCCATTTCTCTTCCAATATCTCTTCCTCCTCCTCCTCGCAGACCAGGGGGTGGATTTTAGGGGCACGACAGCAGGAGGCCAGCAGCTCGCACAGCCTGCCACACTGGCCATTCTCTCTTTCAACAGCCTTGGAGAACAACTGAGTAGGCATCTAGAGTGTCAACTGAACAGGCATGTGGATCAGCTAGTCACTGGGCACAGTCTATTCTTTTGGAGGGGGCTTTCCCCAGTTTCCATTTATAAGAAGTTTGAAAGGTTGCCTCTTTATAAAGTCTGTTTCCTTGTGACGAGAGACCACACTGGAGACTCAGTGTTTTTGAAATATATCAAGGTAAAGGGACTCCTGACCATTAGGTCCAGTCGTGGCCGACTCTGGGGTTGCAGCGCTCATCTTGCTTTATTGGCGGACCGGTCATGAACAGCTTCCGGGTCATGTGGCCAGCATGACTAAGCTGCTTCTGAACCAGAGCAGCGCACGGAAACGCCCTTTACCTTCCCGCCCGAGCATTACCTATTTATCTACTTGCCCTTTGACGTGCTTTTGAACTGCTAGGTTGGCAGGAGCAGGGACCGAGCAACGGGAGTTCACTCCGTCGTGGGGATTCGAACCGCCAGCCTTCTGATAGGCAAGTCCTAGGCTCTGTGGTTTAACCCACAGCGCCACCCGCATCCCTATTATTTATTTATTTAGATACTTGGGTTTTGGGCGAAGGCAGAACTGGGTCTTGGAGTGGGGTAGAGCTGTACTGGAGCTGCTGGCCTCACTGCTATCGCTGCCTGGAAGAGAAATGAAGAGAAATGAAGAGAAATGAAGAGAAAGAATTCTTAATTTTTTCATTGATTACTACATTGATGGCCCATCTTTCCTGCAAGGATCTCCAGGTGGCTTGCGTTATTCTCCCTTCCTCCCTTCCTCATCCCATCCCTGAACTCTTCTTGAATCAGGGAGCTGCCTCCCCCCATCCCAGTGATCCAGATTCTCTCTGGCCTCCCTGTTCCTCAAGAACAAAGATCAACACTCCCCATCTATAGATCGGTGGCATCCATCCCCTGGTCGCTTGGTCTTACATAAATTGTTTTCACCTTCACTAAAGATTCCTTCTGATCTTCATAACCATCACTTCATCCTCCCATTTCTCTTCCAATATCTCTTCCTCCTCCTCCTCACAGACCAGGGGATGGATCTTTGGCACGTGACAGCAGGAGACCAGCAGCTCACGCAGCCAATCTTTATAAACTAATCTAACCATGACATGGTTCCCTATGTTTCTGAATCTTGAGGGATAGTAAAAGAAACAGAATGCAGAAGGAATTAGGAATCCTACTTATACTTTAGATGAAGAAAGTCTCTTCATTACACCAGAAAACGTATTTCCTTTCTCACAAACTACCTCCTCAAGCTAAAGATGCTCATCTTTAATTTTATAGTCCCTTTCCTCTTTTGTGCAGTTCTGCCCCTCCTTTCGCCACTTTTCTTCTCTTCCCGATTCTCCAATTAGTCCAGCCGTTTCTCCTAGACCACGCTATGCCATCTTTGCCATCTTTATAGGTTAGTGTTTAATATAAGTTCAATATTAAAAGTGTTGCCTTCTCTTTTACCTTTGTTTTCCAGTAACTTCCACTCTTTTACCACAAACAGCGCTGACAATCCAAGTCTTTTAACTCAGTCTCTTTCGCTGGGCTCACGCCACTTCAAAGTAAAAAACAAGTTAAGTCCTTGAATTCCGCTTCTTTTAATGGGCTAGTACTCCTGCTGCAGAGTGAAATTTGAATCTGTCTTCCTTTTCTTACTGGTACTTGTTAGAGAAATCTTTGCTTATGCTTACGTATAATGAGAAAGATTTCCAATATGTTTAAGATAAAATCTACCATTCTTTACTCTTTATGTGCTAGTCTTTTGGGTCTGTTTCTGAGCAGTTCAGTTTGTATTAATAAGTCTCACAGACCCTCTTCTCCTCAAGCTCTCCTTGTTAGCTGCCGTTCTTACCCTTTGGGACTTTGAGGCTTGCTGCTGAGGATTGCTCGTGTCCTTGCGTCTAGGTACTCTCTGTCGACTCACCTCCTGGTTAGGACGTGGGCTTCGAAGGGTTCCTTTTTTGACGCTGCCGGACAATGTCAGCCCTGGGCCACGCCCAGAGCCTTTTTGGGGGTCGTGTAGCCTCCGCGTTGCCCCCCAAAGTTCCCTCTAACAGCTGCTAGGCGCAGAGAACCCACGAAGTACATCCACAACGGAGGGCGGAAAAACCGGAAGCCCTTACATACCAGGTTTGGGAGGGGGATTTGGTCTGCGATAGGCTTTTTCCGTAGGGACACGGGTGGCCACAGAGCCTAGGGCTTGCTGATCAGAAGGTCGGCAGTTCGAATCCCCGCAACGGGGTGAGCTCCCGCTGCTCGGTCCCAGCACCTGCCAACCTAGCAGTTCGAAAGCACAAAGTCGAAGTAGATAAATACCGTATTTTTCGCTCTATAGGACGCTATTTCCCCCCTCCAAAAATTAAGGGGAAATGATCAAAGCAGCAGAAATAAGAGATGATTGGATTCCTTTAAGAGCTCAAAGCATGGGTACCCCCAACAAAAATTTAAAATTCGGTTTTGTAATTTGGAACTAATGTGATTTGATTGGTTTGCTAATAAAAAATATATTATAAAAAAAACAAAAATTAAGGGAAAATTTGTGTGCGCCCTATGGAGTGAATGCAGGCTGCGCAGCTAAGCCCAAAGCCAGAGCAGGGAGAAGGAGCGCTGCGCAGCGCTCCGTCTCGCTGTTCTAGCTTGGGGTTAGCTGCGCAAAGCCTCCGCAGGGAAGCAGGGTGAAGCCCCCCTGCTGCCCTGCGAAGGCTTCAAAGGCCGTCCCCAAAGCCAGAACAGTGAGGCGGAGCGCTGCGCAGCACTCCGTCTCACTGTTCTAGCTTGGGGATGGCTGCGCAAAGCCTCCGCAGGACAGCGGGGTGCCTTCACCCCGCTGCTCTGCAGAGGCTTCAAAGGCTGCACTCCGTTGGCTTCAGGCAGCTATCCGCAAGCTTTCGGAGCGCAGCAGGAGTTCCCGCTGTACTTCGAAGGCTTGCGGATAGCCACCTGAAGTCACCTAGCAGTTCGAAAGTGGAAGTAGATAAATACCGTATTTTTCACTCTATAGGACACACTTTTCCCCCTCCAAAAATTAAGGGGAAATGATCAAAGCAGCAGAAATTAGAGATGATTGGATTCCTTTCTGAGCTCGAAGCATGGGTACCCCCAACCAAAATTTAAAATTCGGTTTTGTAATTTGGAACTATTGTGATTTGATTGGTTTGCTAATAAAAAATATATTATAAAAAAAACAAAAATTAAGGGAAAATTTGTGTGCGCCCTATGGAGTGAATGCAGGCTGCGCAGCTAAGCCCAAAGCCAGAGCAGGCAGAAGGAGCGCTGCGCGGTGCTCCGTCTCACTGTTCTAGCTTGGGGATGGCTGCACAAAGCCTCCGCAGGGCAGCGGGGTGCCTTCACCCCGCTGCTCTGCGGAGGCTTCAAAGGCTGCACTCTGGGGGCTTCAGGCAGCTATCCGCAAGCCTTCCAAGCGCAGCAGGAGTTCCCGCTGCACTCAGAAGGCTTGCGGATAGCCGCCTGAAGCCTGGAGAGCGAGAGGGGTCGGTGCACATTTTTCCCTCTCTGCGCAGCGCCCGTTCAGCGAAGCGGGAGGAGAAATGGAAGGGGCTCCATTTCTCCTGCCGCTTCGCTGAAGGGACACTGAGCAGAGAGGGAGAGAATCCCCCCCCCTGTTCTCCCCCTCCTATAATCCGGTGCGTCTTATGGTCCGGTGCGTCCTATAGAGCCAAAAATACGGTAGGTGCCGTTCTGTCGGGAAGGTAAACAGCCTTTCCGTGCACTGCTCTGCTTTTGCCAGAAGCGGCTTCGTCATCCTGGCCACATGACCCGGAAGCTGTACGCCGGCTCCCTCAGCCTATAGAGCGAGATGAGCGCGCAACCCTAGAGTCGTCCGCGACTGGACCTAACGGTCAGGGGTCCCTGTACCTTTACTTAGGCTTTTTCCAGATTGCCTTACTGCCCTATGTTTCTAAATCCTGAGGGAGAGCAAAAGAAGCAGAATGCAGAAAGAATTAGACATTCTACTTACACTCAAGAAGAAGAAATCTTTATTTTGCCGGAAAACATCATTACTTCTCACAAACCACCTCCTTTCTCCTGAACTATCCTCAAGTAGTTGCTCTTCCCAAAGTCCTCAGCCAAGTCACTCAGCAGGGGGACGTGTCACAATGGAGGCCCTGACCCTGTTGCTTTAGCTACCTTGCTTAACAATGTGAATTGTTCCCCTTAACATTAATTTTTCAAATATATCTTCCAGTGGGTTTTTATTTTATTTATTTAGGAAGGATCTAGAGCTGGCTTCATCCAGCACGGTGCATTTCTGGACAGGACAGGAAACACCTTGCAAACACACACTTTTCAACATGGCGGTGTCACCAAGGAAAAACACTCCTGGCCTAGTCTATGGCTGCTGTTTCTCAATTCATAGTAAAAAATGACCCTTCTCAACATCCTGTAATAAACTGTCCAGTATTAGGATGGACAGGAGCAGGACTTCACCCTTAGACCCCCTCATCCCCCTGTTACTTTCTGTTTCTGCCCAGTGTCTTCTGCCAATCAACAGCTTTCCTTAGCTTGCAAGGAAGTGAAATGTTATGAGTTACTTGGTGCCAGACTCCCCTTTGCCATGAGTTTCTGGGTGCCAGGCACTGAACCCCTGGACACTGAACATCGGGGGAATTGATCTAAGCTGTACCCCAAGCACTACATTTGATTGTTGGTTATTAAAAACTGATTGAAACCATTTTATTTCATTCACAAAAGAAATTTTGACATGTGATTATGATAACAGTTTATATAATAAAGGTGACACGTTTATTGATCCTTTTTGTAAGTTATTATTTGTCTACTTTAATGTATTTTTTATATATATTAATCAGTAAGGGGGTGGGGTGGGAAGCAGTTTTGCATATGAAACTGGTGGATGGCTGTCATTAATCCAGATCAATTTCATAGAATCATAGAAACTTATAGCTGGAAGGGACACCAAGGGTCATCTAGTCCAACCCCTGTGATGCAGCAATCTCAGCAAAAGCATCCATGGCAGACGGCCACCCAACCTCTGCTTAGTAACCTCCAAGGAAGGAGAGTCCACCACCTCTCGTGGGAATCTGTTCCAATGCCAAACAGCCCTTACTGTCAGAAAGTTTTTATGAATGTTTAGTTGGAATCTCCTTTCTTATAACTTGAATCCATGGTTTCGAGTCCTACCGTCCAGAGCAGGAGAAAACAAGCTTGTTCCCTCTTCCATGTGACAGCCCTTAAGATATTGGAAGATGGCTGTCAGATCTCCTCTCAGTTTCCTCTTTTCCAGGCCAAACCTCCCCAGCTCCTTCCAGTGTTTCTCTTCAATCTTAGTTTCCAGACCCTTGGTTGTCTTGGTTGCCCTCCTCTGCACACATTCCAGCTTGTCAACATCCTTCTTAAATGATGGTGCCCAGAACTGGACACAGGACTCCAGGTGTGGCCTGACCAAGGTAGGAGAGAGTAGGACTTGGACTTTGTTTCATCAGGACCCTGGACTTCCATAGATGCAACCTAGAACAGCGTTACCATTTTCTGCTGCTGCACATTCCTTGTGGCTGAGGCTCAGGGTAACGCCCCCGGGACCTTTCAGTTCATGGTGTCCATGGAGGCGCAGGTCAATTCTGTGTCCAGGGCAGCTGTTGACCAGCTTCATCTAGTACGCAGGCTGAGACCCTATCTGCCTGCGGATTGCCTCGCCAGAGGGGTGCATGCTCTGGTTATCTCCCGCTTGGACTACTGCAATGCGCTCTACGTGGGGCTACCTTTGAAGGTGACCCGGAAACTACAACTAATCCAGAATGCGGCAGCTAGACTGGTGACTGGGAGTGGCCCCCAAGACCTACATTGGCTCTCAGTATGTTTCTGGGCACAATTCAAAGTGTTGGTGCTGACCTTTAAAGCCCTAAACGGCCTCAAAGGCCCAGTATACCTGAAGGAGCGCCTCCACCCCCATCGTTCTGCCTGGACACTGAGGTCCAGCGCTGAGGGCCTTTTGGCGGTTCCTTCCCTACAAGAAGCCAAGTCACAGGGTAGTGGTGCCTGCCCTGTGGAACCCCCTCCCACCAGATGTCAAAGAGATAAACAGCTACCTGACATTTAGAAGACATCTGGAGGCAGCCCTATTCTGGGAAGCTTTGAATGTTTGACAGACTTTTTTATTTTAATATTTTGTTGGAAGCCGCCCAGAGTGGCTGGGTAAAAATAATAAATTATTATTATTATATTATGATGATGACTGTGAGGTGTTACAAGTCATTAACTTCAAGCCACACTGCCATGCCTTTGAAGACACAAACCATCCCAGCTTTTCAGAGCCGGCTATCATGGCTTCTTTAATCTTTGTGTATTGCTCTACCATGTGCCTGAATCATATAAAGCACTGACTTTGACATATCTCTTGACCTCTAATTGCAAGAAGATCTCGTTAACTTGGATTATAATCTTTATAAATTGGAGTTGTGGAGCAGGTCCTCGAGAGGGGGGGGGGGCTCCCACCATTCCTCCTCAGTCCAGCCCCTGACAACCATGTGGGTTACGGCGTCGAGGGCTCATTTTGTGGGGCGATGTGAAACGTAGTGTTTTCACCCCCAAACCTTGCAGGGGGCATTCTCTGGGTGTTTGGCGCCACTTTGGAGTGAATTGGACAACGTCTGACTTTTGGAGAAATTGGGATCCCGTGAGTTAGGGCGCCAAAGGCTCATTTTTGGGGGTGCCATGAAATGTGGGGTTTTCACCGCCAAACATTTCAGGGGGTCTTTAGCAGGTGTTTGCCGTTGCTTTGTTGTGAATCCTAAGACATCGGGTTTTCAGCGAAATCGTGGCCACCATATCTATCCTGACAGATGATTTGGCCTGTCACCCTTGTGTGGAAGTAAAGGATGAGATTCCCCTACTACTCCGCCTGGGGTCTCCAATGTGGTGCACCCAGCCTCCACTCACACTATTCCTATGCTGGGGGATTTGGGGGTGGTTTGTGGGGATGTTATGTACTGAGTTGAATAGGATCCAAAATGCTACAGTCTGATTGGTCCTAGAACAATAGGATCCAACATGCAGCAGTCTGATTGGTCCGCAGGAGCCACCCAATCCAGCTCCAGGTGGAAGTGAATCCACAACCTGATTGGCCTACAGGAGAATCCCAGAATTAGCCAATCACGTGCAGCCCATTGTGTAAATAATGTATATAAAGCAGATATTGTGGGGGAACTTTCATTCCTCGCTACTATGAGCTGAATATAGAGCATGAAATCCACTCTCGACTCCGAGTATATTTCAGGGGAAGAGCTGTTTGGGATATTTCCTGCTTGTGAATTATTATTTGTGTGTGTGTGTGTGTGTGTGTGTGTGTGTGTAAAACACATGCCTAAAGCTTTAAATCTGGGATGGGCATGGAAGTTCCGAGGTGGGCCACCAGGTGGCACTGCAGGCCATGCTCCAGCTGCTGCTGCTGCTGCTGCTACAGGTGCCAGTAAGTCTCGCATTTTCAACCTCTTCCTCCTCCATTGCACTGGCTAAATGATTCCTTGCTGGACTCCCATCGCTGAGGCCAAATGTACCTTTACCGAGCAAAATATCATTTCGAATTATACACCCAGCACATGGAACCTGACAAAGGGGCAATACAAGCGGACTCTCTGTGCCCTTACCACAGCAAAAAGACTGATACTGGTGAGCTGGAAAAATAAAAATGCGTCTCCCTTCTATGATTGGATTGAAGACTTCTACAAACTCACCACATATGAACAACCTGCAGATAAACGCAGACTTGCCATGGACAAATTCAATGATACAGTGGTACCTTGGGTTAACATACACTTCAGGTTACAGACTCTGCTTGTAGCCACAACAACAAATGTTTATTCAGCTATTACGCCCATCATGAAGCACAACACAACAAAACAAATCAAATAAAACAGCGGACTCATACAAACCACAAGTGGTATAACACAGTTCACAACTCACAAGGATGGATATTAGCCATTCATAAAAAAGTTTAAGATTAAGATTAACAATTTTTGGCACTACACTAAAAACAATATCTGATGTCATTATAGAAAATTCTTGTGACTATCAATAATCAGCTAACATTCCGTTCCGTCTCTTGTGCGAGAGGACGGCTGTTAGGAATTTAGCAACCTGTAGGGTAATATAAGGATCCACATCTTGAAGTACCCAGGCAAGCTGTAGGTCTACTGGTTTGTCAGCCATAGGCTGGATTATGGGGTTTAGAATACTAGCACGGGCTGAACTGTACAAAGGGCAGATAAACATAACATGATGTAGAGATTCAGATGTTTTCATTTCACACGCACACATTGAAGGGACTTGGCCCTTAGTGAATCTATGTCTCAGCACGTTTGTTGGAAAAACATTGAACCTAGCTCTAATGAAGGCATAACGGTGAGACGCAGCCATAGCGATGTTAAGTAGGACGGAGCGCGGTAGATAGGGTTTATGCCGAAATTTATCGGCGAGCAGGCTCCACCACCAGCTACGAAATTTTGGTATAGCTCTGCATCATCCAGCCTTTGATTTATACACCTTTTTGCCACATTTAGATCCAGTTTGAGCAATTCAGTGGGCGAGATCTCATAGGACAGCAATTTGGCATGGATTTTTCCTGACCACAAATTTGTGAAGTCATCCCGCCACATGCATTGAAATAGATAGTGGTTCGGGAGTTTATGCCATAGGGATATCCAATAGATCAAAACTCTCCTCCATATGACTAACTCCACTGAGGGGATCTTCATTTCTAAGCGAATGGCCGCATTACTTACGCATGTTGGTAATTTTAAAAGTCGGCGTAAGAATTGGCTTTGAAGTGTCTCTAAAGGTGAGAGGTTTGCAAAGGCAGCCCATAAAGGAGCAGCATAGGCCATTGTGGCCATCACTTTGATGCTATACACTTTCAAGGCCGCAGGGATGAATAAGGCCCCCTCAGAGTAGAAAAAACGGAGGAGGGAGTGTGATAGGGCTTTTGTCTTGTTTTGAAGATATTCAATGTGCACTTTCCACCCTAAATTATATTGAAAATAAATTCCTAAGTATTTAAATTTATGTACTTGTTCGATTTTCGTGCCCTCCAGCTTCCAAGAATAAAGTTTCCAACTCCTTGAAAATATCAGTACTTTAGACTTGGTGTGGTTGATAGACAGTTGATTAGAATGGCAATATGTCGCAAAAATCTTTAATGCCCTCCTTAAACCCACTCTAGAGTAAGAGAGTAGTACCGCGTCATCTGCATAGAGAAGTAAAGGACAACGGTAATCAGCTATGCGAGGGGTGTGGATAAATTTTTGTGCGACGGCTAATGGGTTCCTCATATCACTGATAAATAAGTTAAAAAGAAGCGGCGCTAAAATACAACCCTGGCGTACACCCTTATTTACTGGCACTGGGTTAGTCAGGTCTCCAGCAGGGGATAATCTCACCCTGGCCACGGACCCGGCATGAAGTTGGGAGATAAGCCACAGGAGCCTTCTATCTATTCCCCAACAGGCAAGTTTATCCCATAGCAATTTCCTCGGAATACTATCAAACGCAGCTTTCAAATCTATGAAAGCTGCGCAAAGTTGGCCCCGTCGAGGTGTCGAGTATTTCCGGGCTAAGTGATAAAGAATAATTGCCTGGTCTGTTGTGGATCGGTTTGATCTAAATCCAGCTTGCTCATGTCCAATCAGGTCAGCCTCAACTGACCACTTCATCAACCTTGTCAGCAAGAAACGGGCATATATTTTCCCAATGGACGATAGCAGACTGATATTCCGATAATTCCCTGGGTCACCGGGAGGGCCTTTTTTGTAGATAGGAATTATAATGGCCTCCTTCCATGTTCCTGGTATTAAGCCCGTGGCATTTATTGCGTCAAACGTTTTAGCTAAGATCCCTGCCCACCATGCAGAATGAAGCTTTATGGCCTCAACTGGGACCAAATCTGGCCCAGGGGCCTTACCAGTTTTCAGCTCAGCTATCAATTCTAGGATTTCAGCAGGGTCGGTATTGGGCCAGACGGGAAGGGGATTAGAAGGTCTCCAATGAGTGGCCGGAGCTTCTGCCACTGAGAAATATTTTCTCAGGAACTGCTCCCATGTTGGGGCCGGGATCACCGTTAAGGGATATTTCGTGTTTCTTCCCTTTATTAAGGACCAAAATTTCCGGGAGTTATGAGATTTCGAGGCAGAAATTATAGTCTGCCAACGATTTGAATGCCATTCCCGTTTGGCCGATTTCTGGGCCTGTTTGTATGCTTTTTTAGCCAGGGAATAAGATGGAGGTAAAGCCGGAGCGCCGGAAAGTTTATAGTCATTGTATATTGTGTGAAGATGGAGTCTGGCTAGTTTGCAAGCCGAGTTGAACCAAGGGGCGCCAAATTTAAAATAGTCTTTTTTAACTCCATAGGTAGGAGAAATAAAAAAGCGAGTTAAAACTTCTATCAGGCAAGAAAAAGAGTTCAAACAGGTAATAGGATCACGTGGGACTATTCCTACGTCCGGCTGATCACCAGAGAACTTTTCTCTGATAAAATCCATATATCTATGAGCGAGGGCAGGGGACCATCTAGTCCCCTTTACTTTAGTGGACGACTCCACAGTCACCGGGATTGGGTGGAAGCGGTCGAGCAACTGCCAGTCAACACATAACTTGGTTGTCAGGGGAAGATGGTCACTAAATTGGGCATTATCAATTTTAAAGGAGGTGACATTCAAAAATAGATCCCGGGAAACCAAAACATAGTCGAGAACACTGTTGGATTTTAACCCCAGGTGGGTGAACTCTCCTGGTATGTCTGGAGGACACCTGCCGTTTAATATTATTAAATTGAGGCGTAGAGTCATCTGATAAAGCATCACTCCCGCCTTGTTGACTTTTACATCCTTTGATATTCTAGTGGGGGTGTATGCTAGATCGTAAGTTTGAGCGCCAGGGTCAGTCCACCACTTAGACTTTTTAAGAGCCTCCCAATTTGAGGCTATCCGAGCGTTAAAATCGCCTCCAGTAATGGAGGGGACGTTGGGATATTTAAGATAGCAAGAAAGTAAAAAATCCTCTAGGGATTCCCATCTAGAAGTAAAATCCGCTGCTAACCCTCCCGGAGGGAAATAGACATTTGTAACCAATAAAGAGAAGTTACCACCAGAGATCAGTCCGGTAATAGCATAAGGCGGAAATGCATGCACTAGTGAAAGTTTAGCCCGAAGTTTAAGGGAGATACCAATTGTAAGGCCACCTTTAGGGCGGCCACCATTCATTGACGGGCTGGCAGGCAGACATATAAACTCAAAGCCATTTAACTCAATTTCCATTTAACTCAAAGCCATTTAACTCAAAGCCATTTAACTCAATTTCCTCCTCCACCCAAGTTTCTTGTAATAGTATAATAAGAAATGAATTAATATATTTTTGGAATTCTGGATCTAATTTTTTACTTTTCCATCCAGCAATGTTCCAACTTAATATTGAAGGCTGGGGTTTCCCCGAACCTCCAATTGACTGTCATTCGGAAAATTGGCTCAACTTTGATACGGGAAGAGGGGAGCCAATAAAGAAATCAGTTATCTTCCTCTGATGAAAAACCTCTCGTAAAGGCTGAGTGGGAATTACAAGGTCATCTGACTGTTGAGCTTGGCCAAAAGTCAGATTTTTGCTGAAATTGTGACCCCGGGGCTTAGGGATTTTTTCAAAAAAATATTTTCCGCCGGTTAAGTTGTTGAGGGCTGATTTCTTGTCCTGTGATAAAAAGCCTTCTGTTTCCATCCCCAAAGCTTTCAGGGGAGCATTTGCAAGCGTTTGGCACCATTTTTGAGTGAATTGCCAAAAGTCAGATTTTTGCTGAAATTGTGACCCCGGGGCTTAGGGATTTTTTCAAAAAAATATTTTGCGCCGGTCAAGTTGTTGAGGGCTGATTTCTTGTCCTGTGATAAAAAGCCTTCTGTTTCCATCGCCAAAGCTTTCAGGGGAGCATTTGCAACCTATTGGCACCATTTTTGAGTGAATTGCCAAAAGTCAGATTTTTGCTGAAATTGTGACGCCGGGGCTTAGGGATTTTTTCAAAAAAATATTTTCCACCAGTTAAGTTGTTGAGGGCTGATTTCTTGTCTTGTGATAAAAAGCCTTCTGTTTCCATCCCCAAAGCTTTCAGGGGAGCATTTGCAAGCTTCTAGCATCATTTTTGAGTGAGTTGCCAAAAGTCAGATTTTTGCTGAAATTGTGACCCCGGGGTTTAGGGATTTTTTCAAAAAAATATTTTCCGCCGGTTAAGTTGTTGAGGGCTGATTTCTTGTCCTGTGATAAAAAGCCTTCTCTTATGACTTTTAAACCTTTCAGGGGAGCATTTGCAAGCGTTTGGCACCATTTTTGAGTGAATTGCCAAAAATCAGATTTTTGCTGAAATTGTGACCCCGGGGCTTAGGGATTTTTTCAAAAAAATATTTTCCGCCGGTCAAGTTGTTGAGGGCTGATTTCTTGTCCTGTGATAAAAAGCCTTCTGTTTCCATCGCCAAAGCTTTCAGGGGAGCATTTGCAAGCTTCTAGCATCATTTTTGAGTGAGTTGCCAAAAGTCAGATTTTTGCTGAAATTGTGACCCCGGGGCTTAGGGATTTTCTCAAAAAAATATTTTCCGCCGGTTAAGTTGTTGAGGGCTTATTTCTTGTCCTGTGATAAAAAGCCTTCTGTTATGACTTCTAAACCTTTCTGGGGAGCATTTGCAACCGATTGGGACCATTTTTGAGTGAATTGCTAAAAGTCAGATTTTTGCTGAAATTGTGACCCCGGGGCTTAGGGATTTTTTCAAAAAAATATTTTCCGCCGGTTAAGTTGTTGAGGGCTGATTTCTTGTCCTGTGATAAAAAGCCTTCTGTTTTGACTTCTAAACCTTTCAGGGGAGCATTTGCAAGCTTCTGGCACCATTTTTGAGTGAATTGCCAAAAGTCAGATTTTTGCTGAAATTGTGACCCCGGGGCTTAGGGATTTTTTCAAAAAAATATTTTCCGCCGGTTAAGTTGTTGAGGGCTGATTTCTTGTCCTGTGATAAAAAGCCTTCTGTTTCCATCCCCAAAGCTTTCAGGGAAGCATTTGCAAGCTTCTGGCACCATTTTTGAGTGAATTGCCAAAAGTCAGATTTTTGCTGAAATTGTGACCCCGGGGCTTAGGGATTTTTTCAAAAAAATATTTTCCGCCGGTTAAGTTGTTGAGGGCTGATTTCTTGTCCTGTGATAAAAAGCCTTCTGTTTCCATCCCCAAAGCTTTCAGGGGAGCATTTGCAAGCGTTTGGCACCATTTTTGAGTGAATTGCCAAAAGTCAGATTTTTGCTGAAATTGTGACCCCGGGGCTTAGGGATTTTTTCAAAAAAATATTTTCCGCCGGTCAAGTTGTTGAGGGCTGATTTCTTGTCCTGTGATAAAAAGCCTTCTGTTTCCATCCCCAAAGCTTTCAGGGGAGCATTTGCAAGCTTCTAGCATCATTTTTGAGTGAGTTGCCAAAAGTCAGATTTTTGCTGAAATTGTGACCCCGGGGTTTAGGGATTTTTTCAAAAAAATATTTTCCGCCGGTTAAGTTGTTGAGGGCTGATTTCTTGTCCTGTGATAAAAAGCCTTCTGTTTTGACTTCTAAACCTTTCAGGGGAGCATTTGCAAGCGTTTGGCACCATTTTTGAGTGAATTGCCAAAAGTCAGATTTTTGCTGAAATTGTGACCCCGGGGCTTAGGGATTTTTTCAAAAAAATATTTTCCGCCGGTCAAGTTGTTGAGGGCTGATTTCTTGTCCTGTGATAAAAAGCCTTCTGTTTCCATCGCCAAAGCTTTCAGGGGATCATTTGCAACCGATTGGCACCATTTTTGAGTGAATTGCCAAAAGTCAGATTTTTGCTGAAATTGTGACGCCGGGGCTTAGGGATTTTTTCAAAAAAATATTTTCCACCAGTTAAGTTGTTGAGGGCTGATTTCTTGTCTTGTGATAAAAAGCCTTCTGTTTCCATCCCCAAAGCTTTCAGGGGAGCATTTGCAAGCTTCTAGCATCATTTTTGAGTGAGTTGCCAAAAGTCAGATTTTTGCTGAAATTGTGACCCCGGGGCTTAGGGATTTTCTCAAAAAAATATTTTCCGCCGGTTAAGTTGTTGAGGGCTTATTTCTTGTCCTGTGATAAAAAGCCTTCTGTTATGACTTCTAAACCTTTCAGGGGAGCATTTGCAAGCTTCTGGCACCATTTTTGAGTGAATTGCCAAAAATCAGATTTTTGCTGAAATTGTGACCCCGGGGCTTAGGGATTTTTTCAAAAAAATATTTTCCGCCGGTCAAGTTGTTGAGGGCTGTTTTCTTGTCCTGTGATAAAAAGCCTTCTGTTTCCATCGCCAAAGCTTTCAGGGGAGCATTTGCAACCGATTGGCACCATTTTTGAGTGAATTGCCAAAAGTCAGATTTTTGCTGAAATTGTGACGCCGGGGCTTAGGGATTTTTTCAAAAAAATATTTTCCGCCGGTTAAGTTGTTGAGGGCTGATTTCTTGTCCTGTGATAAAAAGCCTTCTGTTTTGACTTCTAAACCTTTCAGGGGAGCATTTGCAAGCTTCTGGCACCATTTTTGAGTGAATTGCCAAAAGTCAGATTTTTGCTGAAATTGTGACCCCGGGGCTTAGGGATTTTTTCAAAAAAATATTTTCCGCCGGTTAAGTTGTTGAGGGCTGATTTCTTGTCCTGTGATAAAAAGCCTTCTGTTTTGACTTCTAAACCTTTCAGGGGAGCATTTGC
The DNA here is from genome assembly GCF_964188315.1 of Podarcis muralis. NCBI lineage: Eukaryota > Metazoa > Chordata > Lepidosauria > Squamata > Lacertidae > Podarcis > Podarcis muralis. Next base: position 9,998,916 of record NC_135659.1, on the reverse strand, counting down.
AAGCTTCTGGCACCATTTTTGAGTGAATTGCCAAAAGTCAGATTTTTGCTGAAATTGTGACCCCGGGGCTTAGGGATTTTTTCAAAAAAATATTTTCCGCCGGTTAAGTTGTTGAGGGCTGATTTCTTGTCCTGTGATAAAAAGCCTTCTGTTTCCATCCCCAAAGCTTTCAGGGGAGCATTTGCAAGCGTTTGGCACCATTTTTGAGTGAATTGCCAAAAGTCAGATTTTTGCTGAAATTGTGACCCCGGGGCTTAGGGATTTTTTCAAAAAAATATTTTCCGCCGGTCAAGTTGTTGAGGGCTGATTTCTTGTCCTGTGATAAAAAGCCTTCTGTTTCCATCCCCAAAGCTTTCAGGGGAGCATTTGCAAGCTTCTAGCATCATTTTTGAGTGAGTTGCCAAAAGTCAGATTTTTGCTGAAATTGTGACCCCGGGGTTTAGGGATTTTTTCAAAAAAATATTTTCCGCCGGTTAAGTTGTTGAGGGCTGATTTCTTGTCCTGTGATAAAAAGCCTTCTGTTTTGACTTCTAAACCTTTCAGGGGAGCATTTGCAAGCGTTTGGCACCATTTTTGAGTGAATTGCCAAAAGTCAGATTTTTGCTGAAATTGTGACCCCGGGGCTTAGGGATTTTTTCAAAAAAATATTTTCCGCCGGTCAAGTTGTTGAGGGCTGATTTCTTGTCCTGTGATAAAAAGCCTTCTGTTTCCATCGCCAAAGCTTTCAGGGGATCATTTGCAACCGATTGGCACCATTTTTGAGTGAATTGCCAAAAGTCAGATTTTTGCTGAAATTGTGACGCCGGGGCTTAGGGATTTTTTCAAAAAAATATTTTCCACCAGTTAAGTTGTTGAGGGCTGATTTCTTGTCTTGTGATAAAAAGCCTTCTGTTTCCATCCCCAAAGCTTTCAGGGGAGCATTTGCAAGCTTCTAGCATCATTTTTGAGTGAGTTGCCAAAAGTCAGATTTTTGCTGAAATTGTGACCCCGGGGCTTAGGGATTTTCTCAAAAAAATATTTTCCGCCGGTTAAGTTGTTGAGGGCTTATTTCTTGTCCTGTGATAAAAAGCCTTCTGTTATGACTTCTAAACCTTTCAGGGGAGCATTTGCAAGCTTCTGGCACCATTTTTGAGTGAATTGCCAAAAATCAGATTTTTGCTGAAATTGTGACCCCGGGGCTTAGGGATTTTTTCAAAAAAATATTTTCCGCCGGTCAAGTTGTTGAGGGCTGTTTTCTTGTCCTGTGATAAAAAGCCTTCTGTTTCCATCGCCAAAGCTTTCAGGGGAGCATTTGCAACCGATTGGCACCATTTTTGAGTGAATTGCCAAAAGTCAGATTTTTGCTGAAATTGTGACGCCGGGGCTTAGGGATTTTTTCAAAAAAATATTTTCCGCCGGTTAAGTTGTTGAGGGCTGATTTCTTGTCCTGTGATAAAAAGCCTTCTGTTTCCATCCCCAAAGCTTTCAGGGGAGCATTTGCAAGCGTTTGGCACCATTTTTGAGTGAATTGCCAAAAGTCAGATTTTTGCTGAAATTGTGACCCCGGGGCTTAGGGATTTTTTCAAAAAAATATTTTCCGCCAGTCAAGTTGTTGAGGGCTGATTTCTTGTCCTGTGATAAAAAGCCTTCTGTTTCCATCGCCAAAGCTTTCAGGGGAGCATTTGCAACCGATTGGCACCATTTTTGAGTGAATTGCCAAAAGTCAGATTTTTGCTGAAATTGTGACGCCGGGGCTTAGGGATTTTTTCAAAAAAATATTTTCCACCAGTTAAGTTGTTGAGGGCTGATTTCTTGTCTTGTGATAAAAAGCCTTCTGTTTCCATCCCCAAAGCTTTCAGGGGAGCATTTGCAAGCTTCTAGCATCATTTTTGAGTGAGTTGCCAAAAGTCAGATTTTTGCTGAAATTGTGACCCCGGGGCTTAGGGATTTTTTCAAAAAAATATTTTCCGCCGGTTAAGTTGTTGAGGGCTGATTTCTTGTCCTGTGATAAAAAGCCTTCTGTTATGACTTCTAAACCTTTCAGGGGAGCATTTGCAAGCGTTTGGCACCATTTTTGAGTGAATTGCCAAAAGTCAGATTTTTGCTGAAATTATGACGCCGGGGCTTAGGGATTTTTTCAAAAAAATATTTTCCACCAGTTAAGTTGTTGAGGGCTGATTTCTTGTCCTGTGATAAAAGGCCTTCTGTTTCCATCCCCAAAGCTTTCAGGGGAGCATTTGCAAGCGTTTGGCACCATTTTTGAGTGAATTGCCAAAAGTCAGATTTTTGCTGAAATTGTGACGCCGGGGCTTAGGGATTTTTTCAAAAAAATATTTTCCACCAGTTAAGTTGTTGAGGGCTGATTTCTTGTCCTGTGGTAAAAAGCCTTCTGTTTCCATCGCCAAAGCTTTAAGGGGACCATTTGCAAGCTGCTAGCATCATTTTTGAGTGAGTTGCCAAAAGTCAGATTTTTGCTGAAATTGTGACCCCAGGGCTTAGGGATTTTTTCTAAAAAATATTTTCCACCGGTTAAGTTGTTGAGGGCTGATTTCTTGTCCTGTGATAAAAAGCCTTCTGTTTCCATCCCCAAAGCTTTCAACGGAGCATTTGCAAGCGTTTGGCACCATTTTTGAGTAAATTGCCAAAAGTCAGATTTTTGCTGAAATTGTGACCCCGGGGCTTAGGGATTTTTTCAAAAAAATATTTTCCGCCGGTTAAGTTGTTGAGGGCTGATTTCTTGTCCTGTGATAAAAAGCCTTCTGTTTCCATCCCCAAAGCTTTCAGCGGAGCATTTGCAAGCGTTTGGCACCATTTTTGAGTAAATTGCCAAAAGTCAGATTTTTGCTGAAATTGTGACCCCGGGGCTTAGGGATTTTTTCAAAAAAATATTTTCCGCCGGTCAAGTTGTTGAGGGCTGATTTCTTGTCCTGTGATAAAAAGCCTTCCGTTTCCATCGCCAAAGCTTTCAGGGGAGCATTTGCAAGCGTTTGGCACCATTTTTGAGTGAATTGCCAAAAGTCAGATTTTTGCTGAAATTGTGACCCCGGGGCTTAGGGATTTTTTCAAAAAAATATTTTCCGCCGGTTAAGTTGTTGAGGGCTGATTTCTTGTCCTGTGATAAAAAGCCTTCTGTTTTGACTTCTAAACCTTTCAGGGGAGCATTTGCAAGCTTCTGGCACCATTTTTGAGTGAATTGCCAAAAGTCAGATTTTTGCTGAAATTGTGACCCCGGGGCTTAGGGATTTTTTCAAAAAAATATTTTCGGCCGGTTAAGTTGTTGAGGGCTGATTTCTTCTCCTGTGATAAAAAGCCTTCTGTTTTGACTGCTAAACCTTTCAGGGGAGCATTTGCAAGCTTCTGGCACCATTTTTGAGTGAATTGCCAAAAGTCAGATTTTTGCTGAAATTGTGACCCCGGGGCTTAGGGATTTTTTCTAAAAAATATTTTCCACCGGTTAAGTTGTTGAAGGCTGATTTCTTGTCCTGTGATAAAAAGACTTCTGTTTTCATCCCCAAAGCTTTCAGGGGAGCATTTGCAAGCGTTTGGCACCATTTTTGAGTGAATTGCCAAAAGTCAGATTTTTGCTGAAATTGTGCCCCCGGGGCTTAGGGATTTTTTCAAAAAAATATTTTCCGCCGGTCAAGTTGTTGAGGGGTGATTTCTTGTCCTGTGATAAAAAGCCTTCTGTTTCCATCGCCAAAGCTTTCAGGGGAGCATTTGCAACCGATTGGCACCATTTTTGAGTGAAATGCCAAAAGTCAGATTTTTGCTGAAATTGTGACGCCGGGGCTTAGGGATTTTTTCAAAAAAATATTTTACACCAGTTAAGTTGTTGAGGGCTGATTTCTTGTCTTGTGATAAAAAGCCTTCTGTTTCCATCCCCAAAGCTTTCAGGGGAGCATTTGCAAGCTTCTAGCATCATTTTTGAGTGAGTTGCCAAAAGTCAGATTTTTGCTGAAATTGTGACCCCGGGGCTTAGGGATTTTTTCAAAAAAATATTTTCCGCCGGTTAAGTTGTTGAGGGCTGATTTCTTGTCCTGTGATAAAAAGCCTTCTGTTTTGACTTCTAAACCTTTCAGGGGAGCATTTGCAAGCGTTTGGCACCATTTTTGAGTGAATTGCCAAAAGTCAGATTTTTGCTGAAATTGTGACCCCGGGGCTTAGGGATTTTTTCAAAAAAATATTTTCCGCCGGTCAAGTTGTTGAGGGCTGATTTCTTGTCCTGTGATAAAAAGCCTTCTGTTTCCATCGGCAAAGCTTTCAGGGGAGCATTTGCAACCGATTGGCACCATTTTTGAGTGAATTGCCAAAAGTCAGATATTTGCTGAAATTGTGACGCCGGGGCTTAGGGATTTTTTCAAAAAAATATTTTCCACCAGTTAAGTTGTTGAGGGCTGATTTCTTGTCTTGTGATAAAAAGCCTTCTGTTTCCATCCCCAAAGCTTTCAGGGGAGCATTTGCAAGCTTCTAGCATCATTTTTGAGTGAGTTGCCAAAAGTCAGATTTTTGCTGAAATTGTGACCCCGGGGCTTAGGGATTTTTTCAAAAAAATATTTTCCGCCGGTTAAGTTGTTGAGGGCTTATTTCTTGTCCTGTGATAAAAAGCCTTCTGTTATGACTTCTAAACCTTTCAGGGGAGCATTTGCAAGCTTCTGGCACCATTTTTGAGTGAATTGCCAAAAGTCAGATTTTTGGTGAAATTGTGACCCCGGGGCTTAGGGATTTTTTCAAAAAAATATTTTCCGCCGGTCAAGTTGTTGAGGGCTGATTTCTTGTCCTGTGATAAAAAGCCTTCTGTTTCCACCGAAAATGCTTTCAGGGGAGCATTTGCAACCGATTGGCACCATTTTTGAGTGAATTGCCAAAAGTCAGATATTTGCTGAAATTGTGACGCCGGGGCTTAGGGATTTTTTCAAAAAAATATTTTCCACCAGTTAAGTTGTTGAGGGCTGATTTCTTGTCTTGTGATAAAAAGCCTTCTGTTTCCATCCCCAAAGCTTTCAGGGGAGCATTTGCAAGCTTCTAGCACCATTTTTGAGTGAGTTGCCAAAAGTCAGATTTTTGCTGAAATTGTGACCCCGGGGCTTAGGGATTTTTTCAAAAAAATATTTTCCGCCGGTTAAGTTGTTGAGGGCTGATTTCTTGTCCTGTGATAAAAAGCCTTCTGTTTCCATCCCCAAAGCTTTCAGGGGAGCATTTGCCAACGTTTGGCACCATTTTTGAGTGAATTGCCAAAAGTCAGATTTTTGCTGAAATTGTGACCCCGGGGCTTAGGGATTTTTTCAAAAAAATATTTTCCGCCGGTCAAGTTGTTGAGGGCTGATTTCTTGTCCTGTGATAAAAAGCCTTCTGTTTCCATCCCCAAAGCTTTCAGGGGAGCATTTGCAATCGTTTGGCACCATTTTTGAGTGAATTGCCAAAAGTCAGATTTTTGCTGAAATTGTGACCCCGGGGCTTAGGGATTTTTTCAAAAAAATATTTTCCGCCGGTTAAGTTGTTGAGGGCTGATTTCTTGTCCTGTGATAAAAAGCCTTCTGTTTTGACTTCTAAACCTTTCTGGGGAGCATTTGCAACCGATTGGGACCATTTTTGAGTGAATTGCTAAAAGTCAGATTTTTGCTGAAATTGTGACCCCGGGGCTTAGAGATTTTTTCAAAAAAATATTTTCCGCCGGTTAAGTTGTTGAGGGCTGATTTCTTGTCCTGTGATAAAAAGCCTTCTGTTTTGACTTCTAAACCTTTCAGGGGAGCATTTGCAAGCTTCTGGCACCATTTTTGAGTGAATTGCCAAAAGTCAGATTTTTGCTGAAATTGTGACCCCGGGGCTTAGGGATTTTTTCAAAAAAATATTTTCGGCCGGTTAAGTTGTTGAGGGCTGATTTCTTGTCCTGTGATAAAAAGCCTTCTGTTTTGACTGCTAAACCTTTCAGGGGAGCATTTGCAAGCTTCTGGCACCATTTTTGAGTGAATTGCCAAAAGTCAGATTTTTGCTGAAATTGTGACCCCGGGGCTTAGGGATTGTTTCAAAAAAATATTTTCCACCGGTTAAGTTGTTGAAGGCTGATTTCTTGTCCTGTGATAAAAAGACTTCTGTTTTCATCCCCAAAGCTTTCAGGGGAGCATTTGCAAGCGTTTGGCACCATTTTTGAGTGAATTGCCAAAAGTCAGATTTTTGCTGAAATTGTGACCCCGGGGCTTAGGGATTGTTTCAAAAAAATATTTTCCGCCGGTCAAGTTGTTGAGGGGTGATTTCTTGTCTTGTGATAAAAAGCCTTCTGTTTCCACCGAAAATGCTTTCAGGGGAGCATTTGCAACCGATTGGCACCATTTTTGAGTGAATTGCCAAAAGTCAGATTTTTGCTGAAATTGCGACGCCGGGGATTAGGGATTTTTTCAAAAAAAAAATTTCCACCAGTTAAGTTGTTGAGGGCTGATTTCTTGTCTTGTGATAAAAAGCCTTCTGTTTCCATCCCCAAAGCTTTCAGGGGAGCATTTGCAAGCTTCTAGCATCATTTTTGAGTGAGTTGCCAAAAGTCAGATTTTTGCTGAAATTGTGATCCCGGGGCTTAGGGATTTTTTCAAAAAAATATTTTCCGCCGGTTAAGTTGTTGAGGGCTGATTTCTTGTCCTGTGATAAAAAGCCTTCTGTTTTGACTTCTAAACCTTTCAGGGGAGCATTTGCAAGCTTCTGGCACCATTTTTGAGTGAATTGCCAAAAGTCAGATTTTTGCTGACATTGTGACGCCGGGGCTTAGGGATTTTTTCAAAAAAATATTTTCCGCCGGTTAAGTTGTTGAGGGCTGATTTCTTGTCCTGTGATAAAAAGCCTTCTGTTTCCATCCCCAAAGCTTTCAGGGGAGCATTTGCAAGCTTCTAGCACCATTTTTGAGTGAATTGCCAAAAGTCAGATTTTTGCTGAAATTGTGACCCCGGGGCTTAGGGATTTTTTCAAAAAAATATTTTCCGCCGGTTAAGTTGTTGAGGGCTGATTTCTTGTCCTGTGATAAAAAGCCTTCTGTTTCCATCCCCAAAGCTTTCAGGGGAGCATTTGCCAACGTTTGGCACCATTTTTGAGTGAATTGCCAAAAGTCAGATTTTTGCTGAAATTGTGACCCCGGGGCTTAGGGATTTTTTCAAAAAAATATTTTCCGCCGGTCAAGTTGTTGAGGGCTGATTTCTTGTCCTGTGATAAAAAGCCTTCTGTTTCCATCCCCAAAGCTTTCAGGGGAGCATTTGCAATCGTTTGGCACCATTTTTGAGTGAATTGCCAAAAGTCAGATTTTTGCTGAAATTGTGACCCCGGGGCTTAGGGATTTTTTCAAAAAAATATTTTCCGCCGGTTAAGTTGTTGAGGGCTGATTTCTTGTCCTGTGATAAAAAGCCTTCTGTTTTGACTTCTAAACCTTTCTGGGGAGCATTTGCAACCGATTGGGACCATTTTTGAGTGAATTGCTAAAAGTCAGATTTTTGCTGAAATTGTGACCCCGGGGCTTAGAGATTTTTTCAAAAAAATATTTTCCGCCGGTTAAGTTGTTGAGGGCTGATTTCTTGTCCTGTGATAAAAAGCCTTCTGTTTTGACTTCTAAACCTTTCAGGGGAGCATTTGCAAGCTTCTGGCACCATTTTTGAGTGAATTGCCAAAAGTCAGATTTTTGCTGAAATTGTGACCCCGGGGCTTAGGGATTTTTTCAAAAAAATATTTTCGGCCGGTTAAGTTGTTGAGGGCTGATTTCTTGTCCTGTGATAAAAAGCCTTCTGTTTTGACTGCTAAACCTTTCAGGGGAGCATTTGCAAGCTTCTGGCACCATTTTTGAGTGAATTGCCAAAAGTCAGATTTTTGCTGAAATTGTGACCCCGGGGCTTAGGGATTTTTTCTAAAAAATATTTTCCACCGGTTAAGTTGTTGAAGGCTGATTTCTTGTCCTGTGATAAAAAGACTTCTGTTTTCATCCCCAAATCTTTCAGGGGAGCATTTGCAAGCGTTTGGCACCATTTTTGAGTGAATTGCCAAAAGTCAGATTTTTGCTGAAATTGTGACCCCGGGGCTTAGGGATTGTTTCAAAAAAATATTTTCCACCAGTTAAGTTGTTGAGGGCTGATTTCTTGTCTTGTGATAAAAAGCCTTCTGTTTCCATCCCCAAAGCTTTCAGGGGAGCATTTGCAAGCTTCTAGCATCATTTTTGAGTGAGTTGCCAAAAGTCAGATTTTTGCTGAAATTGTGACCCCGGGGCTTAGGGATTTTTTCAAAAAAATATTTTCCGCCGGTTAAGTTGTTGAGGGCTGATTTCTTGTCCTGTGATAAAAAGCCTTCTGTTATGACTTCTAAACCTTTCAGGGGAGCATTTGCAAGCGTTTGGCACCATTTTTGAGTGAATTGCCAAAAGTCAGATTTTTGCTGAAATTGTGACCCCGGGGCTTAGGGATTTTTTCAAAAAAATATTTTCCGCCGGTCAAGTTGTTGAGGGGTGATTTCTTGTCCTGTGATAAAAAGCCTTCTGTTTCCATCGCCAAAGCTTTCAGGGGAGCATTTGCAACCGATTGGCACCATTTTTGAGTGAATTGCCAAAAGTCAGATATTTGCTGAAATTGTGACGCCGGGGCTTAGGGATTTTTTCAAAAAAATATTTTCCACCAGTTAAGTTGTTGAGGGCTGATTTCTTGTCCTGTGATAAAAAGCCTTCTGTTTCCATCCCCAAAGCTTTCAGGGGAGCATTTGCAACCGATTGGCACCATTTTTGAGTGAATTGCCAAAAGTCAGATTTTTGCTGAAATTGTGACCCCGGGGCTTAGGGATTTTTACAAAAAAATATTTTCCGCCGGTTAAGTTGTTGAGGGCTGATTTCTTGTCCTGTGATAAAAAGCCTTCTGTTTTGACTTCTAAAACTTTCAGGGGAGCATTTGCAACCGATTGGGACCATTTTTGAGTGAATTGCTAAAAGTCAGATTTTTGCTGAAATTGTGACCCCGGGGCTTAGGGATTTTTTCAAAAAAATATTTTCCGCCGGTTAAGTTGTTGAGGGCTGATTTCTTGTCCTGTGATAAAAAGCCTTCTGTTTCCATCCCCAAAGCTTTCAGGGGAGCATTTGCAAGCTTCTAGCACCATTTTTGAGTGAATTGCCAAAAGTCAGATTTTTGCTGATGTGACCCCGGGGCTTAGGGATTTTTTCAAAAAAATATTTTCCGCCGGTTAAGTTGTTGATTTCTTGTCCTGTGGTAAAAAGCCTTCTGTTATGACTTCTAAACCTTTCAGGGGAGCATTTGCAAGCTTCTGGCACCATTTTTGAGTGAATTGCCAAAAGTCAGATTTTTGCTGAAATTGTGACCCCGGGGCTTAGGGATTTTTTCAAAAAAATATTTTCCGCCGGTCAAGTTGTTGAGGGCTGATTTCTTGTCCTGTGATAAAAAGCCTTCTGTTTCCATCCCCAAAGCTTTCAGGGGAGCATTTGCAACCGATTGGCACCATTTTTGAGTGAATTGCCAAAAGTCAGATTTTTGCTGAAATTGTGACCCCGGGGCTTAGGGATTTTTTCAAAAAAATATTTTCCGCCGGTTAAGTTGTTGAGGGCTGATTTCTTGTCCTGTGATAAAAAGCCTTCTGTTTTGACTTCTAAACCTTTCAGGGGAGCATTTGCAACCGATTGGGACCATTTTTGAGTGAATTGCTAAAAGTCAGATTTTTGCTGAAATTGTGACCCCGGGGCTTAGGGATTTTTTCAAAAAAATATTTTCCGCCGGTTAAGTTGTTGAGGGCTGATTTCTTGTCCTGTGATAAAAAGCTTTCTGTTTTGACTTCTAAACCTTTCAGGGGAGCATTTGCAAGCTTCTGGCACCATTTTTGAGTGAATTGCCAAAAGTCAGATTTTTGCTGAAATTGTGACCCCGGGGCTTAGGGATTTTTTCAAAAAAATATTTTCCGCCGGTCAAGTTGTTGAGGGCTGATTTCTTGTCCTGTGATAAAAAGCCTTCTGTTTCCACCGAAAATGCTTTCAGGGGAGCATTTGCAACCGATTGGCACCATTTTTGAGTGAATTGCCAAAAGTCAGATTTTTGCTGAAATTGCGACGCCGGGGATTAGGGATTTTTTCAAAAAAAAAATTTCCACCAGTTAAGTTGTTGAGGGCTGATTTCTTGTCTTGTGATAAAAAGCCTTCTGTTTCCATCCCCAAAGCTTTCAGGGGAGCATTTGCAAGCCTCTAGCATCATTTTTGAGTGAGTTGCCAAAAGTCAGATTTTTGCTGAAATTGTGATCCCGGGGCTTAGGGATTTTTTCAAAAAAATATTTTCCGCCGGTTAAGTTGTTGAGGGCTGATTTCTTGTCCTGTGATAAAAAGCCTTCTGTTTTGACTTCTAAACCTTTCAGGGGAGCATTTGCTAGCTTCTGGCACCATTTTTGAGTGAATTGCCAAAAGTCAGATTTTTGCTGACATTGTGACGCCGGGGCTTAGGGATTTTTTCAAAAAAATATTTTCCGCCGGTTAAGTTGTTGAGGGCTGATTTCTTGTCCTGTGATAAAAAGCCTTCTGTTTCCATCCCCAAAGCTTTCAGGGGAGCATTTGCAAGCTTCTAGCACCATTTTTGAGTGAATTGCCAAAAGTCAGATTTTTGCTGAAATTGTGACCCCGGGGCTTAGGGATTTTTTCAAAAAAATATTTTCCGCCGGTTAAGTTGTTGAGGGCTGATTTCTTGTCCTGTGATAAAAAGCCTTCTGTTTCCATCCCCAAAGCTTTCAGGGGAGCATTTGCCAACGTTTGGCACCATTTTTGAGTGAATTGCCAAAAGTCAGATTTTTGCTGAAATTGTGACCCCGGGGCTTAGGGATTTTTTCAAAAAAATATTTTCCGCCGGTCAAGTTGTTGAGGGCTGATTTCTTGTCCTGTGATAAAAAGCCTTCTGTTTCCATCCCCAAAGCTTTCAGGGGAGCATTTGCAAGCGTTTGGCACCATTTTTGAGTGAATTGCCAAAAGTCAGATTTTTGCTGAAATTGTGACCCCGGGGCTTAGGGATTTTTTCAAAAAAATATTTTCCGCCGGTTAAGTTGTTGAGGGCTGATTTCTTGTCCTGTGATAAAAAGCCTTCTGTTTTGACTTCTAAACCTTTCTGGGGAGCATTTGCAACCGATTGGGACCATTTTTGAGTGAATTGCTAAAAGTCAGATTTTTGCTGAAATTGTGACCCCGGGGCTTAGAGATTTTTTCAAAAAAATATTTTCCGCCGGTTAAGTTGTTGAGGGCTGATTTCTTGTCCTGTGATAAAAAGCCTTCTGTTTTGACTGCTAAACCTTTCAGGGGAGCATTTGCAAGCTTCTGGCACCATTTTTGAGTGAATTGCCAAAAGTCAGATTTTTGCTGAAATTGTGACCCCGGGGCTTAGGGATTTTTTCTAAAAAATATTTTCCACCGGTTAAGTTGTTGAAGGCTGATTTCTTGTCCTGTGATAAAAAGACTTCTGTTTTCATCCCCAAAGCTTTCAGGGGAGCATTTGCAATCGTTTGGCACCATTTTTGAGTGAATTGCCAAAAGTCAGATTTTTGCTGAAATTGTGACCCCGGGGCTTAGGGATTGTTTCAAAAAAATATTTTCCACCAGTTAAGTTGTTGAGGGCTGATTTCTTGTCTTGTGATAAAAAGCCTTCTGTTTCCATCCCCAAAGCTTTCAGGGGAGCATTTGCAAGCTTCTAGCATCATTTTTGAGTGAGTTGCCAAAAGTCAGATTTTTGCTGAAGTTGTGACCCCGGGGCTTAGGGATTTTTTCAAAAAAATATTTTCCGCCGGTTAAGTTGTTGAGGGCTGATTTCTTGTCCTGTGATAAAAAGCCTTCTGTTATGACTTCTAAACCTTTCAGGGGAGCATTTGCAAGCGTTTGGCACCATTTTTGAGTGAATTGCCAAAAGTCAGATTTTTGCTGAAATTGTGACCCCGGGGCTTAGGGATTTTTTCAAAAAAATATTTTCCGCCGGTCAAGTTGTTGAGGGCTGATTTCTTGTCCTGTGATAAAAAGCCTTCTGTTTCCATCGCCAAAGCTTTCAGGGGAGCATTTGCAACCGATTGGCACCATTTTTGAGTGAATTGCCAAAAGTCAGATATTTGCTGAAATTGTGACGCCGGGGCTTAGGGATTTTTTCAAAAAAATATTTTCCACCAGTTAAGTTGTTGAGGGCTGATTTCTTGTCTTGTGATAAAAAGCCTTCTGTTTCCTTCCCCAAAGCTTTCAGGGGAGCATTTGCAAGCTTCTAGCATCATTTTTGAGTGAGTTGCCAAAAGTCAGATTTTTGCTGAAATTGTGACCCCGGGGCTTAGGGATTTTTTCAAAAAAATATTTTCCGCCGGTTAAGTTGTTGAGGGCTTATTTCTTGTCCTGTGATAAAAAGCCTTCTGTTATGACTTCTAAACCTTTCAGGGGAGCATTTGCAAGCTTCTGGCACCATTTTTGAGTGAATTGCCAAAAGTCAGATTTTTGCTGAAATTGTGACCCCGGGGCTTAGGGATTTTTTCAAAAAAATATTTTCCGCCGGTCAAGTTGTTGAGGGCTGATTTCTTGTCCTGTGATAAAAAGCCTTCTGTTTCCATCCCCAAAGCTTTCAGGGGAGCATTTGCAACCGATTGGCACCATTTTTGAGTGAATTGCCAAAAGTCAGATTTTTGCTGAAATTGTGACCCCGGGGCTTAGGGATTTTTTCAAAAAAATATTTTCCGCCGGTTAAGTTGTTGAGGGCTGATTTCTTGTCCTGTGATAAAAAGCCTTCTGTTTCCATCACCAACGCTTTCAGGGGAGCAGTTGCAAGCTTCTGGCATCATTTTTGAGTGAATTGCCAAAAGTCAGATTTTTGCTGACATTGTGACGCCGGGGCTTAGGGATTTTTTCAAAAAAATATTTTCCGCCGGTTAAGTTGTTGAGGGCTGATTTCTTGTCCTGTGATAAAAAGCCTTCTGTTTTGACTTCTAAACCTTTCAGGGGAGCATTTGCAAGCTTCTGGCACCATTTTTGAGTGAATTGCCAAAAGTCAGATTTTTGCTGACATTGTGACCCCGGGGCTTAGGGATTTTTTCAAAAAAATATTTTCCGCCGGTCAAGTTGTTGAGGGCTGATTTCTTGTCCTGTGATAAAAAGCCTTCTGTTTCCATCCCCAAAGCTTTCAGGGGAGCATTTGCAACCGATTGGCACCATTTTTGAGTGAATTGCCAAAAGTCAGATTTTTGCTGAAATTGTGACCCCGGGGCTTAGGGATATTTACAAAAAAATATTTTCCGCCGGTTAAGTTGTTGAGGGCTGATTTCTTGTCCTGTGATAAAAAGCCTTCTGTTTTGACTTCTAAAACTTTCAGGGGAGCATTTGCAACCGATTGGGACCATTTTTGAGTGAATTGCTAAAAGTCAGATTTTTGCTGAAATTGTGACCCCGGGGCTTAGGGATTTTTTCAAAAAAATATTTTCCGCCGGTTAAGTTGTTGAGGGCTGATTTCTTGTCCTGTGATAAAAAGCCTTCTGTTTCCATCCCCAAAGCTTTCAGGGGAGCATTTGCAAGCTTCTAGCACCATTTTTGAGTGAATTGCCAAAAGTCAGATTTTTGCTGATGTGACCCCGGGGCTTAGGGATTTTTTCAAAAAAATATTTTCCGCCTGTTAAGTTGTTGTTTCCTTGTCCTGTGATAAAAAGCCTTCTGTTATGACTTCTAAACCTTTCAGGGGAGCATTTGCAAGCTTCTGGCACCATTTTTGAGTGAATTGCCAAAAGTCAGATTTTTGCTGAAATTGTGACCCCGGGGCTTAGGGATTTTTTCAAAAAAATATTTTCCGCCGGTCAAGTTGTTGAGGGCTGATTTCTTGTCCTGTGATAAAAAGCCTTCTGTTTCCATCCCCAAAGCTTTCAGGGGAGCATTTGCAACCGATTGGCACCATTTTTGAGTGAATTGCCAAAAGTCAGATTTTTGCTGAAATTGTGACCCCGGGGCTTAGGGATTTTTTCAAAAAAATATTTTCCGCCGGTTAAGTTGTTGAGGGCTGATTTCTTGTCCTGTGATAAAAAGCCTTCTGTTTCCATCACCAACGCTTTCAGGGGAGCAGTTGCAAGCTTCTGGCATCATTTTTGAGTGAATTGCCAAAAGTCAGATTTTTCCTGAAATTGTGACCCCGGGGCTTAGGGATTTTTTCAAAAAAATATTTTCCGCCGGTTAAGTTGTTGAGGGCTGATTTCTTGTCCTGTGATAAAAAGCTTTCTGTTTTGACTTCTAAACCTTTCAGGGGAGCATTTGCAAGCTTCTGGCACCATTTTTGAGTGAATTGCCAAAAGTCAGATTTTTGCTGAAATTGTGACCCCGGGGCTTAGGGATTTTTTCAAAAAAATATTTTCGGCCGGTTAAGTTGTTGAGGGCTGATTTCTTCTCCTGTGATAAAAAGACTTCTGTTTTGACTGCTAAACCTTTCAGGGGAGCATTTGCAAGCTTCTGGCACCATTTTTGAGTGAATTGCCAAAAGTCAGATTTTTGCTGAAATTGTGACCCCGGGGCTTAGGGATTTTTTCAAAAAAATATTTTCCGCCGGTCAAGTTGTTGAGGGCTGATTTCTTGTCCTGTGATAAAAAGCCTTCTGTTTCCATCGCCAAAGCTTTCAGGGGAGCATTTGCAAGCTGCTAGCATCATTTTTGAGTGAGTTGCCAAAAGTCAGATTTTTGCTGAAATTGTGACCCCAGGGCTTAGGGATTTTTTCTAAAAAATATTTTCCGCCGGTTAAGTTGTTGAGGGCTGATTTCTTGTCCTGTGATAAAAAGCCTTCTGTTTCCATCACCAACGTTTTCAGGGGAGCAGTTGCAAGCTTCTGGCATCATTTTTGAGTGAATTGCCAAAAGTCAGATTTTTCCTGAAACTGTGACCCCGGGGCTTAGGGATTTTTTCAAAAAAATATTTTCCGCCGGTTAAGTTGTTGAGGGCTGATTTCTTGTCCTGTGATAAAAAGCTTTCTGTTTTGACTTCTAAACCTTTCAGGGGAGCATTTGCAAGCTTCTGGCACCATTTTTGAGTGAATTGCCAAAAGTCAGATTTTTGCTGAAATTGTGACCCCGGGGCTTAGGGATTTTTTCAAAAAAATATTTTCGGCCGGTTAAGTTGTTGAGGGCTGATTTGTTCTCCTGTGATAAAAAGACTTCTGTTTTGACTGCTAAACCTTTCAGGGGAGCATTTGCAAGCTTCTGGCACCATTTTTGAGTGAATTGCCAAAAGTCAGATTTTTGCTGAAATTGTGACCCCGGGGCTTAGGGATTTTTTCAAAAAAATATTTTCCGCCGGTCAAGTTGTTGAGGGCTGATTTCTTGTCCTGTGATAAAAAGCCTTCTGTTTCCATCGCCAAAGCTTTCAGGGGAGCATTTTCAAGCTGCTAGCATCATTTTTGAGTGAGTTGCCAAAAGTCAGATTTTTGCTGAAATTGTGACCCCAGGGCTTAGGGATTTTTTCTAAAAAATATTTTCCACCGGTTAAGTTGTTGAGGGCTGATTTCTTGTCCTGTGATAAAAAGCCTTCTGTTTCCATCCCCAAAGCTTTCAGGGGAGCATTTGCAAGCGTTTGGCACCATTTTTGAGTAAATTGCCAAAAGTCAGATTTTTGCTGAAATTGTGACCCCGGGGCTTAGGGATTTTTTCAAAAAAATATTTTCCGCCGGTCAAGTTGTTGAGGGCTGATTTCTTGTCCTGTGATAAAAAGCCTTCTGTTTCCATCGCCAAAGCTTTCAGCGGAGCATTTGCAACCGATTGGCACCATTTTTGAGTGAATTGCCAAAAGTCAGATTTTTGCTGAAATTGTGACGCCGGGGCTTAGGGATTTTTTCAAAAAAATATTTTCCGCCGGTTAAGTTGTTGAGGGCTGATTTCTTGTCCTGTGATAAAAAGCCTTCTGTTTCCATCCCCAAAGCTTTCAGGGGAGCATTTGCAAGCGTTTGGCACCATTTTTGAGTGAATTGCCAAAAGTCAGATTTTTGCTGAAATTGTGACCCCGGCACTTAGGGATTTTTTCAAAAAAATATTTTCCGCCGGTCAAGTTGTTGAGGGCTGATTTCTTGTCCTGTGATAAAAAGCCTTCTGTTTTGACTTCTAAACCTTTCAGGGGAGCATTTGCAACCGATTGGGACCATTTTTGACTGAATTGCTAAAAGTCAGATTTTTGCTGAAATTGTGACCCCGGGGCTTAGGGATTTTTTCAAAAAAATATTTTCCGCCGGTCAAGTTGTTGAGGGCTGATTTCTTGTCCTGTGATAAAAAGCCTTCTGTTTTGACTTCTAAACCTTTCAGGGGAGCATTTGCAAGCTTCTGGCACCATTTTTGAGTGAATTGCCAAAAGTCAGATTTTTGCTGAAATTGTGACCCCGGGGCTTAGGGATTTTTTCAAAAAAATATTTTCCGCCGGTTAAGTTGTTGAGGGCTGATTTCTTGTCCTGTGATAAAAAGCCTTCTGTTTCCATCCCCAAAGCTTTTAGGGGAGCATTTGCAAGCGTTTGGCACCATTTTTGAGTGAATTGCCAAAAGTCAGATTTTTGCTGAAATTGTGACCCCGGGGTTTAGGGATTTTTTCAAAAAAATATTTTCCGCCCGTTAAGTTGTGGAGGGCTGATTTCTTGTCCTGTGATAAAAAGCCTTCTGTTTTGACTTCTAAACCTTTCAGGGGAGCATTTGCAACCGATTGGCACCATTTTTGAGTGAATTGCCAAAAGTCAGATTTTTGCTGAAATTGTGACCCCAGGGCTTAGGGATTTTTTCAAAAAAATATTTTCCGCCCGTTAAGTTGTGGAGGGCTGATTTCTTGTCCTGTGATAAAAAGCCTTCTTTTTCCATCCCCAAAGCTTTCAGGGGAGCATTTGCAACCGATTGGCACCATTTTTGAGTGAATTGCCAAAAGTCAGATTTTTCCTGAAATTGTGACGCCGGGGCTTAGGGATTTTTTCAAAAAAATATTTTCCGCCGGTTAAGTTGTTGAGGGCTGATTTCTTGTCCTGTGATAAAAAGACTTCTGTTTTGACTGCTAAACCTTTAAGGGGAGCATTTGCAAGCTTCTGGCACCATTTCTGAGTGAATTGCCAAAAGTCAGATTTTTGCTGAAATTGTGACCCCGGGGCTTAGGGATTTTTTCAAAAAAATATTTTCCGCCGGTTAAGTTGTTGAGGGCTGATTTCTTGTCCTGTGATAAAAAGCCTTCTGTTTCGACTGCTAAACCTTTCAGCGGAGCATTTGCAAGCGTTTGGCACCATTTTTGAGTAAATTGCCAAAAGTCAGATTTTTGCTGAAATTGTGACCCCGGGGCTTAGGGATTTTTTCAAAAAAATATTTTCCGCCGGTCAAGTTGTTGAGGGCTGATTTCTTGTCCTGTGATAAAAAGCCTTCTGTTTCCATCGCCAAAGCTTTCAGCGGAGCATTTGCAACCGATTGGCACCATTTTTGAGTGAATTGCCAAAAGTCAGATTTTTGCTGAAATTGTGACGCCGGGGCTTAGGGATTTTTTCAAAAAAATATTTTCCGCCGGTTAAGTTGTTGAGGGCTGATTTCTTGTCCTGTGATAAAAAGCCTTCTGTTTCCATCCCCAAAGCTTTCAGGGGAGCATTTGCAAGCGTTTGGCACCATTTTTGAGTGAATTGCCAAAAGTCAGATTTTTGCTGAAATTGTGACCCAGGGGCTTAGGGATTTTTTCAAAAAAATATTTTCCGCCGGTTAAGTTGTTGAGGGCTGATTTCTTGTCCTGTGATAAAAAGCCTTCTGTTTTGACTTCTAATCCTTTCAGGGGAGCATTTGCAACCGATTGGGACCATTTTTGACTGAATTGCTAAAAGTCAGATTTTTGCTGAAATTGTGACCCCGGGGCTTAGGGATTTTTTCAAAAAAATATTTTCAGCCGGTCAAGTTGTTGAGGGCTGATTTCTTGTCCTGTGATAAAAAGCCTTCTGTTTTGACTTCTAAACCTTTCAGGGGAGCATTTGCAAGCTTCTGGCACCATTTTTGACTGAATTGCCAAAAGTCAGATTTTTGCTGAAATTGTGACCCCGGGGCTTAGGGATTTTTTCAAAAAAATATTTTCCGCCGGTTAAGTTGTTGAGGGCTGATTTCTTGTCCTGTGATAAAAAGCCTTCTGTTTCCATGCCCAAAGCTTTTAGGGGAGCATTTGCAAGCGTTTGGCACCATTTTTGAGTGAATTGCCAAAAGTCAGATTTTTGCTGAAATTGTGACCCCGGGGTTTAGGGATTTTTTCAAAAAAATATTTTCCGCCCGTTAAGTTGTGGAGGGCTGATTTCTTGTCCTGTGATAAAAAGCCTTCTGTTTTGACTTCTAAACCTTTCAGGGGAGCATTTGCAAGCTTCTGGCACCATTTTTGAGTGAATTGCCAAAAGTCAGATTTTTGCTGAAATTGTGACCCCAGGGCTTAGGGATTTTTTCAAAAAAATATTTTCCGCCCGTTAAGTTGTGGAGGGCTGATTTCTTGTCCTGTGATAAAAAGCCTTCTTTTTCCATCGCCAAAGCTTTCAGGGGAGCATTTGCAACCGATTGGCACCATTTTTGAGTGAATTGCCAAAAGTCAGATTTTTCCTGAAATTGTGACCCCGGGGCTCAGGGATTTTTTCAAAAAAATATTTTCCGCCGGTTAAGTTGTTGAGGGCTGATTTCTTGTCCTGTGATAAAAAGACTTCTGTTTTGACTGCTAAACCTTTAAGGGGAGCATTTGCAAGCTTCTGGCACCATTTCTGAGTGAATTGCCAAAAGTCAGATTTTTGCTGAAATTGTGACCCCGGGGCTTAGGGATTTTTTCAAAAAAATATTTTCCGCCGGTTAAGTTGTTGAGGGCTGATTTCTTGTCCTGTGTTAAAAAGCCTTCTGTTTCGACTGCTAAACCTTTCAGCGGAGCATTTGCAACCGATTGGGACCATTTTTGAGTGAATTGCTAAAAGTCAGATTTTTGCTGAAATTGTGACCCCGGGGCTTAGGGATTTTTTCAAAAAAATATTTTCCGCCGGTTAAGTTGTTGAGGGCTGATTTCTTGTCCTGTGATAAAAAGCTTTCTGTTTCCATCACCAACACTTTCAGGGGAGCATTTGCAAGCGTTTGGCACCATTTTTGAGTGAATTGCCAAAAGTCAGATTTTTGCTGAAATTGTGACCCCGGGGCTTAGGGATTTTTTCAAAAAAATATTTTCCGCCCGTTAAGTTGTGGAGGGCTGATTTCTTGTCCTGTGATAAAAAGCCTTCTGTTTTGACTTCTAAACCTTTCAGGGGAGCATTTGCAAGCTTCTGGCACCATTTTTGAGTGAATTGCCAAAAGTCAGATTTTTGCTGAAATTGTGACCCCAGGGCTTAGGGATTTTTTCAAAAAAATATTTTCCGCCCGTTAAGTTGTGGAGGGCTGATTTCTTGTCCTGTGATAAAAAGCCTTCTTTTTCCATCCCCAAAGCTTTCAGGGGAGCATTTGCAACCGATTGGCACCATTTTTGAGTGAATTGCCAAAAGTCAGATTTTTCCTGAAATTGTGACCCCGGGGCTTAGGGATTTTTTCAAAAAAATATTTTCCGCCGGTTAAGTTGTTGAGGGCTGATTTCTTGTCCTGTGATAAAAAGACTTCTGTTTTGACTGCTAAACCTTTAAGGGGAGCATTTGCAAGCTTCTGGCACCATTTCTGAGTGAATTGCCAAAAGTCAGATTTTTGCTGAAATTGTGACCCCGGGGCTTAGGGATTTTTTCAAAAAAATATTTTCCGCCGGTTAAGTTGTTGAGGGCTGATTTCTTGTCCTGTGATAAAAAGCCTTCTGTTTCGACTGCTAAACCTTTCAGCGGAGCATTTGCAACCGATTGGGACCATTTTTGAGTGAATTGCTAAAAGTCAGATTTTTGCTGAAATTGTGACCCCGGGGCTTAGGGATTTTTTCAAAAAAATATTTTCCGCCGGTTAAGTTGTTGAGGGCTGATTTCTTGTCCTGTGATAAAAAGCCTTCTGTTTCCATCACCAACACTTTCAGGGGAGCATTTGCAAGCGTTTGGCACCATTTTTGAGTGAATTGCCAAAAGTCAGATTTTTGCTGAAATTGTCACCCCGGGGCTTAGGGATTTTTTCAAAAAAATATTTTCCGCCGGTTAAGTTGTTGAGGGCTGATTTCTTGTCCTGTGATAAAAAGCCTTCTGTTTTGACTTCTAAACCTTTCAGGGGAGCATTTGCAACCGATTGGGACCATTTTTGAGTGAATTGCTAAAAGTCAGATTTTTGCTGAAATTGTGACCCCGGGGCTTAGGGATTTTTTCAAAAAAATATTTTCCGCCGATTAAGTTGTTGAGCGCTGATTTTTTGTCCTGTGATAAAAAGCCTTCTGTTTCCATCACCAACACTTTCAGGGGAGCATTTGCAAGCGTTTGGCACCATTTTTGAGTGAATTGCCAAAAGTCAGATTTTTGCTGAAATTGTGACCCCGGGGCTTAGGGATTTTTTGAAAACAATATTTTCCGCCGGTTAAGTTGTTGAGGGCTGATTTCTTGTCCTGTGATAAAAAGCCTTCTGTTTTGACTTCTAAACCTTTCAGGGGAGCATTTGCAAGCTTCTGGCACCATTTTTGAGTGAATTGCCAAAAGTCAGATTTTTGCTGAAATTGTGACCCCGGGGCTTAGGGATTTTTTCAAAAAAATATTTTCGGCCGGTTAAGTTGTTGAGGGCTGATTTCTTGTCCTGTGATAAAAAGCCTTCTGTTTTGACTGCTAAACCTTTCAGGGGAGCATTTGCAAGCTTCTGGCACCATTTTTGAGTGAATTGCCAAAAGTCAGATTTTTGCTGAAATTGTGACCCCGGGGCTTAGGGATTTTTTCAAAAAAATATTTTCCGCCGGTCAAGTTGTTGAGGGCTGATTTCTTGTCCTGTGATAAAAAGCCTTCTGTTTCCATCGCCAAAGCTTTCAGGGGAGCATTTGCAACCGATTGGCACCATCTTTGAGTGAATTGCTAAAAGTCAGATTTTTGCTGAAATTGTGACCCCGGGGCTTAGGGATTTTTTCAAAAAAATATTTTCCGCCGGTTAAGTTGTTGAGGGCTGATTTCTTGTCCTGTGATAAAAAGCCTTCTGTTTTGACTTCTAAACCTTTCAGGGGAGCATTTGCAAGCTTCTGGCACCATTTTTGAGTGAATTGCCAAAAGTCAGATTTTTGTTGAAATTTTGACGCCGGGGCTTAGGGATTTTTTTTCCAAAAA
Organism: Podarcis muralis; assembly: GCF_964188315.1. Taxonomy (NCBI): domain Eukaryota; kingdom Metazoa; phylum Chordata; class Lepidosauria; order Squamata; family Lacertidae; genus Podarcis; species Podarcis muralis. The sequence continues at coordinate 9,977,755 of NC_135659.1, read as the reverse complement.
AATATTTTCCGCCGGTTAAGTTGTTGAGGGCTGATTTCTTGTCCTGTGATAAAAAGCCTTCTGTTATGACTTCTAAACCTATCAGGGGAGCATTTGCAAGCTTCTGGCACCATTTTTGAGTTAATTGCCAAAAGTCAGATTTTTGCTGAAATTATGACCCCGGGGCTTAGGGATTTTTTCAAAAAAATATTTTCCGCCGGTTAAGTTGTTGAGGGCTGATTTCTTGTCCTGTGATAAAAAGCCTTCTGTTTCCATCACCAACACTTTCAGGGGAGCATTTGCAAGCGTTTGGAACCATTTTTGAGTGAATTGCCAAAAGTCAGATTTTTGCTGAAATTGTCACCCCGGGGCTTAGGGATTTTTTCAAAAAAATATTTTCCGCCGGTTAAGTTGTTGAGGGCTGATTTCTTGTCCTGTGATAAAAAGCCTTCTGTTTTGACTTCTAAACCTTTCAGGGGAGCATTTGCAACCGATTGGGACCATTTTTGAGTGAATTGCTAAAAGTCAGATTTTTGCTGAAATTGTGACCCCGGGGCTTAGGGATTTTTTCAAAAAAATATTTTCCGCCGATTAAGTTGTTGAGCGCTGATTTTTTGTCCTGTGATAAAAAGCCTTCTGTTTCCATCACCAACACTTTCAGGGGAGCATTTGCAAGCGTTTGGCACCATTTTTGAGTGAATTGCCAAAAGTCAGATTTTTGCTGAAATTGTGACCCCGGGGCTTAGGGATTTTTTCAAAAAAATATTTTCGGCCGGTTAAGTTGTTGAGGGCTGATTTCTTGTCCTGTGATAAAAAGCCTTCTGTTTTGACTGCTAAACCTTTCAGGGGAGCATTTGCAAGCTTCTGGCACCATTTTTGAGTGAATTGCCAAAAGTCAGATTTTTGCTGAAATTGTGACCCCGGGGCTTAGGGATTTTTTCAAAAAAATATTTTCCGCCGGTCAAGTTGTTGAGGGCTGATTTCTTGTCCTGTGATAAAAAGCCTTCTGTTTCCATCGCCAAAGCTTTCAGGGGAGCATTTGCAACCGATTGGCACCATCTTTGAGTGAATTGCTAAAAGTCAGATTTTTGCTGAAATTGTGACCCCGGGGCTTAGGGATTTTTTCAAAAAAATATTTTCCGCCGGTTAAGTTGTTGAGGGCTGATTTCTTGTCCTGTGATAAAAAGCCTTCTGTTTTGACTTCTAAACCTTTCAGGGGAGCATTTGCAAGCTTCTGGCACCATTTTTGAGTGAATTGCCAAAAGTCAGATTTTTGTTGAAATTGTGACGCCGGGGCTTAGGGATTTTTTTTCCAAAAAAATATTTTCCGCCGGTTAAGTTGTTGAGGGCTGATTTCTTGTCCTGTGATAAAAAGCCTTCTGTTATGACTTCTAAACCTTTCAGGGGAGCATTTGCAAGCTTCTGGCACCATTTTTGAGTGAATTGCCAAAAGTCAGATTTTTGCTGAAATTGTGACCCCGGGGCTTAGGGATTTTTTCAAAAAAATATTTTCCGCCGGTTAAGTTGTTGAGGGCTGATTTCTTGTCCTGTGATAAAAAGCCTTCTGTTTCCATCACCAACACTTTCAGGGGAGCATTTGCAAGCGTTTGGCACCATTTTTGAGTGAATTGCCAAAAGTCAGATTTTTGCTGAAATTGTCACCCCGGGGCTTAGGGATTTTTTCAAAAAAATATTTTCCGCCGGTTAAGTTGTTGAGGGCTGATTTCTTGTCCTGTGATAAAAAGCCTTCTGTTTTGACTTCTAAACCTTTCAGGGGAGCATTTGCAACCGATTGGGACCATTTTTGAGTGAATTGCTAAAAGTCAGATTTTTGCTGAAATTGTGACCCCGGGGCTTAGGGATTTTTTCAAAAAAATATTTTCCGCCGATTAAGTTGTTGAGCGCTGATTTTTTGTCCTGTGATAAAAAGCCTTCTGTTTCCATCACCAACACTTTCAGGGGAGCATTTGCAAGCGTTTGGCACCATTTTTGAGTGAATTGCCAAAAGTCAGATTTTTGCTGAAATTGTGACCCCGGGGCTTAGGGATTTTTTCAAAACAATATTTTCCGCCGGTTAAGTTGTTGAGGGCTGATTTCTTGTCCTGTGATAAAAAGCCTTCTGTTTTGACTTCTAAACCTTTCAGGGGAGCATTTGCAAGCTTCTGGCACCATTTTTGAGTGAATTGCCAAAAGTCAGATTTTTGCTGAAATTGTGACCCCGGGGCTTAGGGATTTTTTCAAAAAAATATTTTCGGCCGGTTAAGTTGTTGAGGGCTGATTTCTTGTCCTGTGATAAAAAGCCTTCTGTTTTGACTGCTAAACCTTTCAGGGGAGCATTTGCAAGCTTCTGGCACCATTTTTGAGTGAATTGCCAAAAGTCAGATTTTTGCTGAAATTGTGACCCCGGGGCTTAGGGATTTTTTCAAAAAAATATTTTCCGCCGGTCAAGTTGTTGAGGGCTGATTTCTTGTCCTGTGATAAAAAGCCTTCTGTTTCCATCGCCAAAGCTTTCAGGGGAGCATTTGCAACCGATTGGCACCATCTTTGAGTGAATTGCTAAAAGTCAGATTTTTGCTGAAATTGTGACCCCGGGGCTTAGGAATTTTTTCAAAAAAATATTTTCCGCCGGTTAAGTTGTTGAGGGCTGATTTCTTGTCCTGTGATAAAAAGCCTTCTGTTTTGACTTCTAAACCTTTCAGGGGAGCATTTGCAAGCTTCTGGCACCATTTTTGAGTGAATTGCCAAAAGTCAGATTTTTGTTGAAATTGTGACGCCGGGGCTTAGGGATTTTTTTTCCAAAAAAATATTTTCCGCCGGTTAAGTTGTTGAGGGCTGATTTCTTGTCCTGTGATAAAAAGCCTTCTGTTATGACTTCTAAACCTATCAGGGGAGCATTTGCAAGCTTCTGGCACCATTTTTGAGTGAATTGCCAAAAGTCAGATTTTTGCTGAAATTATGACCCCGGGGCTTAGGGATTTTTTCAAAAAAATATTTTCCGCCGGTTAAGTTGTTGAGGGCTGATTTCTTGTCCTGTGATAAAAAGCCTTCTGTTTCCATCACCAACACTTTCAGGGGAGCATTTGCAAGCGTTTGGAACCATTTTTGAGTGAATTGCCAAAAGTCAGATTTTTGCTGAAATTGTCACCCCGGGGCTTAGGGATTTTTTCAAAAAAATATTTTCCGCCGGTTAAGTTGTTGAGGGCTGATTTCTTGTCCTGTGATAAAAAGCCTTCTGTTTTGACTTCTAAACCTTTCAGGGGAGCATTTGCAACCGATTGGGACCATTTTTGAGTGAATTGCTAAAAGTCAGATTTTTGCTGAAATTGTGACCCCGGGGCTTAGGGATTTTTTCAAAAAAATATTTTCCGCCGATTAAGTTGTTGAGCGCTGATTTTTTGTCCTGTGATAAAAAGCCTTCTGTTTCCATCACCAACACTTTCAGGGGAGCATTTGCAAGCGTTTGGCACCATTTTTGAGTGAATTGCCAAAAGTCAGATTTTTGCTGAAATTGTGACCCCGGGGCTTAGGGATTTTTTCAAAAAAATATTTTCGGCCGGTTAAGTTGTTGAGGGCTGATTTCTTGTCCTGTGATAAAAAGCCTTCTGTTTTGACTGCTAAACCTTTCAGGGGAGCATTTGCAAGCTTCTGGCACCATTTTTGAGTGAATTGCCAAAAGTCAGATTTTTGCTGAAATTGTGACCCCGGGGCTTAGGGATTTTTTCAAAAAAATATTTTCCGCCGGTCAAGTTGTTGAGGGCTGATTTCTTGTCCTGTGATAAAAAGCCTTCTGTTTCCATCGCCAAAGCTTTCAGGGGAGCATTTGCAACCGATTGGCACCATCTTTGAGTGAATTGCTAAAAGTCAGATTTTTGCTGAAATTGTGACCCCGGGGCTTAGGGATTTTTTCAAAAAAATATTTTCCGCCGGTTAAGTTGTTGAGGGCTGATTTCTTGTCCTGTGATAAAAAGCCTTCTGTTTTGACTTCTAAACCTTTCAGGGGAGCATTTGCAAGCTTCTGGCACCATTTTTGAGTGAATTGCCAAAAGTCAGATTTTTGTTGAAATTGTGACGCCGGGGCTTAGGGATTTTTTTTCCAAAAAAATATTTTCCGCCGGTTAAGTTGTTGAGGGCTGATTTCTTGTCCTGTGATAAAAAGCCTTCTGTTATGACTTCTAAACCTTTCAGGGGAGCATTTGCAAGCTTCTGGCACCATTTTTGAGTGAATTGCCAAAAGTCAGATTTTTGCTGAAATTGTGACCCCGGGGCTTAGGGATTTTTTCAAAAAAATATTTTCCGCCGGTTAAGTTGTTGAGGGCTGATTTCTTGTCCTGTGATAAAAAGCCTTCTGTTTCCATCACCAACACTTTCAGGGGAGCATTTGCAAGCGTTTGGCACCATTTTTGAGTGAATTGCCAAAAGTCAGATTTTTGCTGAAATTGTCACCCCGGGGCTTAGGGATTTTTTCAAAAAAATATTTTCCGCCGGTTAAGTTGTTGAGGGCTGATTTCTTGTCCTGTGATAAAAAGCCTTCTGTTTTGACTTCTAAACCTTTCAGGGGAGCATTTGCAACCGATTGGGACCATTTTTGAGTGAATTGCTAAAAGTCAGATTTTTGCTGAAATTGTGACCCCGGGGCTTAGGGATTTTTTCAAAAAAATATTTTCCGCCGATTAAGTTGTTGAGGGCTGATTTCTTGTCCTGTGATAAAAAGCCTTCTGTTTTGACTTCTAAACCTTTCAGGGGAGCATTTGCAAGCTTCTGGCACCATTTTTGAGTGAATTGCCAAAAGTCAGATTTTTGCTGAAATTGTGACCCCGGGGCTTAGGGATTTTTTCAAAAAAATATTTTCGGCCGGTTAAGTTGTTGAGGGCTGATTTCTTGTCCTGTGATAAAAAGCCTTCTGTTTTGACTGCTAAACCTTTCAGGGGAGCATTTGCAAGCTTCTGGCACCATTTTTGAGTGAATTGCCAAAAGTCAGATTTTTGCTGAAATTGTGACCCCGGGGCTTAGGGATTTTTTCAAAACAATATTTTCCGCCGGTTAAGTTGTTGAGGGCTGATTTCTTGTCCTGTGATAAAAAGCCTTCTGTTTTGACTTCTAAACCTTTCAGGGGAGCATTTGCAAGCTTCTGGCACCATTTTTGAGTGAATTGCCAAAAGTCAGATTTTTGCTGAAATTGTGACCCCGGGGCTTAGGGATTTTTTCAAAAAAATATTTTCGGCCGGTTAAGTTGTTGAGGGCTGATTTCTTGTCCTGTGATAAAAAGCCTTCTGTTTTGACTTCTAAACCTTTCAGGGGAGCATTTGCAAGCTTCTGGCACCATTTTTGAGTGAATTGCCAAAAGTCAGATTTTTGCTGAAATTGTGACCCCGGGGCTTAGGGATTTTTTCAAAAAAATATTTTCCGCCGGTCAAGTTGTTGAGGGCTGATTTCTTGTCCTGTGATAAAAAGCCTTCTGTTTCCATCGCCAAAGCTTTCAGGGGAGCATTTGCAACCGATTGGCACCATCTTTGAGTGAATTGCTAAAAGTCAGATTTTTGCTGAAATTGTGACCCCGGGGCTTAGGAATTTTTTCAAAAAAATATTTTCCGCCGGTTAAGTTGTTGAGGGCTGATTTCTTGTCCTGTGATAAAAAGCCTTCTGTTTTGACTTCTAAACCTTTCAGGGGAGCATTTGCAAGCTTCTGGCACCATTTTTGAGTGAATTGCCAAAAGTCAGATTTTTGTTGAAATTGTGACGCCGGGGCTTAGGGATTTTTTTTCCAAAAAAATATTTTCCGCCGGTTAAGTTGTTGAGGGCTGATTTCTTGTCCTGTGATAAAAAGCCTTCTGTTTCCATCACCAACGCTTTCAGGGGAGCATTTGCAAGCTTCTGGCATCATTTTTGAGTGAATTGCCAAAAGTCAGATTTTTGCTGAAATTGTGACCATGGGGCTTAGGGATTTTTTCAAAAAAATATTTTCCGCCGGTTAAGTTGTTGAGGGCTGATTTCTTGTCCTGTGATAAAAAGCCTTCTGTTTTGACTTCTAAACCTTTCAGGGGAGCATTTGCAAGCTTCTGGCACCATTTTTGAGTGAATTGCCAAAAGTCAGATTTTTGCTGAAATTGTAACGCCGGGGCTTAGGGATTTTTTTTCCAAAAAAATATTTTCTGCCGGTTAAGTTGTTGAGGGCTGATTTCTTGTCCTGTGATAAAAAGCCTTCTGTTTCCATCCCCAAAGCTTTCAGGGGAGCATTTGCAAGCTTCTAGCATCATTTTTGAGTGAGTTGCCAAAAGTCAGATTTTTCCTGAAATTGTGACCCCGGGGCTTAGGGATTTTTTCAAAAAAATATTTTCCGCTGGTTAAGTTGTTGAGGGCTGATTTCTTGTCCTGTGATAAAAAGCCTTCTGTTATGACTTCTAAACCTTTCAGGGGAGCATTTGCAAGCTTCTGGCACCATTTTTGAGTGAATTGCCAAAAGTCAGATTTTTGCTGAAATTGTGACCCCGGGGCTTAGGGATTTTTTCTAAAAAATATTTTCCACCGGTTAAGTTGTTGAAGGCTGATTTCTTGTCCTGTGATAAAAAGCCTTCTGTTTCCATCCCCAAATCTTTCAGGGGAGCATTTGCAAGCGTTTGGCACCATTTTTGAGTGAATTGCCAAAAGTCAGATTTTTGCTGAAATTGTGACCCCGGGGCTTAGGGATTTTTTCAAAAAAATATTTTCCGCCGGTCAAATTGTTGAGGGCTGATTTCTTGTCCTGTGATAAAAAGCCTTCTGTTTCCATCGCCAAAGCTTTCAGGGGAGCATTTGCAAGCTTCTGGCACCATTTTTGAGTGAATTGCCAAAAGTCAGATTTTTGCTGAAATTGTGACCCCGGGGCTTAGGGATTTTTTCAAAAAAATATTTTCCACCAGTCAAGTTGTTGAGGGCTGATTTCTTGTCTTGTGATAAAAAGCCTTCTGTTTCCATCCCCAAAGCTTTCAGGGGAGCATTTGCAAGCTTCGAGCATCATTTTTGAGTGAGTTGCCAAAAGTCAGATTTTTGCTGAAATTGTGACCCCGGGGCTTAGGGATTTTTTCAAAAAAATATTTTCCGCCGGTTAAGTTGTTGAGGGCTGATTTCTTGTCCTGTGATAAAAAGCCTTCTGTTATGACTTCTAAACCTTTCAGGGGAGCATTTGCAAGCGTTTGGCACCATTTTTGAGTGAATTGCCAAAAGTCAGATTTTTGCTGAAATTGTGACCCCGGGGCTTAGGGATTTTTTCAAAAAAATATTTTCCGCCGGTCAAGTTGTTGAGGGCTGATTTCTTCTCCTGTGATAAAAAGCCTTCTGTTTCCATCGCCAAAGCTTTCAGGGGAGCATTTGCAACCGATTGGCACCATTTTTGAGTGAATTGCCAAAAGTCAGATTTTTGCTGAAATTGTGACCCCGGGGCTTAGGGATTTTTTCTAAAAAATATTTTCCACCGGTTAAGTTGTTGAAGGCTGATTTCTTGTCCTGTGATAAAAAGCCTTCTGTTTCCATCCCCAAATCTTTCAGGGGAGCATTTGCAAGCGTTTGGCACCATTTTTGAGTGAATTGCCAAAAGTCAGATTTTTGCTGAAATTGTGACCCCGGGGCTTAGGGATTTTTTCAAAAAAATATTTTCCGCCGGTCAAATTGTTGAGGGCTGATTTCTTGTCCTGTGATAAAAAGCCTTCTGTTTCCATCGCCAAAGCTTTCAGGGGAGCATTTGCAAGCTTCTGGCACCATTTTTGAGTGAATTGCCAAAAGTCAGATTTTTGCTGAAATTGTGACCCCGGGGCTTAGGGATTTTTTCAAAAAAATATTTTCCACCAGTCAAGTTGTTGAGGGCTGATTTCTTGTCTTGTGATAAAAAGCCTTCTGTTTCCATCCCCAAAGCTTTCAGGGGAGCATTTGCAAGCTTCGAGCATCATTTTTGAGTGAGTTGCCAAAAGTCAGATTTTTGCTGAAATTGTGACCCCGGGGCTTAGGGATTTTTTCAAAAAAATATTTTCCGCCGGTTAAGTTGTTGAGGGCTGATTTCTTCTCCTGTGATAAAAAGCCTTCTGTTTCCATCGCCAAAGCTTTCAGGGGAGCATTTGCAACCGATTGGCACCATTTTTGAGTGAATTGCCAAAAGTCAGTTTTTTGCTGAAATTGTGACCCCGGGGCTTAGGGATTTTTTCAAAAAAATATTTTCCGCCGGTTAAGTTGTTGAGGGCTGATTTCTTGTCCTGTGATAAAAAGCCTTCTGTTTCCATCGAAAAAGCTTTCAGGGGAGCATGTGCAACCGATTGGCACCATTTTTGAGTGAATTGCCAAAAGTCAGTTTTTTGCTGAAATTGTGACGCCGGGGCTTAGGGATTTTTTCAAAAAAAAAATTTCCACCAGTTAAGTTGTTGAGGGCTGATATCTTGTCTTGTGATAAAAAGCCTTCTGTTTCCATCCCCAAAGCTTTCAGGGGAGCATTTGCAAGCTTCTAGCATCATTTTTGAGTGAGTTGCGAAAAGTCAGATTTTTGCTGAAATTGTGATCCCGGGGCTTAGGGATTTTTTCAAAAAAATATTTTCCACCAGTTAAGTTGTTGAGGGCTGATTTCTTGTCTTGTGATAAAAAGCCTTCTGTTTCCATCCCCAAAGCTTTCAGGGGAGCATTTGCAAGCTTCTAGCATCATTTTTGAGTGAGTTGCCAAAAGTCAGACTTTTGCTGAAATTGTGACCCCGGGGCTTAGGGATTTTTTCAAAAAAATATTTTCCGCCGGTTAAGTTGTTGAGGGCTGATTTCTTCTCCTGTGATAAAAAGACTTCTGTTTTGACTGCTAAACCTTTCAGGGGAGCATTTGCAAGCTTCTGGCACCATTTTTGAGTGAATTGCCAAAAGTCAGATTTTTGCTGACATTGTGACCCCGGGGCTTAGGGATTTTTTCAAAAAAATATTTTCCGCCGGTCAAGTTGTTGAGGGCTGATTTCTTGTCCTGTGATAAAAAGCCTTCTGTTTCCATCGCCAAAGCTTTCAGGGGAGCATTTGCAAGCTGCTAGCATCATTTTTGAGTGAGTTGCCAAAAGTCAGATTTTTGCTGAAATTGTGACCCCAGGGCTTAGGGATTTTTTCTAAAAAATATTTTCCGCCGGTTAAGTTGTTGAGGGCTGATTTCTTGTCCTGTGATAAAAAGCCTTCTGTTTCCATCACCAACGCTTTCAGGGGAGCAGTTGCAAGCTTCTGGCATCATTTTTGAGTGAATTGCCAAAAGTCAGATTTTTCCTGAAATTGTGACCCCGGGGCTTAGGGATTTTTTCAAAAAAATATTTTCCGCCGGTTAAGTTGTTGAGGGCTGATTTCTTCTCCTGTGATAAAAAGACTTCTGTTTTGACTGCTAAACCTTTCAGGGGAGCATTTGCAAGCTTCTGGCACCATTTTTGAGTGAATTGCCAAAAGTCAGATTTTTGCTGAAATTGTGACCCCGGGGCTTAGGGATTTTTTCAAAAAAATAATTTCCGCCGGTTAAGTTGTTGAGGCCTGATTTCTTGTCCTGTGATAAAAAGCCTTCTGTTTTGACTTCTAAACCTTTCAGGGGAGCATTTGCAACCGATTGGGACCATTTTTGACTGAACTGCTAAAAGTCAGATTTTTGCTGAAATTGTGACCCTGGGGGTTAGGGATTTTTTCAAAAAAATATTTTCCGCCGGTCAAGTTGTTGAGGGCTGATTTCTTGTCCTGTGATAAAAAGCCTTCTGTTTTGACTTCTAAACCTTTCAGGGGAGCATTTGCAAGCTTCTGGCACCATTTTTGAGTGAATTGCCAAAAGTCAGATTTTTGCTGAAATTGTGACCCCGGGGCTTAGGGATTTTTTCAAAAAAATGTTTTCCTGCCGGTTAAGTTGTTGAGGGCTGATTTCTTGTCCTGTGATAAAAAGCCTTCTGTTTCCATCCCCAAAGCTTTTAGGGGAGCATTTGCAAGCGTTTGGCACCATTTTTGAGTGAATTGCCAAAAGTCAGATTTTTGCTGAAATTGTGACCCCGGGGCTTAGGGATTTTTTCAAAAAAATATTTTCCGCCCGTTAAGTTGTGGAGGGCTGATTTCTTGTCCTGTGATAAAAAGCCTTCTGTTTTGACTTCTAAACCTTTCAGGGGAGCATTTGCAAGCTTCTGGCACCATTTTTGAGTGAATTGCCAAAAGTCAGATTTTTGCTGAAATTGTGACCCCAGGGCTTAGGGATTTTTTCAAAAAAATATTTTCCGCCCGTTAAGTTGTGGAGGGCTGATTTCTTGTCCTGTGATAAAAAGCCTTCTTTTTCCATCCCCAAAGCTTTCAGGGGAGCATTTGCAACCGATTGGCACCATTTTTGAGTGAATTGCCAAAAGTCAGATTTTTCCTGAAATTGTGACCTTAGGGATTTTTTCAAAAAAATATTTTCCGCCGGTTAAGTTGTTGAGGGCTGATTTCTTGTCCTGTGATAAAAAGACTTCTGTTTTGACTGCTAAACCTTTCAGGGGAGCATTTGCAAGCTTCTGGCACCATTTCTGAGTGAATTGCCAAAAGTCAGATTTTTGCTGAAATTGTGACCCCGGGGCTTAGGGATTTTTTCAAAAAAATATTTTCCGCCGGTTAAGTTGTTGAGGGCTGATTTCTTGTCCTGTGATAAAAAGCCTTCTGTTTTGACTTCTAAACCTTTCAGGGGAGCATTTGCAACCGATTGGCACCATTTTTGAGTGAATTGCTAAAAGTCAGATTTTTGCTGAAATTGTGACCCCGGGGCTTAGGGATTTTTTCAAAAAAATATTTTCCGCCGATTAAGTTGTTGAGTGCTGATTTTTTGTCCTGTGATAAAAAGCCTTCTGTTTCCATCACCAACACTTTCAGGGGAGCATTTGCAAGCGTTTGGCACCATTTTTGAGTGAATTGCCAAAAGTCAGTTTTTTCCTGAAATTGTGACGCCGGGGCTTAGGGATTTTTTCAAAACAATATTTTCCGCCGGTTAAGTTGTTGAGGGCTGATTTCTTGTCCTGTGATAAAAAGCCTTCTGTTTTGACTTCTAAACCTTTCAGGGGAGCATTTGCAAGCTTCTGGCACCATTTTTGAGTGAATTGCCAAAAGTCAGATTTTTGCTGAAATTGTGACCCCGGGGCTTAGGGATTTTTTCAAAAAAATATTTTCGGCCGGTTAAGTTGTTGAGGGCTGATTTCTTGTCCTGTGATAAAAAGCCTTCTGTTTTGACTGCTAAACCATTCAGGGGAGCATTTGCAAGCTTCTGGCACCATTTTTGAGTGAATTGCCAAAAGTCAGATTTTTGCTGAAATTGTGACCCCGGGGCTTAGGGATTTTTTTAAAAAAATATTTTCCGCCGGTCAAGTTGTTGAGGGCTGATTTCTTGTCCTGTGATAAAAAGCCTTCTGTTTTGACTTCTAAACCTTTCAGGGGAGCATTTGCAAGCTTCTGGCACCATTTTTGAGTGAATTGCCAAAAGTCAGATTTTTGCTGAAATTGTGACCCCGGGGCTTAGGGATTTTTTCAAAAAAATATTTTCGGCCGGTTAAGTTGTTGAGGGCTGATTTCTTGTCCTGTGATAAAAAGCCTTCTGTTTTGACTGCTAAACCATTCAGGGGAGCATTTGCAAGCTTCTGGCACCATTTTTGAGTGAATTGCCAAAAGTCAGATTTTTGCTGAAATTGTGACCCCGGGGCTTAGGGATTTTTTTAAAAAAATATTTTCCGCCGGTCAAGTTGTTGAGGGCTGATTTCTTGTCCTGTGATAAAAAGCCTTCTGTTTCCATCGCCAAAGCTGTCAGGGGAGCATTTGCAACCGATTGGCACCATCTTTGAGTGAATTGCTAAAAGTCAGATTTTTGCTGAAATTGTGACCCCGGGGCTTAGGGATTTTTTCAAAAAAATATTTTCCGCCGGTTAAGTTGTTGAGGGCTGATTTCTTGTCCTGTGATAAAAAGCCTTCTGTTTTGACTTCTAAACCTTTCAGGGGAGCATTTGCAAGCTTCTGGCACCATTTTTGAGTGAATTGCCAAAAGTCAGATTTTTGTTGAAATAATGACGCCGGGGCTTAGGGATTTTTTTTCCAAAAAAATATTTTCCGCCGGTTAAGTTGTTGAGGGCTGATTTCTTGTCCTGTGATAAAAAGCCTTCTGTTTTGACTTCTAAACCTTTCAGGGGAGCATTTGCAACCGATTGGGACCATTTTTGAGTGAATTGCTAAAAGTCAGATTTTTGCTGAAATTGTGACCCCGGGGCTTAGGGATTTTTTCAAAAAAATATTTTCCGCCGATTAAGTTGTTGAGCGCTGATTTTTTGTCCTGTGATAAAAAGCCTTCTGTTTCCATCACCAACACTTTCAGGGGAGCATTTGCAAGCGTTTGGCACCATTTTTGAGTGAATTGCCAAAAGTCAGTTTTTTCCTGAAATTGTGACGCCGGGGCTTAGGGATTTTTTCAAAACAATATTTTCCGCCGGTTAAGTTGTTGAGGGCTGATTTCTTGTCCTGTGATAAAAAGCCTTCTGTTTTGACTTCTAAACCTTTCAGGGGAGCATTTGCAAGCTTCTGGCACCATTTTTGAGTGAATTGCCAAAAGTCAGATTTTTGCTGAAATTGTGACCCCGGGGCTTAGGGATTTTTTCAAAAAAATATTTTCGGCCGGTTAAGTTGTTGAGGGCTGATTTCTTGTCCTGTGATAAAAAGCCTTCTGTTTTGACTGCTAAACCATTCAGGGGAGCATTTGCAAGCTTCTGGCACCATTTTTGAGTGAATTGCCAAAAGTCAGATTTTTGCTGAAATTGTGACCCCGGGGCTTAGGGATTTTTTTAAAAAAATATTTTCCGCCGGTCAAGTTGTTGAGGGCTGATTTCTTGTCCTGTGATAAAAAGCCTTCTGTTTTGACTTCTAAACCTTTCAGGGGAGCATTTGCAAGCTTCTGGCACCATTTTTGAGTGAATTGCCAAAAGTCAGATTTTTGCTGAAATTGTGACCCCGGGGCTTAGGGATTTTTTCAAAAAAATATTTTCGGCCGGTTAAGTTGTTGAGGGCTGATTTCTTGTCCTGTGATAAAAAGCCTTCTGTTTTGACTGCTAAACCATTCAGGGGAGCATTTGCAAGCTTCTGGCACCATTTTTGAGTGAATTGCCAAAAGTCAGATTTTTGCTGAAATTGTGACCCCGGGGCTTAGGGATTTTTTTAAAAAAATATTTTCCGCCGGTCAAGTTGTTGAGGGCTGATTTCTTGTCCTGTGATAAAAAGCCTTCTGTTTCCATCGCCAAAGCTGTCAGGGGAGCATTTGCAACCGATTGGCACCATCTTTGAGTGAATTGCTAAAAGTCAGATTTTTGCTGAAATTGTGACCCCGGGGCTTAGGGATTTTTTCAAAAAAATATTTTCCGCCGGTTAAGTTGTTGAGGGCTGATTTCTTGTCCTGTGATAAAAAGCCTTCTGTTTTGACTTCTAAACCTTTCAGGGGAGCATTTGCAAGCTTCTGGCACCATTTTTGAGTGAATTGCCAAAAGTCAGATTTTTGTTGAAATAATGACGCCGGGGCTTAGGGATTTTTTTTCCAAAAAAATATTTTCCGCCGGTTAAGTTGTTGAGGGCTGATTTCTTGTCCTGTGATAAAAAGCCTTCTGTTTTGACTTCTAAACCTTTCAGGGGAGCATTTGCAACCGATTGGGACCATTTTTGAGTGAATTGCTAAAAGTCAGATTTTTGCTGAAATTGTGACCCCGGGGCTTAGGGATTTTTTCAAAAAAATATTTTCCGCCGATTAAGTTGTTGAGCGCTGATTTTTTGTCCTGTGATAAAAAGCCTTCTGTTTCCATTACCAACACTTTCAGGGGAGCATTTGCAAGCGTTTGGCACCATTTTTGAGTGAATTGCCAAAAGTCAGATTTTTGCTGAAATTGTGACCCCGGGGCTTAGGGATTTTTTCAAAAAAATATTTTCCGCCGGTTAAGTTGTTGAGGGCTGATTTCTTGTCCTGTGATAAAAAGCCTTCTGTTTTGACTTCTAAACCTTTCAGGGGAGCATTTGCAAGCTTCTGGCACCATTTTTGAGTGAATTGCCAAAAGTCAGATTTTTGCTGAAATTGTGACCCCGGGGCTTAGGGATTTTTTCAAAAAAATATTTTCGGCCGGTTAAGTTGTTGAGGGCTGATTTCTTGTCCTGTGATAAAAAGCCTTCTGTTTTGACTGCTAAACCTTTCAGGGGAGCATTTGCAAGCTTCTGGCACCATTTTTGAGTGAATTGCCAAAAGTCAGATTTTTGCTGAAATTGTGACCCCGGGGCTTAGGGATTTTTTTAAAAAAATATTTTCCGCCGGTCAAGTTGTTGAGGGCTGATTTCTTGTCCTGTGATAAAAAGCCTTCTGTTTCCATCGCCAAAGCTTTCAGGGGAGCATTTGCAACCGATTGGCACCATTTTTGAGTGAATTGCCAAAAGTCAGATTTTTGCTGAAATGGTCACCCCGGGGCTTAGGGATTTTTTCAAAAAAATATTTTCCGCCGGTCAAGTTGTTGAGGGCTGATTTCTTGTCCTGTGATAAAAAGCCTTCTGTTTCCATCGCCAAAGCTTTCAGGGGAGCATTTGCAACCGATTGGCACCATTTTTGAGTGAATTGCCAAAAGTCAGATTTTTGCTGAAATGGTCACCCCGGGGCTTAGGGATTTTTTCAAAAAAATATTTTCCGCCGGTTAAGTTGTTGAGGGCTGATTTCTTGTCCTGTGATAAAAAGCCTTCTGTTTTGACTTCTAAACCTTTCAGGGGAGCATTTGCAACCGATTGGGACCATTTTTGAGTGAATTGCTAAAAGTCAGATTTTTGCTGAAATTGTGACCCCGGGGCTTAGGGATTTTTTCAAAAAAATATTTTCCGCCGATTAAGTTGTTGAGCGCTGATTTTTTGTCCTGTGATAAAAAGCCTTCTGTTTCCATTACCAACACTTTCAGGGGAGCATTTGCAAGCGTTTGGCACCATTTTTGAGTGAATTGCCAAAAGTCAGATTTTTGCTGAAATTGTGACGCCGGGGCTTAGGGATTTTTTCAAAAAAATATTTTCCGCCGGTTAAGTTGTTGAGGGCTGATTTCTTGTCCTGTGATAAAAAGCCTTCTGTTTTGACTTCTAAACCTTTCAGGGGAGCATTTGCAAGCTTCTGGCACCATTTTTGAGTGAATTGCCAAAAGTCAGATTTTTGCTGAAATTGTGACCCCGGGGCTTAGGGATTTTTTCAAAAAAATATTTTCGGCCGGTTAAGTTGTTGAGGGCTGATTTCTTGTCCTGTGATAAAAAGCCTTCTGTTTTGACTGCTAAACCATTCAGGGGAGCATTTGCAAGCTTCTGGCACCATTTTTGAGTGAATTGCCAAAAGTCAGATTTTTGCTGAAATTGTGACCCCGGGGCTTAGGGATTTTTTAAAAAAAATATTTTCCGCCGGTCAAGTTGTTGAGGGCTGATTTCTTGTCCTGTGATAAAAAGCCTTCTGTTTTGACTTCTAAACCTTTCAGGGGAGCATTTGCAAGCTTCTGGCACCATTTTTGAGTGAATTGCCAAAAGTCAGATTTTTGCTGAAATTGTGACCCCGGGGCTTAG
This sequence comes from Podarcis muralis, assembly GCF_964188315.1. Taxonomy (NCBI): domain Eukaryota; kingdom Metazoa; phylum Chordata; class Lepidosauria; order Squamata; family Lacertidae; genus Podarcis; species Podarcis muralis. The sequence continues at coordinate 9,962,215 of NC_135659.1, read as the reverse complement.
GGATTTTTTCAAAAAAATATTTTCGGCCGGTTAAGTTGTTGAGGGCTGATTTCTTGTCCTGTGATAAAAAGCCTTCTGTTTTGACTGCTAAACCATTCAGGGGAGCATTTGCAAGCTTCTGGCACCATTTTTGAGTGAATTGCCAAAAGTCAGATTTTTGCTGAAATTGTGACCCCGGGGCTTAGGGATTTTTTTAAAAAAATATTTTCCGCCGGTCAAGTTGTTGAGGGCTGATTTCTTGTCCTGTGATAAAAAGCCTTCTGTTTCCATCGCCAAAGCTGTCAGGGGAGCATTTGCAACCGATTGGCACCATCTTTGAGTGAATTGCTAAAAGTCAGATTTTTGCTGAAATTGTGACCCCGGGGCTTAGGGATTTTTTCAAAAAAATATTTTCCGCCGGTTAAGTTGTTGAGGGCTGATTTCTTGTCCTGTGATAAAAAGCCTTCTGTTTTGACTTCTAAACCTTTCAGGGGAGCATTTGCAAGCTTCTGGCACCATTTTTGAGTGAATTGCCAAAAGTCAGATTTTTGTTGAAATAATGACGCCGGGGCTTAGGGATTTTTTTTCCAAAAAAATATTTTCCGCCGGTTAAGTTGTTGAGGGCTGATTTCTTGTCCTGTGATAAAAAGCCTTCTGTTTTGACTTCTAAACCTTTCAGGGGAGCATTTGCAACCGATTGGGACCATTTTTGAGTGAATTGCTAAAAGTCAGATTTTTGCTGAAATTGTGACCCCGGGGCTTAGGGATTTTTTCAAAAAAATATTTTCCGCCGATTAAGTTGTTGAGCGCTGATTTTTTGTCCTGTGATAAAAAGCCTTCTGTTTCCATTACCAACACTTTCAGGGGAGCATTTGCAAGCGTTTGGCACCATTTTTGAGTGAATTGCCAAAAGTCAGATTTTTGCTGAAATTGTGACCCCGGGGCTTAGGGATTTTTTCAAAAAAATATTTTCCGCCGGTTAAGTTGTTGAGGGCTGATTTCTTGTCCTGTGATAAAAAGCCTTCTGTTTTGACTTCTAAACCTTTCAGGGGAGCATTTGCAAGCTTCTGGCACCATTTTTGAGTGAATTGCCAAAAGTCAGATTTTTGCTGAAATTGTGACCCCGGGGCTTAGGGATTTTTTCAAAAAAATATTTTCGGCCGGTTAAGTTGTTGAGGGCTGATTTCTTGTCCTGTGATAAAAAGCCTTCTGTTTTGACTGCTAAACCTTTCAGGGGAGCATTTGCAAGCTTCTGGCACCATTTTTGAGTGAATTGCCAAAAGTCAGATTTTTGCTGAAATTGTGACCCCGGGGCTTAGGGATTTTTTTAAAAAAATATTTTCCGCCGGTCAAGTTGTTGAGGGCTGATTTCTTGTCCTGTGATAAAAAGCCTTCTGTTTACATCGCCAAAGCTGTCAGGGGAGCATTTGCAACCGATTGGCACCATCTTTGAGTGAATTGCTAAAAGTCAGATTTTTGCTGAAATTGTGACCCCGGGGCTTAGGGATTTTTTCAAAAAAATATTTTCCGCCGGTTAAGTTGTTGAGGGCTGATTTCTTGTCCTGTGATAAAAAGCCTTCTGTTTTGACTTCTAAACCTTTCAGGGGAGCATTTGCAAGCTTCTGGCACCATTTTTGAGTGAATTGCCAAAAGTCAGATTTTTGTTGAAATTGTGATGCCGGGGCTTAGGGATTTTTTTTCCAAAAAAATATTTTCCGCCGGTTAAGTTGTTGAGGGCTGATTTCTTGTCCTGTGATAAAAAGCCTTCTGTTATGACTTCTAAACCTTTCAGGGGAGCATTTGCAAGCTTCTGGCACCATTTTTGAGTGAATTGCCAAAAGTCAGATTTTTGCTGAAATTGTGACCCTGGGGCTTAGGGATTTTTTCAAAAAAATATTTTCCGCGGGTTAAGTTGTTGAGGGCTGATTTCTTGTCCTGTGATAAAAAGCCTTCTATTTGACTTCTAAACCTTTCAGGGGAGCATTTGCAACCGATTGGGACAATTTTTGAGTGAATTGCTAAAAGTCAGATTTTTGCTGAAATTGTGACCCCGGGGCTTAGGGATTTTTTCAAAAAAATATTTTCCGCCGGTTAAGTTGTTGAGGGCTGATTTCTTGTCCTGTGATAAAAAGCCTTCTGTTTCCATCACCAACGCTTTCAGGGGAGCATTTGCAAGCTTCTGGCATCATTTTTGAGTGAATTGCCAAAACTCAGATTTTTGCTGAAATTGTGACCATGGGGCTTAGGGATTTTTTCAAAAAAATATTTTCCGCCGGTTAAGTTGTTGAGGGCTGATTTCTTGTCCTGTGATAAAAAGCCTTCTGTTTTGACTTCTAAACCTTTCAGGGGAGCATTTGCAAGCTTCTGGCACCATTTTTGAGTGAATTGCCAAAAGTCAGATTTTTGCTGAAATTGTGACGCCGGGGCTTACGGATTTTTTTTCCAAAAAAATATTTTCCGCCGGTTAAGTTGTTGAGGGCTGATTTCTTGTCCTGTGATAAAAAGCCTTCTGTTTCCATCCCCAAAGCTTTCAGGGGAGCATTTGCAAGCTTCTAGCATCATTTTTGAGTGAGTTGCCAAAAGTCAGATTTTTCCTGAAATTGTGACCCCGGGGCTTAGGGATTTTTTCAAAAAAATATTTTCCGCTGGTTAAGTTGTTGAGGGCTGATTTCTTGTCCTGTGATAAAAAGCCTTCTGTTATGACTTCTAAACCTTTCAGGGGAGCATTTGCAAGCTTCTGGGACCATTTTTGAGTGAATTGCCAAAAGTCAGATTTTTGCTGAAATTGTGACCCCGGGGCTTAGGGATTTTTTCAAAAAAATATTTTCCGCCGGTCAAGTTGTTGAGGACTGATTTCTTGTCCTGTGATAAAAAGCCTTCTGTTTCCATCGCCAAAGCTTTCAGGGGAGCATTTGCAACCGATTGGCACCATTTCTGAGTGAATTGCCAAAAGTCAGATTTTTGCTGAAATTGTGACGGCCGGGCTTAGGGATTTTTTCAAAAAAATATTTTCCACCAGTCAAGTTGTTGAGGGCTGATTTCTTGTCTTGTGATAAAAAGCCTTCTGTTTCCATCCCCAAAGCTTTCAGGGGAGCATTTGCAAGCTTCTAGCATCATTTTTGAGTGAGTTGCCAAAAGTCAGATTTTTGCTGAAATTGTGACCCCGGGGCTTAGGGATTTTTTCAAAAAAATATTTTCCGCCGGTTAAGTTGTTGAGGGCTGATTTCTTGTCCTGTGATAAAAAGCCTTCTGTTATGACTTCTAAACCTTTCAGGGGAGCATTTGCAAGCGTTTGGCACCATTTTTGAGTGAATTGCCAAAAGTCAGATTTTTGCTGAAATTGTGACCCCGGGGCTTAGGGATTTTTTCAAAAAAATATTTTCCGCCGGTCAAGTTGTTGAGGGCTGATTTCTTGTCCTGTGATAAAAAGCCTTCTGTTTCCATCGCCAAAGCTTTCAGGGGAGCATTTGCAACCGATTGGCACCATTTTTGAGTGAATTGCCAAAAGTCAGTTTTTTGCTGAAATTGTGACCCCGGGGCTTAGGGATTTTTTCAAAAAAATATTTTCCGCCGGTTAAGTTGTTGAGGGCTGATTTCTTGTCCTGTGATAAAAAGCCTTCTGTTTCCATCGAAAAAGCTTTCAGGGGAGCATTTGCAACCGATTGGCACCATTTTTGAGTGAATTGCCAAAAGTCAGTTTTTTGCTGAAATTGTGACGCCGGGGCTTAGGGATTTTTTCAAAAAAAAAAAATTCCACCAGTTAAGTTGTTGAGGGCTGATATCTTGTCTTGTGATAAAAAGCCTTCTGTTTCCATCCCCAAAGCTTTCAGGGGAGCATTTGCAAGCTTCTAGCATCATTTTTGAGTGAGTTGCGAAAAGTCAGATTTTTGCTGAAATTGTGATCCCGGGGCTTAGGGATTTTTTCAAAAAAATATTTTCCACCAGTTAAGTTGTTGAGGGCTGATTTCTTGTCTTGTGATAAAAAGCCTTCTGTTTCCATCCCCAAAGCTTTCAGGGGAGCATTTGCAAGCTTCTAGCATCATTTTTGAGTGAGTTGCCAAAAGTCAGATTTTTGCTGAAATTGTGACCCCGGGGCTTAGGGATTTTTTCAAAAAAATATTTTCCGCCGGTTAAGTTGTTGAGGGCTGATTTCTTGTCCTGTGATAAAAAGCCTTCTGTTTCCATCGAAAAAGCTTTCAGGGGAGCATTTGCAACCGATTGGCACCATTTTTGAGTGAATTGCCAAAAGTCAGTTTTTTGCTGAAATTGTGACGCCGGGGCTTAGGGATTTTTTCAAAAAAAAAATTTCCACCAGTTAAGTTGTTGAGGGCTGATATCTTGTCTTGTGATAAAAAGCCTTCTGTTTCCATCCCCAAAGCTTTCAGGGGAGCATTTGCAAGCTTCTAGCATCACTTTTGAGTGAGTTGCGAAAAGTCAGATTTTTGCTGAAATTGTGACCCCGGGGCTTAGGGATTTTTTCAAAAAAATATTTTCCGCCGGTCAAGTTGTTGAGGGCTGATTTCTTGTCCTGTGATAAAAAGCCTTCTGTTTCCATCGCCAAAGCTTTCAGGGGAGCATTTGCAACCGATTGGCACCATTTTTGAGTGAATTGCCAAAAGTCAGATTTTTGCTGAAATGGTCACCCCGGGGCTTAGGGATTTTTTCAAAAAAATATTTTCCGCCGGTCAAGTTGTTGAGGGCTGATTTCTTGTCCTGTGATAAAAAGCCTTCTGTTTCCATCGCCAAAGCTTTCAGGGGAGCATTTGCAACCGATTGGCACCATTTTTGAGTGAATTGCCAAAAGTCAGATTTTTGCTGAAATGGTCACCCCGGGGCTTAGGGATTTTTTCAAAAAAATATTTTCCGCCGGTTAAGTTGTTGAGGGCTGATTTCTTGTCCTGTGATAAAAAGCCTTCTGTTTTGACTTCTAAACCTTTCAGGGGAGCATTTGCAACCGATTGGGACCATTTTTGAGTGAATTGCTAAAAGTCAGATTTTTGCTGAAATTGTGACCCCGGGGCTTAGGGATTTTTTCAAAAAAATATTTTCCGCTGATTAAGTTGTTGAGCGCTGATTTTTTGTCCTGTGATAAAAAGCCTTCTGTTTCCATTACCAACACTTTCAGGGGAGCATTTGCAAGCGTTTGGCACCATTTTTGAGTGAATTGCCAAAAGTCAGATTTTTGCTGAAATTGTGACCCCGGGGCTTAGGGATTTTTTCAAAAAAATATTTTCCGTCGGTTAAGTTGTTGAGGGCTGATTTCTTGTCCTGTGATAAAAAGCCTTCTGTTTCCATCCCCAAAGCTTTCAGGGGAGCATTTGCCAACGTTTGGCACCATTTTTGAGTGAATTGCCAAAAGTCAGATTTTTGCTGAAATTGTGACCCCGGGGCTTAGGGATTTTTTCAAAAAAATATTTTCCGCCGGTCAAGTTGTTGAGGGCTGATTTCTTGTCCTGTGATAAAAAGCCTTCTGTTTCCATCGCCAAAGCTGTCAGGGGAGCATTTGCAACCGATTGGCACCATCTTTGAGTGAATTGCTAAAAGTCAGATTTTTGCTGAAATTGTGACCCCGGGGCTTAGGGATTTTTTCAAAAAAATATTTCCCGCCGGTTAAGTTGTTGAGGGCTGATTTCTTGTCCTGTGATAAAAAGCCTTCTGTTTTGACTTCTAAACCTTTCAGGGGAGCATTTGCAAGCTTCTGGCACCATTTTTGAGTGAATTGCCAAAAGTCAGATTTTTGCTGAAATTGTGACCCCGGGGCTTAGGGATTTTTTCAAAAAAATATTTTCGGCCGGTTAAGTTGTTGAGGGCTGATTTCTTGTCCTGTGATAAAAAGCCTTCTGTTTTGACTGCTAAACCTTTCAGGGGAGCATTTGCAAGCTTCTGGCACCATTTTTGAGTGAATTGCCAAAAGTCAGATTTTTGCTGAAATTGTGACCCCGGGGCTTAGGGATTTTTTTAAAAAAATATTTTCCGCCGGTCAAGTTGTTGAGGGCTGATTTCTTGTCCTGTGATAAAAAGCCTTCTGTTTCCATCGCCAAAGCTGTCAGGGGAGCATTTGCAACCGATTGGCACCATCTTTGAGTGAATTGCTAAAAGTCAGATTTTTGCTGAAATTGTGACCCCGGGGCTTAGGGATTTTTTCAAAAAAATATTTTCCGCCGGTTAAGTTGTTGAGGGCTGATTTCTTGTCCTGTGATAAAAAGCCTTCTGTTTTGACTTCTAAACCTTTCAGGGGAGCATTTGCAAGCTTCTGGCACCATTTTTGAGTGAATTGCCAAAAGTCAGATTTTTGTTGAAATTGTGACGCCGGGGCTTAGGGATTTTTTTTCCAAAAAAATATTTTCCGCCGGTTAAGTTGTTGAGGGCTGATTTCTTGTCCTGTGATAAAAAGCCTTCTGTTTTGACTTCTAAACCTTTCAGGGGAGCATTTGCAACCGATTGGGACCATTTTTGAGTGAATTGCTAAAAGTCAGATTTTTGCTGACATTGTGACCCCGGGGCTTAGGGATTTTTTCAAAAAAATATTTTCCGCCGATTAAGTTGTTGAGCGCTGATTTTTTGTCCTGTGATAAAAAGCCTTCTGTTTCCATTACCAACACTTTCAGGGGAGCATTTGCAAGCGTTTGGCACCATTTTTGAGTGAATTGCCAAAAGTCAGATTTTTGCTGAAATTGTGACCCCGGGGCTTAGGGATTTTTTCAAAACAATATTTTCCGCCGGTTAAGTTGTTGAGGGCTGATTTCTTGTCCTGTGATAAAAAGCCTTCTGTTTTGACTTCTAAACCTTTCAGGGGAGCATTTGCAAGCTTCTGGCACCATTTTTGAGTGAATTGCCAAAAGTCAGATTTTTGCTGAAATTGTGACCCCGGGGCTTAGGGATTTTTTCAAAAAAATATTTTCGGCCGGTTAAGTTGTTGAGGGCTGATTTCTTGTCCTGTGATAAAAAGCCTTCTGTTTTGACTGCTAAACCTTTCAGGGGAGCATTTGCAAGCTTCTGGCACCATTTTTGAGTGAATTGCCAAAAGTCAGATTTTTGCTGAAATTGTGACCCCGGGGCTTAGGGATTTTTTTAAAAAAATATTTTCCGCCGGTCAAGTTGTTGAGGGCTGATTTCTTGTCCTGTGATAAAAAGCCTTCTGTTTCCATCGCCAAAGCTGTCAGGGGAGCATTTGCAACCGATTGGCACCATCTTTGAGTGAATTGCTAAAAGTCAGATTTTTGCTGAAATTGTGACGCCGGGGCTTAGGGATTTTTTTTCCAAAAAAATATTTTCCGCCGGTTAAGTTGTTGAGGGCTGATTTCTTGTCCTGTGATAAAAAGCCTTCTGTTTTGACTTCTAAACCTTTCAGGGGAGCATTTGCAACCGATTGGGACCATTTTTGAGTGAATTGCTAAAAGTCAGATTTTTGCTGAAATTGTGACCCCGGGGCTTAGGGATTTTTTCAAAAAAATATTTTCCGCCGATTAAGTTGTTGAGCGCTGATTTTTTGTCCTGTGATAAAAAGCCTTCTGTTTCCATTACCAACACTTTCAGGGGAGCATTTGCAAGCGTTTGGCACCATTTTTGAGTGAATTGCCAAAAGTCAGATTTTTGCTGAAATTGTGACCCCGGGGCTTAGGGATTTTTTCAAAACAATATTTTCCGCCGGTTAAGTTGTTGAGGGCTGATTTCTTGTCCTGTGATAAAAAGCCTTCTGTTTTGACTTCTAAACCTTTCAGGGGAGCATTTGCAAGCTTCTGGCACCATTTTTGAGTGAATTGCCAAAAGTCAGATTTTTGCTGAAATTGTGACCCCGGGGCTTAGGGATTTTTTCAAAAAAATATTTTCGGCCGGTTAAGTTGTTGAGGGCTGATTTCTTGTCCTGTGATAAAAAGCCTTCTGTTTTGACTGCTAAACCTTTCAGGGGAGCATTTGCAAGCTTCTGGCACCATTTTTGAGTGAATTGCCAAAAGTCAGATTTTTGCTGAAATTGTGACCCCGGGGCTTAGGGATTTTTTTAAAAAAATATTTTCCGCCGGTCAAGTTGTTGAGGGCTGATTTCTTGTCCTGTGATAAAAAGCCTTCTGTTTCCATCGCCAAAGCTGTCAGGGGAGCATTTGCAACCGATTGGCACCATCTTTGAGTGAATTGCTAAAAGTCAGATTTTTGCTGAAATTGTGACCCCGGGGCTTAGGGATTTTTTCAAAAAAATATTTTCCGCCGGTTAAGTTGTTGAGGGCTGATTTCTTGTCCTGTGATAAAAAGCCTTCTGTTTTGACTTCTAAACCTTTCAGGGGAGCATTTGCAAGCTTCTGGCACCATTTTTGAGTGAATTGCCAAAAGTCAGATTTTTTTTGAAATTGTGACGCCGGGGCTTAGGGATTTTTTTTCCAAAAAAATATTTTCCGCCGGTTAAGTTGTTGAGGGCTGATTTCTTGTCCTGTGATAAAAAGCCTTCTGTTTTGACTTCTAAACCTTTCAGGGGAGCATTTGCAAGCTTCTGGCACCATTTTTGAGTGAATTGCCAAAAGTCAGATTTTTGCTGAAATTGTGACCCTGGGGCTTAGGGATTTTTTCAAAAAAATATTTTCCGCGGGTTAAGTTGTTGAGGGCTGATTTCTTGTCCTGTGATAAAAAGCCTTCTATTTTGACTTCTAAACCTTTCAGGGGAGCATTTGCAACCGATTGGGACCATTTTTGAGTGAATTGCTAAAAGTCAAATTTTTGCTGAAATTGTGACCCCGGGGCTTAGGGATTTTTTCAAAAAAATATTTTCCGCCGGTTAAGTTGTTGAGGGCTGATTTCTTGTCCTGTGATAAAAAGCCTTCTGTTTCCATCACCAACGCTTTCAGGGGAGCATTTGCAAGCTTCTGGCATCATTTTTGAGTGAATTGCCAAAAGTCAGATTTTTGCTGAAATTGTGACCATGGGGCTTAGGGATTTTTTCAAAAAAATATTTTCCGCCGGTTAAGTTGTTGAGGGCTGATTTCTTGTCCTGTGATAAAAAGCCTTCTGTTTTGACTTCTAAACCTTTCAGGGGAGCATTTGCAAGCTTCTGGCACCATTTTTGAGTGAATTGCCAAAAGTCAGATTTTTGCTGAAATTGTGACGCCGGGGCTTAGGGATTTTTTTTCCAAAAAAATATTTTCCGCCGGTTAAGTTGTTGAGGGCTGATTTCTTGTCCTGTGATAAAAAGCCTTCTGTTTCCATCCCCAAAGCTTTCAGGGGAGCATTTGCAAGCTTCTAGCATCATTTTTGAGTGAGTTGCCAAAAGTCAGATTTTTCCTGAAATTGTGACCCCGGGGCTTAGGGATTTTTTCAAAAAAATATTTTCCGCTGGTTAAGTTGTTGAGGGCTGATTTCTTGTCCTGTGATAAAAAGCCTTCTGTTATGACTTCTAAACCTTTCAGGGGAGCATTTGCAAGCTTCTGGCACCATTTTTGAGTGAATTGCCAAAAGTCAGATTTTTGCTGAAATTGTGACCCCGGGGCTTAGGGATTTTTTCAAAAAAATATTTTCCGCCGGTCAAGTTGTTGAGGACTGATTTCTTGTCCTGTGATAAAAAGCCTTCTGTTTCCATCGCCAAAGCTTTCAGGGGAGCATTTGCAACCGATTGGCACCATTTTTGAGTGAATTGCCAAAAGTCAGATTTTTGCTGAAATTGTGACGGCCGGGCTTAGGGATTTTTTCAAAAAAATATTTTCCACCAGTCAAGTTGTTGAGGGCTGATTTCTTGTCTTGTGATAAAAAGCCTTCTGTTTCCATCGCCAAAGCTTTCAGGGGAGCATTTGCAACCGATTGGCACCATTTTTGAGTGAATTGCCAAAAGTCAGATTTTTGCTGAAATTGTGACCCCGGGGCTTAGGGATTTTTTCAAAAAAATATTTTCCGCCGGTTAAGTTGTTGAGGGCTGATTTCTTGTCCTGTGATAAAAAGCCTTCTGTTATGACTTCTAAACCTTTCAGGGGAGCATTTGCAAGCGTTTGGCACCATTTTTGAGTGAATTGCCAAAAGTCAGATTTTTGCTGAAATTGTGACCCCGGGGCTTAGGGATTTTTTCAAAAAAATATTTTCCGCCGGTCAAGTTGTTGAGGGCTGATTTCTTGTCCTGTGATAAAAAGCCTTCTGTTTCCATCGCCAAAGCTTTCAGGGGAGCATTTGCAACCGATTGGCACCATTTTTGAGTGAATTGCCAAAAGTCAGTTTTTTGCTGAAATTGTGACCCCGGGGCTTAGGGATTTTTTCAAAAAAATATTTTCCGCCGGTTAAGTTGTTGAGGGCTGATTTCTTGTCCTGTGATAAAAAGCCTTCTGTTTCCATCGAAAAAGCTTTCAGGGGAGCATTTGCAACCGATTGGCACCATTTTTGAGTGAATTGCCAAAAGTCAGTTTTTTGCTGAAATTGTGACGCCGGGGCTTAGGGATTTTTTCAAAAAAAAAAAATTCCACCAGTTAAGTTGTTGAGGGCTGATATCTTGTCTTGTGATAAAAAGCCTTCTGTTTCCATCCCCAAAGCTTTCAGGGGAGCATTTGCAAGCTTCTGGCACCATTTTTGAGTGAATTGCCAAAAGTCAGATTTTTGCTGACATTGTGACTCCGGGGCTTAGGGATTTTTTCAAAAAAATATTTTCCGCCGGTTAAGTTGTTGAGGGCTGATTTCTTGTCCTGTGATAAAAAGCCTTCTGTTTCCATCACCAACACTTTCAGGGGAGCATTTGCAAGCGTTTGGCACCATTTTTGAGTGAATTGCCAAAAGTCAGATTTTTGCTGAAATTGTGACCTCGGGGCTTAGGGATTTTTTCAAAAAAATATTTTCCGCCGGTCAAGTTGTTGAGGGCTGATTTCTTGTCCTGTGATAAAAAGCCTTCTGTTTTGACTTCTAAACCTTTCAGGGGAGCATTTGCAAGCGTTTGGCACCATTTTTGAGTGAATTGCCAAAAGTCAGATTTTTGCTGAAATTGTGACCCCGGGGCTTAGGGATTTTTTCTAAAAAATATTTTCCACCGGTTAAGTTGTTGAAGGCTGATTTCTTGTCCTGTGATAAAAAGCCTTCTGTTTCCATCCCCAAATCTTTCAGGGGAGCATTTGCAAGCGTTTGGCACCATTTTTGAGTGAATTGCCAAAAGTCAGATTTTTGCTGAAATTGTGACCCCGGGGCTTAGGGATTTTTTCAAAAAAATATTTTCCGCCGGTCAAGTTGTTGAGGGCTGATTTCTTGTCCTGTGATAAAAAGCCTTCTGTTTCCATCGCCAAAGCTTTCAAGGGAACCATTTGCAACCGATTGGCACCATTTTTGAGTGAATTGCCAAAAGTCAGATTTTTGCTGAAATTGTGACGCCCGGGCTTAGGGATTTTTTCAAAAAAATATATTCCACCAGTCAAGTTGTTGAGGGCTGATTTCTTGTCTTGTGATAAAAAGCCTTCTGTTTCCATCCCCAAAGCTTTCAGGGGAGCATTTGCAAGCTTCTAGCATCATTTTTGAGTGAGTTGCCAAAAGTCAGATTTTTGCTGAAATTGTGACCCCGGGGCTTAGGGATTTTTTCAAAAAAATATTTTCCGCCGGTTAAGTTGTTGAGGGCTGATTTCTTGTCCTGTGATAAAAAGCCTTCTGTTATGACTTCTAAACCTTTCACGGGAGCATTTGCAAGCGTTTGGCACCATTTTTGAGTGAATTGCCAAAAGTCAGATTTTTGCTGAAATTGTGACCCCGGGGCTTAGGGATTTTTTCAAAAAAATATTTTCCGCCGGTCAAGTTGTTGAGGGCTGATTTCTTGTCCTGTGATAAAAAGCCTTCTGTTTCCATCGCCAAAGCTTTCAGGGGAGCATTTGCAACCGATTGGCACCATTTTTGAGTGAATTGCCAAAAGTCAGTTTTTTGCTGAAATTGTGACCCCGGGGCTTAGGGATTTTTTCAAAAAAATATTTTCCGCCGGTTAAGTTGTTGAGGGCTGATTTCTTGTCCTGTGATAAAAAGCCTTCTGTTTCCATCGAAAAAGCTTTCAGGGGAGCATTTGCAACCGATTGGCACCATTTTTGAGTGAATTGCCAAAAGTCAGTTTTTTGCTGAAATTGTGACGCCGGGGCTTAGGGATTTTTTCAAAAAAATATTTTCGGCCGGTTAAGTTGTTGAGGGCTGATTTCTTCTCCTGTGATAAAAAGCCTTCTGTTTTGACTGCTAAACCTTTCAGGGGAGCATTTGCAAGCTTCTGGCACCATTTTTGAGTGAATTGCCAAAAGTCAGATTTTTGCTGAAATTGTGACCCCGGGGCTTAGGGATTTTTTCTAAAAAATATTTTCCACCGGTTAAGTTGTTGAAGGCTGATTTCTTGTCCTGTGATAAAAAGCCTTCTGTTTCCATCCCCAAATCTTTCAGGGGAGCATTTGCAAGCGTTTGGCACCATTTTTGAGTGAATTGCCAAAAGTCAGATTTTTGCTGAAATTGTGACCCCGGGGCTTAGGGATTTTTTCAAAAAAATATTTTCCGCCGGTCAAGTTGTTGAGGGCTGATTTCTTGTCCTGTGATAAAAAGCCTTCTGTTTCCATCGCCAAAGCTTTCAGGGGAGCATTTGCAACCGATTGGCACCATTTTTGAGTGAATTGCCAAAAGTCAGATTTTTGCTGAAATTGTGACGCCCGGGCTTAGGGATTTTTTCAAAAAAATATTTTCCACCAGTCAAGTTGTTGAGGGCTGATTTCTTGTCTTGTGATAAAAAGCCTTCTGTTTCCATCCCCAAAGCTTTCAGGGGAGCATTTGCAAGCTTCTAGCATCATTTTTGAGTGAGTTGCCAAAAGTCAGATTTTTGCTGAAATTGTGACCCCGGGGCTTAGGGATTTTTTCAAAAAAATATTTTCCGCCGGTTAAGTTGTTGAGGGCTGATTTCTTGTCCTGTGATAAAAAGCCTTCTGTTATGACTTCTAAACCTTTCAGGGGAGCATTTGCAAGCGTTTAGCACCATTTTTGAGTGAATTGCCAAAAGTCAGATTTTTGCTGAAATTGTGACCCCGGGGCTTAGGGATTTTTTCAAAAAAATATTTTCGGCCGGTTAAGTTGTTGAGGGCTGATTTCTTGTCCTGTGATAAAAAGCCTTCTGTTTTGACTGCTAAACCTTTCAGGGGAGCATTTGCAAGCTTCTGGCACCATTTTTGAGTGAATTGCCAAAAGTCAGATTTTTGCTGAAATTGTGACCCCGGGGCTTAGGGATTTTTTCAAAAAAATATTTTCCGCCGGTCAAGTTGTTGAGGGCTGATTTCTTGTCCTGTGATAAAAAGCCTTCTGTTTCCATCGCCAAAGCTTTCAGGGGAGCATTTGCAACCGATTGGCACCATTTTTGAGTGAATTGCTAAAAGTCAGATTTTTGCTGAAATTGTGACCCCGGGGCTTAAGGATTTTTTCAAAAAAATATTTTCCGCCGGTTAAGTTGTTGAAGGCTGATTTCTTGTCCTGTGATAAAAAGCCTTCTGTTTCCATCCCCAAATCTTTCAGGGGAGCATTTGCAAGCGTTTGGCACCATTTTTGAGTGAATTGCCAAAAGTCAGATTTTTGCTGAAATTGTGACCCCGGGGCTTAGGGATTTTTTCAAAAAAATATTTTCCGCCGGTCAAGTTGTTGAGGGCTGATTTCTTGTCCTGTGATAAAAAGCCTTCTGTTTCCATCGCCAAAGCTTTCAGGGGAGCATTTGCAACCGATTGGCACCATTTTTGAGTGAATTGCCAAAAGTCAGATTTTTGCTGAAATTGTGACGCCCGGGCTTAGGGATTTTTTCAAAAAAATATTTTCCACCAGTCAAGTTGTTGAGGGCTGATTTCTTGTCTTGTGATAAAAAGCCTTCTGTTTCCATCCCCAAAGCTTTCAGGGGAGCATTTGCAAGCTTCTAGCATCATTTTTGAGTGAGTTGCCAAAAGTCAGATTTTTGCTGAAATTGTGACCCCGGGGCTTAGGGATTTTTTCAAAAAAATATTTTCCGCCGGTTAAGTTGTTGAGGGCTGATTTCTTGTCCTGTGATAAAAAGCCTTCTGTTATGACTTCTAAACCTTTCAGGGGAGCATTTGCAAGCGTTTAGCACCATTTTTGAGTGAATTGCCAAAAGTCAGATTTTTGCTGAAATTGTGACCCCGGGGCTTAGGGATTTTTTCAAAAAAATATTTTCGGCCGGTTAAGTTGTTGAGGGCTGATTTCTTGTCCTGTGATAAAAAGCCTTCTGTTTTGACTGCTAAACCTTTCAGGGGAGCATTTGCAAGCTTCTGGCACCATTTTTGAGTGAATTGCCAAAAGTCAGATTTTTGCTGAAATTGTGACCCCGGGGCTTAGGGATTTTTTCAAAAAAATATTTTCCGCCGGTCAAGTTGTTGAGGGCTGATTTCTTGTCCTGTGATAAAAAGCCTTCTGTTTCCATCGCCAAAGCTTTCAGGGGAGCATTTGCAACCGATTGGCACCATTTTTGAGTGAATTGCTAAAAGTCAGATTTTTGCTGAAATTGTGACCCCGGGGCTTAAGGATTTTTTCAAAAAAATATTTTCCGCCGGTTAAGTTGTTGAGGGCTGATTTCTTGTCCTGTGATAAAAAGCCTTCTGTTTTGACTTCTAAACCTTTCAGGGGAGCATTTGCAAGCTTCTGGCACCATTTTTGAGTGAATTGCCAAAAGTCAGATTTTTGTTGAAATTGTGACGCCGGGGCTTAGGGATTTTTTTTCCAAAAAAATATTTTCCGCCGGTTAAGTTGTTGAGGGCTGATTTCTTGTCCTGTGATAAAAAGCCTTCTGTTATGACTTCTAAACCTTTCAGGGGAGCATTTGCAAGCTTCTGGCACCATTTTTGAGTGAATTGCCAAAAGTCAGATTTTTGCTGAAATTGTGACCCCGGGGCTTAGGGATTTTTTCAAAAAAATATTTTCGGCCGGTTAAGTTGTTGAGGGCTGATTTCTTCTCCTGTGATAAAAAGCCTTCTGTTTTGACTGCTAAACCTTTCAGGGGAGCATTTGCAAGCTTCTGGCACCATTTTTGAGTGAATTGCCAAAAGTCAGATTTTTGCTGAAATTGTGACCCCGGGGCTTAGGGATTTTTTCTAAAAAATATTTTCCACCGGTTAAGTTGTTGAAGGCTGATTTCTTGTCCTGTGATAAAAAGCCTTCTGTTTCCATCCCCAAATCTTTCAGGGGAGCATTTGCAAGCGTTTGGCACCATTTTTGAGTGAATTGCCAAAAGTCAGATTTTTGCTGAAATTGTGACCCCGGGGCTTAGGGATTTTTTCAAAAAAATATTTTCCGCCGTTCAAGTTGTTGAGGGCTGATTTCTTGTCCTGTGATAAAAAGCCTTCTGTTTCCATCGCCAAAGCTTTCAGGGGAGCATTTGCAACCGATTGGCACCATTTTTGAGTGAATTGCCAAAAGTCAGATTTTTGCTGAAATTGTGACGCCCGGGCTTAGGGATTTTTTCAAAAAAATATTTTCCACCAGTCAAGTTGTTGAGGGCTGATTTCTTGTCTTGTGATAAAAAGCCTTCTGTTTCCATCCCCAAAGCTTTCAGGGGAGCATTTGCAAGCTTCTAGCATCATTTTTGAGTGAGTTGCCAAAAGTCAGATTTTTGCTGAAATTGTGACCCCGGGGCTTAGGGATTTTTTCAAAAAAATATTTTCCGCCGGTTAAGTTGTTGAGGGCTGATTTCTTGTCCTGTGATAAAAAGCCTTCTGTTATGACTTATAAACCTTTCAGGGGAGCATTTGCAAGCGTTTAGCACCATTTTTGAGTGAATTGCCAAAAGTCAGATTTTTGCTGAAATTGTGACCCCGGGGCTTAGGGATTTTTTCAAAAAAATATTTTCCGCCGGTCAAGTTGTTGAGGGCTGATTTCTTGTCCTGTGATAAAAAGCCTTCTGTTTCCATCGCCAAAGCTTTCAGGGGAGCATTTGCAACCGATTGGCACCATTTTTGAGTGAATTGCCAAAAGTCAGATTTTTGCTGAAATTGTGACGCCGGGGATTAGGGATTTTTTCAAAAAAATATTTTCCACCAGTTAAGTTGTTGAGGGCTGATTTCTTGTCTTGTGATAAAAAGCCTTCTGTTTCCATCCCCAAAGCTTTCAGGGGAGCATTTGCAAGCTTCTAGCATCATTTTTGAGTGAGTTGCCAAAAGTCAGATTTTTGCTGAAATTGTGACCCCGGGGCTTAGGGATTTTTTCAAAAAAATATTTTCCGCCGGTTAAGTTGTTGAGGGCTGATTTCTTGTCCTGTGATAAAAAGCCTTCTGTTTCCATCGAAAAAGCTTTCAGGGGAGCATTTGCAACCGATTGGCACCATTTTTGAGTGAATTGCCAAAAGTCAGTTTTTTGCTGAAATTGTGACGCCGGGGCTTAGGGATTTTTTCAAAAAAAAATTTCCACCAGTTAAGTTGTTGAGGGCTGATATCTTGTCTTGTGATAAAAAGCCTTCTGTTTCCATCCCCAAAGCTTTCAGGGGAGCATTTGCAAGCTTCTAGCATCATTTTTGAGTGAGTTGCGAAAAGTCAGATTTTTGCTGAAATTGTGACCCCGGGGCTTAGGGATTTTTTCAAAAAAATATTTTCCGCCCGTCAAGTTGTGGAGGGCTGATTTCTTGTCCTGTGATAAAAAGCCTTCTGTTTTGACTTCTAAACCTTTCAGGGGAGCATTTGCAAGCTTCTGGCACCATTTTTGAGTGAATTGCCAAAAGTCAGATTTTTGCTGACATTGTGACGCCGGGGCTTAGGGATTTTTTCAAAAAAATATTTTCCGCCGGTTAAGTTGTTGAGGGCTGATTTCTTGTCCTGTGATAAAAAGTCTTCTGTTTCCATCACCAACACTTTCAGGGGAGCATTTGCAAGCGTTTGGCACCATTTTTGAGTGAATTGCCAAAAGTCAGATTTTTGCTGAAATTGTGACCCCGGGGCTTAGGGATTTTTTCAAAAAAATATTTTCCGCCGGTCAAGTTGTTGAGGGCTGATTTCTTGTCCTGTGATAAAAAGCCTTCTGTTTCCATCGCCAAAGCTTTCAGGGGAGCATTTGCAACCGATTGGCACCATTTTTGAGTGAATTGCCAAAAGTCAGATTTTTGCTGAAATTGTGACGCCCGGGCTTAGGGATTTTTTCAAAAAAATATTTTCCACCAGTCAAGTTGTTGAGGGCTGATTTCTTGTCTTGTGATAAAAAGCCTTCTGTTTCCATCCCCAAAGCTTTCAGGGGAGCATTTGCAAGCTTCTAGCATCATTTTTGAGTGAGTTGCCAAAAGTCAGATTTTTGCTGAAATTGTGACCCCGGGGCTTAGGGATTTTTTCAAAAAAATATTTTCCGCCGGTTAAGTTGTTGAGGGCTGATTTCTTGTCCTGTGATAAAAAGCCTTCTGTTTCGACTGCTAAACCTTTCAGCGGAGCATTTGCAACCGATTGGGACCATTTTTGAGTGAATTGCTAAAAGTCAGATTTTTGCTGAAATTGTGACCCCGGGGCTTAGGGATTTTTTCAAAAAAATATTTTCCGCCGGTCAAGTTGTTGAGGGCTGATTTCTTGTCCTGTGATAAAAAGCCTTCTGTTTCCATCGCCAAAGCTTTCAGGGGAGCATTTGCAACCGATTGGCACCATTTTTGAGTGAATTGCCAAAAGTCAGATTTTTGCTGAAATTGTGACGCCGGGGCTTAGGGATTTTTTCAAAAAAATATTTTCCACCAGTTAAGTTGTTGAGGGCTGATTTCTTGTCTTGTGATAAAAAGCCTTCTGTTTCCATCCCCAAAGCTTTCAGGGGAGCATTTGCAAGCTTCTAGCATCATTTTTGAGTGAGTTGCCAAAAGTCAGATTTTTGCTGAAATTGTGACCCCGGGGCTTAGGGATTTTTTCAAAAAAATATTTTCCGCCGGTTAAGTTGTTGAGGGCTGATTTCTTGTCCTGTGATAAAAAGCCTTCTGTTTCCATCGAAAAAGCTTTCAGGGGAGCATTTGCAACCGATTGGCACCATTTTTGAGTGAATTGCCAAAAGTCAGTTTTTTGCTGAAATTGTGACGCCGGGGCTTAGGGATTTTTTCAAAAAAAAATTTCCACCAGTTAAGTTGTTGAGGGCTGATATCTTGTCTTGTGATAAAAAGCCTTCTGTTTCCATCCCCAAAGCTTTCAGGGGAGCATTTGCAAGCTTCTAGCATCATTTTTGAGTGAGTTGCGAAAAGTCAGATTTTTGCTGAAATTGTGATCCCGGGGCTTAAGGATTTTTTCAAAAAAATATTTTCCGCCGGTTAAGTTGTTGAGGGCTGATTTCTTGTCCTGTGATAAAAAGCCTTCTGTTTTGACTTCTAAACCTTTCAGGGGAGCATTTGCAAGCTTCTGGCACCATTTTTGAGTGAATTGCCAAAAGTCAGATTTTTGCTGACATTGTGACGCCGGGGCTTAGGGATTTTTTCAAAAAAATATTTTCCGCCGGTTAAGTTGTTGAGGGCTGATTTCTTGTCCTGTGATAAAAAGCCTTCTGTTTCCATCACCAACACTTTCAGGGGAGCATTTGCAAGCGTTTGGCACCATTTTTGAGTGAATTGCCAAAAGTCAGATTTTTGCTGAAATTGTGACCCCGGGGCTTAGGGATTTTTTCAAAAAAATATTTTCCGCCCGTCAAGTTGTGGAGGGCTGATTTCTTGTCCTGTGATAAAAAGCCTTCTGTTTTGACTTCTAAACCTTTCAGGGGAGCATTTGCAAGCTTCTGGCACCATTTTTGAGTGAATTGCCAAAAGTCAGATTTTTGCTGAAATTGTGACCCCAGGGCTTAGGGATTTTTTCAAAAAAATATTTTCCGCCCGTTAAGTTGTGGAGGGCTGATTTCTTGTCCTGTGATAAAAAGCCTTCTGTTTCCATCCCCAAAGCTTTCAGGGGAGCATTTGCAACCGATTGGCACCATTTTTGAGTGAATTGCCCAAAGTCAGATTTTTGCTGAAATTGTGACCCCGGGGCTTAGGGATTTTTTCAAAAAAATATTTTCCGCCGGTTAAGTTGTGGAGGGCTGATTTCTTGTCCTGTGATAAAAAGCCTTCTGTTTCCATCCCCAAAGCTTTCAGTGGAGCATTTGCAACCGATTGGCACCATTTTTGAGTGAATTGCCCAAAGTCAGATTTTTGCTGAAATTGTGACCCCGGGGCTTAGGGATTTTTTCAAAAAAAAAATTTCCGCCGGTTAAGTTGTTGAGGGCTGATTTCTTGTCCTGTGATAAAAAGCCTTCTGTTTTGACTTCTAAACATTTCAGGGGAGCATTTGCAAGCTTCTGGCACCATTTTTGAGTGAATTGCCAAAAGTCAGATTTTTGCTGAAATTGTGACCCCGGGGCTTAGGGATTTTTTCAAAAAAATATTTTCCGCCGGTTAAGTTGTTGAGGGCTGATTTCTTGTCCTGTGATAAAAAGCCTTCTGTTTCGACTGCTAAACCTTTCAGCGGAGCATTTGCAACCGATTGGGACCATTTTTGAGTGAATTGCTAAAAGTCAGATTTTTGCTGAAATTGTGACCCCGGGGCTTAGGGATTTTTTCAAAAAAATATTTTCCGCCGGTTAAGTTGTTGAGGGCTGATTTCTTGTCCTGTGATAAAAAGCCTTCTGTTTCCATCACCAACACTTTCAGGGGAGCATTTGCAAGCGTTTGGCACCATTTTTGAGTGAATTGCCAAAAGTCAGATTTTTGCTGAAATTGTGACCCCGGGGCTTAGGGATTTTTTCAAAAAAATATTTTCCGCCGGTTAAGTTGTTGAGGGCTGATTTCTTGTCCTGTGATAAAAAGCCTTCTGTTTTGACTTCTAAACCTTTCAGGGGAGCATTTGCAACCGATTGGGACCATTTTTGAGTGAATTGCCAAAAGTCAGATTTTTGCTGAAATTGTGACCCCGGGGCTTAGGGATTTTTTCAAAAAAATATTTTCCGCCGATTAAGTTGTTGAGGGCTGTTTTTTTGTCCTGTGATAAAAAGCCTTCTGTTTTGACTTCTAAACCTTTCAGGGGAGCATTTGCAAGCTTCTGGCACCATTTTTGAGTGAATTGCCAAAAGTCAGATTTTTGCTGACATTGTGACCCCGGGGCTTAGGGATTTTTTCAAAAAAATATTTTCCGCCGGTCAAGTTGTTGAGGGCTGATTTCTTGTCCTGTGATAAAAAGCCTTCTGTTTCCATCGCCAAAGCTTTCAGGGGAGCATTTGCAACCGATTGGCACCATTTTTGAGTGAATTGCTAAAAGTCAGATTTTTGCTGAAATTGTGACCCCGGGGCTTAGGGATTTTTTCAAAAAAATATTTTCCGCCGGTTAAGTTGTTGAGGGCTGATTTCTTGTCCTGTGATAAAAAGCCTTCTGTTTCGACTTCTAAACCTTTCAGGGGAGCATTTGCAAGCTTCTGGCACCATTTTTGAGTGAATTGCCAAAAGTCAGATTTTTGCTGAAATTGTCACCCCGGGGCTTAGGGATTTTTTCAAAAAAATATTTTCCGCCGGTTAAGTTGTTGAGGGCTGATTTCTGGTCCTGTGATAAAAAGCCTTCTGTTTCCATCCCCAAAGCTTTTAGGGGAGCATTTGCAAGCGTTTGCCACCATTTTTGAGTGAATTGCCAAAAGTCAGATTTTTGCTGAAATTGTGACCCCGGGGCTTAGGGATTTTTTCAAAAAAATATTTTCCGCCCGTTAAGTTGTGGAGGGCTGATTTCTTGTCCTGTGATAAAAAGCCTTCTGTTTTTGACTTCTAAACCTTTCAGGGGAGCATTTGCAAGCTTCTGGCACCATTTTTGAGTGAATTGCGAAAAGTCAGATTTTTGCTGAAATTGTGACCCCAGGGCTTAGGGATTTTTTCAAAAAAATATTTTCCGCCCGTTAAGTTGTGGAGGGCTGATTTCTTGTCCTGTGATAAAAAGCCTTCTGTTTCCATCCCCAAAGCTTTCAGGGGAGCATTTGCAACCGATTGGCACCATTTTTGAGTGAGTTGCCAAAAGTCAGATTTTTCCTGAAATTGTGACCCCGGGGCTTAGGGATTTTTTCAAAAAAATATTTTCCGCCGGTTAAGTTGTTGAGGGCTGATTTCTTGTCCTGTGATAAAAAGCCTTCTGTTTTGACTTCGAAACATTTCAGGGGAGCATTTGCAAGCTTCTGGCACCATTTCTGAGTGAATTGCCAAAAGTCAGATTTTTGCTGAAATTGTGACCCCGGGGCTTAGGGATTTTTCCAAAAAAATATTTTCCGCCGGTTAAGTTGTTGAGGGCTGATTTCTTGTCCTGTGATAAAAAGCCTTCTGTTTCCATCACCAACACTTTCAGGGGAGCATTTGCAAGCGTTTGGCACCATTTTTGAGTGAATTGCCAAAAGTCAGATTTTTGCTGAAATTGTGACCCCGGGGCTTAGGGATTTTTTCAAAAAAATATTTTCCGCCGGTTAAGTTGTTGAGGGCTGATTTCTTGTCCTGTGATAAAAAGCCTTCTGTTTTGACTTCTAAACCTTTCAGGGGAGCATTTGCAACCGATTGGGACCATTTTTGAGTGAATTGCTAAAAGTCAGATTTTTGCTGAAATTGTGACCCCGGGGCTTAGGGATTTTTTCAAAAAAATATTTTCCGCCGATTAAGTTGTTGAGCGCTGATTTTTTGTCCTGTGATAAAAAGCCTTCTGTTTCCATCACCAACACTTTCAGGGGAGCATTTGCAAGCGTTTGGCACCATTTTTGAGTGAATTGCCAAAAGTCAGATTTTTGCTGAAATTGTGACCCCGGGGCTTAGGGATTTTTTCAAAACAATATTTTCCGCCGGTTAAGTTGTTGAGGGCTGATTTCTTGTCCTGTGATAAAAAGCCTTCTGTTTCGACTGCTAAACCTTTCAGCGGAGCATTTGCAACCGATTGGGACCATTTTTGAGTGAATTGCTAAAAGTCAGATTTTTGCTGAAATTGTGACCCCGGGGCTTAGGGATTTTTTCAAAAAAATATTTTCCGCCGATTAAGTTGTTGAGGGCTGTTTTTTTGTCCTGTGATAAAAAGCCTTCTGTTTTGACTTCTAAACCTTTCAGGGGAGCATTTGCAACCGATTGGGACCATTTTTGAGTGAATTGCTAAAAGTCAGATTTTTGCTGAAATTGTGACCCCGGGGCTTAGGGATTTTTTCAAAAAAAAAATTTCCGCCGGTTAAGTTGTTGAGGGCTGATTTCTTGTCCTGTGATAAAAAGCCTTCTGTTTTGACTTCTAAACATTTCAGGGGAGCATTTGCAAGCTTCTGGCACCATTTTTGAGTGAATTGCCAAAAGTCAGATTTTTGCTGAAATTGTGACCCCGGGGCTTAGGGATTTTTTCAAAACAATATTTTCCGCCGGTTAAGTTGTTGAGGGCTGATTTCTTGTCCTGTGATAAAAAGCCTTCTGTTTCGACTGCTAAACCTTTCAGGGGAGCATTTGCAAGCTTCTAGCATCATTTTTGAGTGAGTTGCCAAAAGTCAGATTTTTGCTGAAATTGTGACCCCGGGGCTTAGGGATTTTTTCAAAAAAATATTTTCCGCCGGTCAAGTTGTTGAGGGCTGATTTCTTGTCCTGTGATAAAAAGCCTTCTGTTTCCATCGCCAAAGCTTTCAGGGGAGCATTTGCAACCGATTGGCACCATTTTTGAGTGAATTGCTAAAAGTCAGATTTTTGCTGAAATTGTGACCCCGGGGCTTAGGGATTTTTTCAAAAAAATATTTTCCGCCGGTTAAGTTGTTGAGGGCTGATTTCTTGTCCTGTGATAAAAAGCCTTCTGTTTTGACTTCTAAACCTTTCAGGGGAGCATTTGCAAGCTTCTGGCACCATTTTTGAGTGAATTGCCAAAAGTCAGATTTTTGCTGAAATTGTCACCCCGGGGCTTAGGGATTTTTTCAAAAAAATATTTTCCGCCGGTTAAGTTGTTGAGGGCTGATTTCTTGTCCTGTGATAAAAAGCCTTCTGTTTCCATCACCAACGCTTTCAGGGGAGCATTTGCAACCGATTGGGACCATTTTTGAGTGAATTGCCAAAAGTCAGATTTTTGCTGAAATTGTGACCCCGGGGCTTAGGGATTTTTTCAAAAAAATATTTTCCGCCGGTTAAGTTGTTGAGGGCTGATTTCTTGTCCTGTGATAAAAAGCCTTCTGTTTCCATTACCAACGCTTTCAGGGGAGCATTTGCAAGCGTTTGGCACCATTTTTGAGTGAATTGCCAAAAGTCAGATTTTTGCTGAAATTGTGACCTCGGGGCTTAGGGATTTTTTCAAAAAAATATTTTCCGCCGGTTAAGTTGTTGAGGGCTGATTTCTTGTCCTGTGATAAAAAGCCTTCTCTTTTGACTTCTAAACCTTTCAGGGGAGCATTTGCAAGCTTCTGGCACCATTTTTGAGTGAATTGCCAAAAGTCAGATTTTTGCTGAAATTGTGACCCCGGGGCTTAGGGATTTTTTCAAAAAAATATTTTCCGCCGGTTAAGTTGTTGAGGGCTGATTTCTTGTCCTGTGATAAAAAGCCTTCTGTTTCGACTGCTAAACCTTTCAGCGGAGCATTTGCAACCGATTGGGACCATTTTTGAGTGAATTGCTAAAAGTCAGATTTTTGCTGAAATTGTGACCCCGGGGCTTAGGGATTTTTTCAAAAAAATATTTTCCGCCGGTTAAGTTGTTGAGGGCTGATTTCTTGTCCTGTGATAAAAAGCCTTCTGTTTCCATCACCAACACTTTCAGGGGAGCATTTGCAAGCGTTTGGCACCATTTTTGAGTGAATTGCCAAAAGTCAGATTTTTGCTGAAATTGTGACCCCGGGGCTTAGGGATTTTTTCAAAAAAATATTTTCCGCCGGTTAAGTTGTTGAGGGCTGATTTCTTGTCCTGTGATAAAAAGCCTTCTGTTTTGACTTCTAAACCTTTCAGGGGAGCATTTGCAACCGATTGGGACCATTTTTGAGTGAATTGCCAAAAGTCAGATTTTTGCTGAAATTGTGACCCCGGGGCTTAGGGATTTTTTCAAAAAAATATTTTCCGCCGATTAAGTTGTTGAGGGCTGTTTTTTTGTCCTGTGATAAAAAGCCTTCTGTTTTGACTTCTAAACCTTTCAGGGGAGCATTTGCAAGCTTCTGGCACCATTTTTGAGTGAATTGCCAAAAGTCAGATTTTTGCTGACATTGTGACCCCGGGGCTTAGGGATTTTTTCAAAAAAATATTTTCCGCCGGTCAAGTTGTTGAGGGCTGATTTCTTGTCCTGTGATAAAAAGCCTTCTGTTTCCATCGCCAAAGCTTTCAGGGGAGCATTTGCAACCGATTGGCACCATTTTTGAGTGAATTGCTAAAAGTCAGATTTTTGCTGAAATTGTGACCCCGGGGCTTAGGGATTTTTTCAAAAAAATATTTTCCGCCGGTTAAGTTGTTGAGGGCTGATTTCTTGTCCTGTGATAAAAAGCCTTCTGTTTCGACTTCTAAACCTTTCAGGGGAGCATTTGCAAGCTTCTGGCACCATTTTTGAGTGAATTGCCAAAAGTCAGATTTTTGCTGAAATTGTCACCCCGGGGCTTAGGGATTTTTTCAAAAAAATATTTTCCGCCGGTTAAGTTGTTGAGGGCTGATTTCTGGTCCTGTGATAAAAAGCCTTCTGTTTCCATCCCCAAAGCTTTTAGGGGAGCATTTGCAAGCGTTTGCCACCATTTTTGAGTGAATTGCCAAAAGTCAGATTTTTGCTGAAATTGTGACCCCGGGGCTTAGGGATTTTTTCAAAAAAATATTTTCCGCCCGTTAAGTTGTGGAGGGCTGATTTCTTGTCCTGTGATAAAAAGCCTTCTGTTTTTGACTTCTAAACCTTTCAGGGGAGCATTTGCAAGCTTCTGGCACCATTTTTGAGTGAATTGCCAAAAGTCAGATTTTTGCTGAAATTGTGACCCCAGGGCTTAGGGATTTTTTCAAAAAAATATTTTCCGCCCGTTAAGTTGTGGAGGGCTGATTTCTTGTCCTGTGATAAAAAGCCTTCTGTTTCCATCCCCAAAGCTTTCAGGGGAGCATTTGCAACCGATTGGCACCATTTTTGAGTGAGTTGCCAAAAGTCAGATTTTTCCTGAAATTGTGACCCCGGGGCTTAGGGATTTTTTCAAAAAAATATTTTCCGCCGGTTAAGTTGTTGAGGGCTGATTTCTTGTCCTGTGATAAAAAGCCTTCTGTTTTGACTTCGAAACATTTCAGGGGAGCATTTGCAAGCTTCTGGCACCATTTCTGAGTGAATTGCCAAAAGTCAGATTTTTGCTGAAATTGTGACCCCGGGGCTTAGGGATTTTTCCAAAAAAATATTTTCCGCCGGTTAAGTTGTTGAGGGCTGATTTCTTGTCCTGTGATAAAAAGCCTTCTGTTTCCATCACCAACACTTTCAGGGGAGCATTTGCAAGCGTTTGGCACCATTTTTGAGTGAATTGCCAAAAGTCAGATTTTTGCTGAAATTGTGACCCCGGGGCTTAGGGATTTTTTCAAAAAAATATTTTCCGCCGGTTAAGTTGTTGAGGGCTGATTTCTTGTCCTGTGATAAAAAGCCTTCTGTTTTGACTTCTAAACCTTTCAGGGGAGCATTTGCAACCGATTGGGACCATTTTTGAGTGAATTGCTAAAAGTCAGATTTTTGCTGAAATTGTGACCCCGGGGCTTAGGGATTTTTTCAAAAAAATATTTTCCGCCGATTAAGTTGTTGAGCGCTGATTTTTTGTCCTGTGATAAAAAGCCTTCTGTTTCCATCACCAACACTTTCAGGGGAGCATTTGCAAGCGTTTGGCACCATTTTTGAGTGAATTGCCAAAAGTCAGATTTTTGCTGAAATTGTGACCCCGGGGCTTAGGGATTTTTTCAAAACAATATTTTCCGCCGGTTAAGTTGTTGAGGGCTGATTTCTTGTCCTGTGATAAAAAGCCTTCTGTTTCGACTGCTAAACCTTTCAGCGGAGCATTTGCAACCGATTGGGACCATTTTTGAGTGAATTGCTAAAAGTCAGATTTTTGCTGAAATTGTGACCCCGGGGCTTAGGGATTTTTTCAAAAAAATATTTTCCGCCGATTAAGTTGTTGAGGGCTGTTTTTTTGTCCTGTGATAAAAAGCCTTCTGTTTTGACTTCTAAACCTTTCAGGGGAGCATTTGCAACCGATTGGGACCATTTTTGAGTGAATTGCTAAAAGTCAGATTTTTGCTGAAATTGTGACCCCGGGGCTTAGGGATTTTTTCAAAAAAAAAATTTCCGCCGGTTAAGTTGTTGAGGGCTGATTTCTTGTCCTGTGATAAAAAGCCTTCTGTTTTGACTTCTAAACATTTCAGGGGAGCATTTGCAAGCTTCTGGCACCATTTTTGAGTGAATTGCCAAAAGTCAGATTTTTGCTGAAATTGTGACCCCGGGGCTTAGGGATTTTTTCAAAACAATATTTTCCGCCGGTTAAGTTGTTGAGGGCTGATTTCTTGTCCTGTGATAAAAAGCCTTCTGTTTCGACTGCTAAACCTTTCAGGGGAGCATTTGCAAGCTTCTAGCATCATTTTTGAGTGAGTTGCCAAAAGTCAGATTTTTGCTGAAATTGTGACCCCGGGGCTTAGGGATTTTTTCAAAAAAATATTTTCCGCCGGTCAAGTTGTTGAGGGCTGATTTCTTGTCCTGTGATAAAAAGCCTTCTGTTTCCATCGCCAAAGCTTTCAGGGGAGCATTTGCAACCGATTGGCACCATTTTTGAGTGAATTGCTAAAAGTCAGATTTTTGCTGAAATTGTGACCCCGGGGCTTAGGGATTTTTTCAAAAAAATATTTTCCGCCGGTTAAGTTGTTGAGGGCTGATTTCTTGTCCTGTGATAAAAAGCCTTCTGTTTTGACTTCTAAACCTTTCAGGGGAGCATTTGCAAGCTTCTGGCACCATTTTTGAGTGAATTGCCAAAAGTCAGATTTTTGCTGAAATTGTCACCCCGGGGCTTAGGGATTTTTTCAAAAAAATATTTTCCGCCGGTTAAGTTGTTGAGGGCTGATTTCTTGTCCTGTGATAAAAAGCCTTCTGTTTCCATCACCAACGCTTTCAGGGGAGCATTTGCAACCG
This sequence comes from Podarcis muralis, assembly GCF_964188315.1. Taxonomy (NCBI): domain Eukaryota; kingdom Metazoa; phylum Chordata; class Lepidosauria; order Squamata; family Lacertidae; genus Podarcis; species Podarcis muralis. The sequence goes on along the minus strand of NC_135659.1, from coordinate 9,935,247 downwards.
ATTGGGACCATTTTTGAGTGAATTGCCAAAAGTCAGATTTTTGCTGAAATTGTGACCCCGGGGCTTAGGGATTTTTTCAAAAAAATATTTTCCGCCGGTTAAGTTGTTGAGGGCTGATTTCTTGTCCTGTGATAAAAAGCCTTCTGTTTCCATTACCAACGCTTTCAGGGGAGCATTTGCAAGCGTTTGGCACCATTTTTGAGTGAATTGCCAAAAGTCAGATTTTTGCTGAAATTGTGACCTCGGGGCTTAGGGATTTTTTCAAAAAAATATTTTCCGCCGGTTAAGTTGTTGAGGGCTGATTTCTTGTCCTGTGATAAAAAGCCTTCTCTTTTGACTTCTAAACCTTTCAGGGGAGCATTTGCAAGCTTCTGGCACCATTTTTGAGTGAATTGCCAAAAGTCAGATTTTTGCTGAAATTGTGACCCCGGGGCTTAGGGATTTTTTCAAAAAAATATTTTCCGCCGGTTAAGTTGTTGAGGGCTGATTTCTTGTCCTGTGATAAAAAGCCTTCTGTTTCCATCACCAACGCTTTCAGGGGAGCATTTGCAAGCGTTTGGCACCATTTTTGAGTGAATTGCCAAAAGTCAGATTTTTGCTGAAATTGTGACCCCGGGGCTTAGGGATTTTTTCAAAACAATATTTTCCGCCGGTTAAGTTGTTGAGGGCTGATTTCTTGTCCTGTGATAAAAAGCCTTCTGTTTTGACTTCTAAACCTTTCAGGGGAGCATTTGCAAGCATCTGGCACCATTTTTGAGTGAATTGCCAAAAGTCAGGTTTTTGCTGAAATTGTGACGCCGGGGCTTAGGGATTATTTTTCCAAAAAAATATTTTCCGCCGGTTAAGTTGTTGAGGGCTGATTTCTTGTCCTGTGATAAAAAGCCTTCTGTTTCCATCACCAACGCTTTCAGGGGAGCATTTGCAAGCTTCTGGCATCATTTTTGAGTGAATTGCCAAAAGTCAGGTTTTTCCTGAAATTGTGACCCCGGGGCTTAGGGATTTTTTCAAAAAAATATTTTCTGCCGGTTAAGTTGTTGAGGGCTGATTTCTTGTCCTGTGATAAAAAGCCTTCTGTTTTCACTTCTAAACCTTTCAGGGGAGCATTTGCAAGCTTCTGGCACCATTTTTGAGTGAATTGCCAAAAGTCAGATTTTTGCTGAAATTGTGACCCCGGGGCTTAGGGATTTTTTCAAAACAATATTTTCCGCCGGTTAAGTTGTTGAGGGCTGATTTCTTGTCCTGTGATAAAAAGCCTTCTGTTTTGACTTCTAAACCTTTCAGGGGAGCATTTGCAAGCTTCTGGCACCATTTTTGAGTGAATTGCCAAAAGTCAGATTTTTGCTGAAATTGTGACCCCGGGGCTTAGGGATTTTTTCAAAAAAATATTTTCGGCCGGTTAAGTTGTTGAGGGCTGATTTCTTGTCCTGTGATAAAAAGCCTTCTGTTTCCATCGCCAAAGCTTTCAGGGGAGCATTTGCAACCGATTGGCACCATTTTTGAGTGACTTGCTAAAAGTCAGATTTTTGCTGAAATTGTGACCCCGGGGCTTAGGGATTTTTTCAAAAAAATATTTTCCGCCGGTTAAGTTGTTGAGGGCTGATTTCTTGTCCTGTGATAAAAAGCCTTCTGTTATGACTTCTAAACCTTTCAGGGGAGCATTTGCAAGCTTCTGGCACCATTTTTGAGTGAATTGCCAAAAGTCAGATTTTTGCTGAAATTGTGACCCTGGGGCTTAGGGATTTTTTCAAAAAAATATTTTCCGCCGGTTAAGTTTTTGAGGGCTGATTTCTTGTCCTGTGATAAAAAGCCTTCTGTTTTGACTTCTAAACCTTTCAGGGGAGCATTTGCAACCGATTGGGACCATTTTTGAGTGAATTGCTAAAAGTCAGATTTTTGCTGAAATTGTGACCCCGGGGCTTAGGGATTTTTTCAAAAAAATATTTTCCGCCGGTTAAGTTGTTGAGGGCTGATTTCTTGTCCTGTGATAAAAAGCCTTCTGTTTCCATCACCAACGCTTTCAGGGGAGCATTTGCAAGCGTCTGGCATCATTTTTGAGTGAATTGCCAAAAGTCAGATTTTTCCTGAAACTGTGACCATGGGGCTTGGGGATTTTTTCAAAAAAATATTTTCCGCCGGTTAAGTTGTTGAGGGCTGATTTCTTGTCCTGTGATAAAAAGCCTTCTGTTTTGACTTCTAAACCTTTCAGGGGAGCATTTGCAAGCTTCTGGCACCATTTTTGAGTGAATTGCCAAAAGTCAGATTTTTGCTGAAATTGTGACCCCGGGGCTTAGGGATTTTTTCAAAAAAATATTTTCGGCCGGTTAAGTTGTTGAGGGCTGATTTCTTCTCCTGTGATAAAAAGCCTTCTGTTTTGACTGCTAAACCTTTCAGCGGAGCATTTGCAAGCTTCTGGCACCATTTTTGAGTGAATTGCCAAAAGTCAGATTTTTGCTGAAATTGTGACCCCGGGGCTTAGGGATTTTTTCAAAAAAATATTTTCCGCCGGTCAAGTTGTTGAGGGCTGATTTCTTGTCCTGTGATAAAAAGCCTTCTGTTTCCATCGCCAAAGCTTTCAGGGGAGCATTTGCAACCGATTGGCACCATTTTTGAGTGAATTGCTAAAAGTCAGATTTTTGCTGAAATTGTGACCCCGGGGCTTAGGGATTTTTTCAAAAAAATATTTTCCGCCGGTTAAGTTGTTGAGGGCTGATTTCTTGTCCTGTGATAAAAAGCCTTCTGTTTTGACTTCTAAACCTTTCAGGGGAGCATTTGCAAGCTTCTGGCACCATTTTTGAGTGAATTGCCAAAAGTCAGATTTTTGCTGAAATTGTGACGCCGGGGCTTAGGGATTTTTTTCCCAAAAAAATATTTTCCGCCGGTTAAGTTGTTGAAGGCTGATTTCTTGTCCTGTGATAAAAAGCCTTCTGTTTCCATCCCCAAAGCTTTCAGGGGAGCATTTGCAAGCTTCTAGCATCATTTTTGAGTGAGTTGCCAAAAGTCAGATTTTTGCTGAAATTGTGACCCCGGGGCTTAGGGATTTTTTCAAAAAAATATTTTCCGCCGGTTAAGTTGTTGAGGGCTGATTTCTTGTCCTGTGATAAAAAGCCTTCTGTTTCCATCACCAACACTTTCAGGGGAGCATTTGCAAGCGTTTGGCACCATTTTTGAGTGAATTGCCAAAAGTCAGATTTTTGCTGAAATTGTGACCCCGGGGCTTAGGGATTTTTTCAAAAAAATATTTTCCGCCGGTTAAGTTTTTGAGGGCTGATTTCTTGTCCTGTGATAAAAAGCCTTCTGTTTTGACTTCTAAACCTTTCAGGGGAGCATTTGCAACCGATTGGGACCATTTTTGAGTGAATTGCTAAAAGTCAGATTTTTGCTGAAATTGTGACCCCGGGGCTTAGGGATTTTTTCAAAAAAATATTTTCCGCCGGTTAAGTTGTTGAGGGCTGATTTCTTGTCCTGTGATAAAAAGCCTTCTGTTTCCATCACCAACGCTTTCAGGGGAGCATTTGCAAGCGTCTGGCATCATTTTTGAGTGAATTGCCAAAAGTCAGATTTTTCCTGAAACTGTGACCATGGGGCTTGGGGATTTTTTCAAAAAAATATTTTCCGCCGGTTAAGTTGTTGAGGGCTGATTTCTTGTCCTGTGATAAAAAGCCTTCTGTTTTGACTTCTAAACCTTTCAGGGGAGCATTTGCAAGCTTCTGGCACCATTTTTGAGTGAATTGCCAAAAGTCAGATTTTTGCTGAAATTGTGACCCCGGGGCTTAGGGATTTTTTCAAAAAAATATTTTCGGCCGGTTAAGTTGTTGAGGGCTGATTTCTTGTCCTGTGATAAAAAGCCTTCTGTTTTGACTGCTAAACCTTTCAGCGGAGCATTTGCAAGCTTCTGGCACCATTTTTGAGTGAATTGCCAAAAGTCAGATTTTTGCTGAAATTGTGACCCCGGGGCTTAGGGATTTTTTCAAAAAAATATTTTCCGCCGGTCAAGTTGTTGAGGGCTGATTTCTTGTCCTGTGATAAAAAGCCTTCTGTTTCCATCGCCAAAGCTTTCAGGGGAGCATTTGCAACCGATTGGCACCATTTTTGAGTGAATTGCTAAAAGTCAGATTTTTGCTGAAATTGTGACCCCGGGGCTTAGGGATTTTTTCAAAAAAATATTTTCCGCCGGTTAAGTTGTTGAGGGCTGATTTCTTGTCCTGTGATAAAAAGCCTTCTGTTTTGACTTCTAAACCTTTCAGGGGAGCATTTGCAAGCTTCTGGCACCATTTTTGAGTGAATTGCCAAAAGTCAGATTTTTGCTGAAATTGTGACGCCGGGGCTTAGGGATTTTTTTCCCAAAAAAATATTTTCCGCCGGTTAAGTTGTTGAAGGCTGATTTCTTGTCCTGTGATAAAAAGCCTTCTGTTTCCATCCCCAAAGCTTTCAGGGGAGCATTTGCAAGCTTCTAGCATCATTTTTGAGTGAGTTGCCAAAAGTCAGATTTTTGCTGAAATTGTGACCCCGGGGCTTAGGGATTTTTTCAAAAAAATATTTTCCGCCGGTTAAGTTGTTGAGGGCTGATTTCTTGTCCTGTGATAAAAAGCCTTCTGTTTTGACTTCTAAACCTTTCAGGGGAGCATTTGCAACCGATTGGGACCATTTTTGAGTGAATTGCTAAAAGTCAGATTTTTGCTGAAATTGTGACCCCGGGGCTTAGGGATTTTTTCAAAAAAATATTTTCCGCCGATTAAGTTGTTGAGCGCTGATTTTTTGTCCTGTGATAAAAAGCCTTCTGTTTCCATCACCAACACTTTCAGGGGAGCATTTGCAAGCGTTTGGCACCATTTTTGAGTGAATTGCCAAAAGTCAGATTTTTGCTGAAATTGTGACCCCGGGGCTTAGGGATTTTTTCAAAACAATATTTTCCGCCGGTTAAGTTGTTGAGGGCTGATTTCTTGTCCTGTGATAAAAAGCCTTTTGTTTCCATCGCCAAAGCTTTCAGGGGAGCATTTGCAACCGATTGGCACCATTTTTGAGTGAATTGCTAAAAGTCAGATTTTTGCTGAAATTGTGACCCCGGGGCTTAGGGATTTTTTCAAAAAAAAATTTTCCGCCGGTTAAGTTGTTGAGGGCTGATTTCTTGTCCTGTGATAAAAAGCCTTCTGTTTTGACTTCTAAACCTTTCAGGGGAGCATTTGCAAGCTTCTGGCACCATTTTTGAGTGAATTGCCAAAAGTCAGATTTTTGCTGAAATTGTCACCCCGGGGCTTAGGGATTTTTTCAAAAAAATATTTTCCGCCGGTTAAGTTGTTGAGGGCTGATTTCTTGTCCTGTGATAAAAAGCCTTCTGTTTCCATCACCAACGCTTTCAGGGGAGCATTTGCAACCGATTGGGACCATTTTTGAGTGAATTGCCAAAAGTCAGATTTTTGCTGAAATTGTGACCCCGGGGCTTAGGGATTTTTTCAAAAAAATATTTTCCGCCGGTTAAGTTGTTGAGGGCTGATTTCTTGTCCTGTGATAAAAAGCCTTCTGTTTCCATTACCAACGCTTTCAGGGGAGCATTTGCAAGCGTTTGGCACCATTTTTGAGTGAATTGCCAAAAGTCAGATTTTTGCTGAAATTGTGACCTCGGGGCTTAGGGATTTTTTCAAAAAAATATTTTCCGCCGGTTAAGTTGTTGAGGGCTGATTTCTTGTCCTGTGATAAAAAGCCTTCTCTTTTGACTTCTAAACCTTTCAGGGGAGCATTTGCAAGCTTCTGGCACCATTTTTGAGTGAATTGCCAAAAGTCAGATTTTTGCTGAAATTGTGACCCCGGGGCTTAGGGATTTTTTCAAAAAAATATTTTCCGCCGGTTAAGTTGTTGAGGGCTGATTTCTTGTCCTGTGATAAAAAGCCTTCTGTTTCCATCACCAACGCTTTCAGGGGAGCATTTGCAAGCGTTTGGCACCATTTTTGAGTGAATTGCCAAAAGTCAGATTTTTGCTGAAATTGTGACCCCGGGGCTTAGGGATTTTTTCAAAACAATATTTTCCGCCGGTTAAGTTGTTGAGGGCTGATTTCTTGTCCTGTGATAAAAAGCCTTCTGTTTTGACTTCTAAACCTTTCAGGGGAGCATTTGCAAGCATCTGGCACCATTTTTGAGTGAATTGCCAAAAGTCAGGTTTTTGCTGAAATTGTGACGCCGGGGCTTAGGGATTATTTTTCCAAAAAAATATTTTCCGCCGGTTAAGTTGTTGAGGGCTGATTTCTTGTCCTGTGATAAAAAGCCTTCTGTTTCCATCACCAACGCTTTCAGGGGAGCATTTGCAAGCTTCTGGCATCATTTTTGAGTGAATTGCCAAAAGTCAGGTTTTTCCTGAAATTGTGACCCCGGGGCTTAGGGATTTTTTCAAAAAAATATTTTCTGCCGGTTAAGTTGTTGAGGGCTGATTTCTTGTCCTGTGATAAAAAGCCTTCTGTTTTCACTTCTAAACCTTTCAGGGGAGCATTTGCAAGCTTCTGGCACCATTTTTGAGTGAATTGCCAAAAGTCAGATTTTTGCTGAAATTGTGACCCCGGGGCTTAGGGATTTTTTCAAAACAATATTTTCCGCCGGTTAAGTTGTTGAGGGCTGATTTCTTGTCCTGTGATAAAAAGCCTTCTGTTTTGACTTCTAAACCTTTCAGGGGAGCATTTGCAAGCTTCTGGCACCATTTTTGAGTGGATTGCCAAAAGTCAGATTTTTGCTGAAATTGTGACCCCGGGGCTTAGGGATTTTTTCAAAAAAATATTTTCGGCCGGTTAAGTTGTTGAGGGCTGATTTCTTGTCCTGTGATAAAAAGCCTTCTGTTTCCATCGCCAAAGCTTTCAGGGGAGCATTTGCAACCGATTGGCACCATTTTTGAGTGACTTGCTAAAAGTCAGATTTTTGCTGAAATTGTGACCCCGGGGCTTAGGGATTTTTTCAAAAAAATATTTTCCGCCGGTTAAGTTGTTGAGGGCTGATTTCTTGTCCTGTGATAAAAAGCCTTCTGTTATGACTTCTAAACCTTTCAGGGGAGCATTTGCAAGCTTCTGGCACCATTTTTGAGTGAATTGCCAAAAGTCAGATTTTTGCTGAAATTGTGACCCTGGGGCTTAGGGATTTTTTCAAAAAAATATTTTCCGCCGGTTAAGTTTTTGAGGGCTGATTTCTTGTCCTGTGATAAAAAGCCTTCTGTTTTGACTTCTAAACCTTTCAGGGGAGCATTTGCAACCGATTGGGACCATTTTTGAGTGAATTGCTAAAAGTCAGATTTTTGCTGAAATTGTGACCCCGGGGCTTAGGGATTTTTTCAAAAAAATATTTTCCGCCGGTTAAGTTGTTGAGGGCTGATTTCTTGTCCTGTGATAAAAAGCCTTCTGTTTCCATCACCAACGCTTTCAGGGGAGCATTTGCAAGCGTCTGGCATCATTTTTGAGTGAATTGCCAAAAGTCAGATTTTTCCTGAAACTGTGACCATGGGGCTTGGGGATTTTTTCAAAAAAATATTTTCCGCCGGTTAAGTTGTTGAGGGCTGATTTCTTGTCCTGTGATAAAAAGCCTTCTGTTTTGACTTCTAAACCTTTCAGGGGAGCATTTGCAAGCTTCTGGCACCATTTTTGAGTGAATTGCCAAAAGTCAGATTTTTGCTGAAATTGTGACCCCGGGGCTTAGGGATTTTTTCAAAAAAATATTTTCGGCCGGTTAAGTTGTTGAGGGCTGATTTCTTCTCCTGTGATAAAAAGCCTTCTGTTTTGACTGCTAAACCTTTCAGCGGAGCATTTGCAAGCTTCTGGCACCATTTTTGAGTGAATTGCCAAAAGTCAGATTTTTGCTGAAATTGTGACCCCGGGGCTTAGGGATTTTTTCAAAAAAATATTTTCCGCCGGTCAAGTTGTTGAGGGCTGATTTCTTGTCCTGTGATAAAAAGCCTTCTGTTTCCATCGCCAAAGCTTTCAGGGGAGCATTTGCAACCGATTGGCACCATTTTTGAGTGAATTGCTAAAAGTCAGATTTTTGCTGAAATTGTGACCCCGGGGCTTAGGGATTTTTTCAAAAAAATATTTTCCGCCGGTTAAGTTGTTGAGGGCTGATTTCTTGTCCTGTGATAAAAAGCCTTCTGTTTTGACTTCTAAACCTTTCAGGGGAGCATTTGCAAGCTTCTGGCACCATTTTTGAGTGAATTGCCAAAAGTCAGATTTTTGCTGAAATTGTGACGCCGGGGCTTAGGGATTTTTTTCCCAAAAAAATATTTTCCGCCGGTTAAGTTGTTGAAGGCTGATTTCTTGTCCTGTGATAAAAAGCCTTCTGTTTCCATCCCCAAAGCTTTCAGGGGAGCATTTGCAAGCTTCTAGCATCATTTTTGAGTGAGTTGCCAAAAGTCAGATTTTTGCTGAAATTGTGACCCCGGGGCTTAGGGATTTTTTCAAAAAAATATTTTCCGCCGGTTAAGTTGTTGAGGGCTGATTTCTTGTCCTGTGATAAAAAGCCTTCTGTTTCCATCACCAACACTTTCAGGGGAGCATTTGCAAGCGTTTGGCACCATTTTTGAGTGAATTGCCAAAAGTCAGATTTTTGCTGAAATTGTGACCCCGGGGCTTAGGGATTTTTTCAAAAAAATATTTTCCGCCGGTTAAGTTTTTGAGGGCTGATTTCTTGTCCTGTGATAAAAAGCCTTCTGTTTTGACTTCTAAACCTTTCAGGGGAGCATTTGCAACCGATTGGGACCATTTTTGAGTGAATTGCTAAAAGTCAGATTTTTGCTGAAATTGTGACCCCGGGGCTTAGGGATTTTTTCAAAAAAATATTTTCCGCCGGTTAAGTTGTTGAGGGCTGATTTCTTGTCCTGTGATAAAAAGCCTTCTGTTTCCATCACCAACGCTTTCAGGGGAGCATTTGCAAGCGTCTGGCATCATTTTTGAGTGAATTGCCAAAAGTCAGATTTTTCCTGAAACTGTGACCATGGGGCTTGGGGATTTTTTCAAAAAAATATTTTCCGCCGGTTAAGTTGTTGAGGGCTGATTTCTTGTCCTGTGATAAAAAGCCTTCTGTTTTGACTTCTAAACCTTTCAGGGGAGCATTTGCAAGCTTCTGGCACCATTTTTGAGTGAATTGCCAAAAGTCAGATTTTTGCTGAAATTGTGACCCCGGGGCTTAGGGATTTTTTCAAAAAAATATTTTCGGCCGGTTAAGTTGTTGAGGGCTGATTTCTTGTCCTGTGATAAAAAGCCTTCTGTTTTGACTGATAAACCTTTCAGCGGAGCATTTGCAAGCTTCTGGCACCATTTTTGAGTGAATTGCCAAAAGTCAGATTTTTGCTGAAATTGTGACCCCGGGGCTTAGGGATTTTTTCAAAAAAATATTTTCCGCCGGTCAAGTTGTTGAGGGCTGATTTCTTGTCCTGTGATAAAAAGCCTTCTGTTTCCATCGCCAAAGCTTTCAGGGGAGCATTTGCAACCGATTGGCACCATTTTTGAGTGAATTGCTAAAAGTCAGATTTTTGCTGAAATTGTGACCCCGGGGCTTAGGGATTTTTTCAAAAAAATATTTTCCGCCGGTTAAGTTGTTGAGGGCTGATTTCTTGTCCTGTGATAAAAAGCCTTCTGTTTTGACTTCTAAACCTTTCAGGGGAGCATTTGCAAGCTTCTGGCACCATTTTTGAGTGAATTGCCAAAAGTCAGATTTTTGCTGAAATTGTGACGCCGGGGCTTAGGGATTTTTTTCCCAAAAAAATATTTTCCGCCGGTTAAGTTGTTGAAGGCTGATTTCTTGTCCTGTGATAAAAAGCCTTCTGTTTCCATCCCCAAAGCTTTCAGGGGAGCATTTGCAAGCTTCTAGCATCATTTTTGAGTGAGTTGCCAAAAGTCAGATTTTTGCTGAAATTGTGACCCCGGGGCTTAGGGATTTTTTCAAAAAAATATTTTCCGCCGGTTAAGTTGTTGAGGGCTGATTTCTTGTCCTGTGATAAAAAGCCTTCTGTTTTGACTTCTAAACCTTTCAGGGGAGCATTTGCAACCGATTGGGACCATTTTTGAGTGAATTGCTAAAAGTCAGATTTTTGCTGAAATTGTGACCCCGGGGCTTAGGGATTTTTTCAAAAAAATATTTTCCGCCGATTAAGTTGTTGAGCGCTGATTTTTTGTCCTGTGATAAAAAGCCTTCTGTTTCCATCACCAACACTTTCAGGGGAGCATTTGCAAGCGTTTGGCACCATTTTTGAGTGAATTGCCAAAAGTCAGATTTTTGCTGAAATTGTGACCCCGGGGCTTAGGGATTTTTTCAAAACAATATTTTCCGCCGGTTAAGTTGTTGAGGGCTGATTTCTTGTCCTGTGATAAAAAGCCTTCTGTTTCGACTGCTAAACCTTTCAGCGGAGCATTTGCAACCGATTGGGACCATTTTTGAGTGAATTGCTAAAAGTCAGATTTTTGCTGAAATTGTGACCCCGGGGCTTAGGGATTTTTTCAAAAAAATATTTTCCGCCGATTAAGTTGTTGAGGGCTGTTTTTTTGTCCTGTGATAAAAAGCCTTCTGTTTTGACTTCTAAACCTTTCAGGGGAGCATTTGCAACCGATTGGGACCATTTTTGAGTGAATTGCTAAAAGTCAGATTTTTGCTGAAATTGTGACCCCGGGGCTTAGGGATTTTTTCAAAAAAAAAATTTCCGCCGGTTAAGTTGTTGAGGGCTGATTTCTTGTCCTGTGATAAAAAGCCTTCTGTTTTGACTTCTAAACATTTCAGGGGAGCATTTGCAAGCTTCTGGCACCATTTTTGAGTGAATTGCCAAAAGTCAGATTTTTGCTGAAATTGTGACCCCGGGGCTTAGGGATTTTTTCAAAACAATATTTTCCGCCGGTTAAGTTGTTGAGGGCTGATTTCTTGTCCTGTGATAAAAAGCCTTCTGTTTCGACTGCTAAACCTTTCAGCGGAGCATTTGCAACCGATTGGGACCATTTTTGAGTGAATTGCTAAAAGTCAGATTTTTGCTGAAATTGTGACGCCGGGGCTTAGGGATTTTTTCAAAAAAATATTTTCCGCCGGTTAAGTTGTTGAGGGCTGATTTCTTGTCCTGTGATAAAAAGCCTTCTGTTTCCATCCCCAAACCTTTCAGGGGAGCATTTGCAAGCTTCTAGCATCATTTTTGAGTGAGTTGCCAAAAGTCAGATTTTTGCTGAAATTGTGACCCCGGGGCTTAGGGATTTTTTCAAAAAAATATTTTCCGCCGGTCAAGTTGTTGAGGGCTGATTTCTTGTCCTGTGATAAAAAGCCTTCTGTTTCCATCGCCAAAGCTTTCAGGGGAGCATTTGCAACCGATTGGCACCATTTTTGAGTGAATTGCTAAAAGTCAGATTTTTGCTGAAATTGTGACCCCGGGGCTTAGGGATTTTTTCAAAAAAATATTTTCCGCCGGTTAAGTTGTTGAGGGCTGATTTCTTGTCCTGTGATAAAAAGCCTTCTGTTTTGACTTCTAAACCTTTCAGGGGAGCATTTGCAAGCTTCTGGCACCATTTTTGAGTGAATTGCCAAAAGTCAGATTTTTGCTGAAATTGTCACCCCGGGGCTTAGGGATTTTTTCAAAAAAATATTTTCCGCCGGTTAAGTTGTTGAGGGCTGATTTCTTGTCCTGTGATAAAAAGCCTTCTGTTTCCATCACCAACGCTTTCAGGGGAGCATTTGCAACCGATTGGGACCATTTTTGAGTGAATTGCCAAAAGTCAGATTTTTGCTGAAATTGTGACCCCGGGGCTTAGGGATTTTTTCAAAAAAATATTTTCCGCCGGTTAAGTTGTTGAGGGCTGATTTCTTGTCCTGTGATAAAAAGCCTTCTGTTTCCATTACCAACGCTTTCAGGGGAGCATTTGCAAGCGTTTGGCACCATTTTTGAGTGAATTGCCAAAAGTCAGATTTTTGCTGAAATTGTGACCTCGGGGCTTAGGGATTTTTTCAAAAAAATATTTTCCGCCGGTTAAGTTGTTGAGGGCTGATTTCTTGTCCTGTGATAAAAAGCCTTCTCTTTTGACTTCTAAACCTTTCAGGGGAGCATTTGCAAGCTTCTGGCACCATTTTTGAGTGAATTGCCAAAAGTCAGATTTTTGCTGAAATTGTGACCCCGGGGCTTAGGGATTTTTTCAAAAAAATATTTTCCGCCGGTTAAGTTGTTGAGGGCTGATTTCTTGTCCTGTGATAAAAAGCCTTCTGTTTCCATCACCAACGCTTTCAGGGGAGCATTTGCAAGCGTTTGGCACCATTTTTGAGTGAATTGCCAAAAGTCAGATTTTTGCTGAAATTGTGACCCCGGGGCTTAGGGATATTTTCAAAAAAATATTTTCCGCCGGTTAAGTTGTTGAGGGCTGATTTCTTGTCCTGTGATAAAAAGCCTTCTGTTTTCACTTCTAAACCTTTCAGGGGAGCATTTGCAAGCTTCTGGCACCATTTTTGAGTGAATTGCCAAAAGTCAGATTTTTGCTGAAATTGTGACCCCGGGGCTTAGGGATTTTTTCAAAACAATATTTTCCGCCGGTTAAGTTGTTGAGGGCTGATTTCTTGTCCTGTGATAAAAAGCCTTCTGTTTTGACTTCTAAACCTTTCAGGGGAGCATTTGCAAGCTTCTGGCACCATTTTTGAGTGAATTGCCAAAAGTCAGATTTTTGCTGAAATTGTGACCCCGGGGCTTAGGGATTTTTTCAAAAAAATATTTTCCGCCGGTCAAGTTGTTGAGGGCTGATTTCTTGTCCTGTGATAAAAAGCCTTCTGTTTCCATCGCCAAAGCTTTCAGGGGAGCATTTGCAACCGATTGGCACCATTTTTGAGTGAATTGCTAAAAGTCAGATTTTTGCTGAAATTGTGACCCCGGGGCTTAGGGATTTTTTCAAAAAAATATTTTCCGCCGGTTAAGTTGTTGAGGGCTGATTTCTTGTCCTGTGATAAAAAGCCTTCTGTTTTGACTTCTAAACCTTTCAGGGGAGCATTTGCAAGCTTCTGGCACCATTTTTGAGTGAATTGCCAAAAGTCAGATTTTTGCTGAAATTGTGACGCCGGGGCTTAGGGATTTTTTTCCCAAAAAAATATTTTCCGCCGGTTAAGTTGTTGAAGGCTGATTTCTTGTCCTGTGATAAAAAGCCTTCTGTTTCCATCCCCAAAGCTTTCAGGGGAGCATTTGCAAGCTTCTAGCATCATTTTTGAGTGAGTTGCCAAAAGTCAGATTTTTGCTGAAATTGTGACCCCGGGGCTTAGGGATTTTTTCAAAAAAATATTTTCCGCCGGTTAAGTTGTTGAGGGCTGATTTCTTGTCCTGTGATAAAAAGCCTTCTGTTTCCATCACCAACGCTTTCAGGGGAGCATTTGCAAGCTTCTGGCATCATTTTTGAGTGAATTGCTAAAAGTCAGATTTTTCCTGAAATTGTGACCCCGGGGCTTAGGGATTTTTTCAAAAAAATATTTTCGGCCGGTTAAGTTGTTGAGGGCTGATTTCTTCTCCTGTGATAAAAAGCCTTCTGTTTTGACTGCTAAACCTTTCAGGGGAGCATTTGCAAGCTTCTGGCACCATTTTTGAGTGAATTGCCAAAAGTCAGATTTTTGCTGAAATTGTGACCCCGGGGCTTAGGGATTTTTTCAAAAAAATATTTTCCGCCGGTCAAGTTGTTGAGGGCTGATTTCTTGTCCTGTGATAAAAAGCCTTCTGTTTCCATCACCAACGCTTTCAGGGGAGCATTTGCAAGCTTCTGGCATCATTTTTGAGTGAATTGCCAAAAGTCAGATTTTTCCTGAAATTGTGACCCCAGGGCTTAGGGATTTTTTCAAAAAAATATTTTCCGCCGGTTAAGTTGTTGAGGGCTGATTTCTTGTCCTGTGATAAAAAGCCTTCTGTTTTAACTTCTAAACCTTTCAGGGGAGCATTTGCAAGCGTCTGGCACCATTTTTGACTGAATTGCCAAAAGTCAGATTTTTGCTGAAATTGTGACCCCGGGGCTTAGGGATTTTTTCAAAAAAATATTTTCCGCCCGTCAAGTTGTTGAGGGCTGATTTCTTGTCCTGTGATAAAAAGCCTTCTGTTTTAACTTCTAAACCTTTCAGGGGAGCATTTGCAACCGATTGGGACCATTTTTGAGTGAATTGCTAAAAGTCAGATTTTTGCTGAAATTGTGACCCCGGGGCTTAGGGATTTTTTCAAAAAAATATTTTCCGCCGGTTAAGTTGTTGAGGGCTGATTTCTTGTCCTGTGATAAAAAGCCTTCTGTTTCGTCTGCTAAACCTTTCAGCGGAGCATTTGCAACCGATTGGGACCATTTTTGAGTGAATTGCTAAGAGTCAGATTTTTGCTGAAATTGTGATCCCGGGGCTTAGGGATTTTTTCAAAAAAATATTTTCCGCCGGTTAAGTTGTTGAGGGCTGATTTCTTGTCCTGTGATAAAAAGCCTTCTGTTTCCGTCACCAACACTTTCAGGGGAGCATTTGCAAGCGTTTGGCACCATTTTTGAGTGAATTGCCAAAAGTCAGATTTTTGCTGAAATTGTCACCCCGGGGCTTAGGGATTTTTTCAAAAAAATATTTTCCGCCGGTTAAGTTGTTGAGGGCTGATTTCTTGTCCTGTGATAAAAAGCCTTCTGTTTTGACTTCTAAACCTTTCAGGGGAGCATTTGCAACCGATTGGGACCATTTTTGAGTGAATTGCTAAAAGTCAGATTTTTGCTGAAATTGTGACCCCGGGGCTTAGGGATTTTTTAAAAAAAATATTTTCCGCCGATTAAGTTGTTGAGGGCTGATTTCTTGTCCTGTGATAAAAAGCCTTCTGTTTTGACTGCTAAACCTTTCAGGGGAGCATTTGCAAGCTTCTGGCACCATTTTTGAGTGAATTGCCAAAAGTCAGATTTTTGCTGAAATTGTGACCCCGGGGCTTAGGGATTTTTTCAAAAAAATATTTTCCGCCGGTCAAGTTGTTGAGGGCTGATTTCTTGTCCTGTGATAAAAAGCCTTCTGTTTCCATCACCAAAGCTTTCAGGGGAGCATTTGCAACCGATTGGCACCATTTTTGAGTGAATTGCTAAAAGTCAGATTTTTGCTGAAATTGTGACCCCGGGGCTTAGGGATTTTTTCAAAAAAATATTTTCCGCCGGTTAAGTTGTTGAGGGCTGATTTCTTGTCCTGTGATAAAAAGCCTTCTGTTTCCATCACCAACGCTTTCAGGGGAGCATTTGCAAGCGTCTGGCATCATTTTTGAGTGAATTGCCAAAAGTCAGATTTTTCCTGAAACTGTGACCATGGGGCTTGGGGATTTTTTCAAAAAAATATTTTCCGCCGGTTAAGTTGTTGAGGGCTGATTTCTTGTCCTGTGATAAAAAGCCTTCTGTTTTGACTTCTAAACCTTTCAGGGGAGCATTTGCAAGCTTCTGGCACCATTTTTGAGTGAATTGCCAAAAGTCAGATTTTTGCTGAAATTGTGACCCCGGGGCTTAGGGATTTTTTCAAAAAAATATTTTCGGCCGGTTAAGTTGTTGAGGGCTGATTTCTTCTCCTGTGATAAAAAGCCTTCTGTTTTGACTGCTAAACCTTTCAGGGGAGCATTTGCAAGCTTCTGGCACCATTTTTGAGTGAATTGCCAAAAGTCAGATTTTTGCTGAAATTGTGACCCCGGGGCTTAGGGATTTTTTCAAAAAAATATTTTCCGCCGGTCAAGTTGTTGAGGGCTGATTTCTTGTCCTGTGATAAAAAGCCTTCTGTTTCGACTGCTAAACCTTTCAGCGGAGCATTTGCAACCGATTGGGACCATTTTTGAGTGAATTGCTAAAAGTCAGATTTTTGCTGAAATTGTGACGCCGGGGCTTAGGGATTTTTTCAAAAAAATATTTTCCGCCGGTTAAGTTGTTGAGGGCTGATTTCTTGTCCTGTGATAAAAAGCCTTCTGTTTCCATCCCCAAACCTTTCAGGGGAGCATTTGCAAGCTTCTAGCATCATTTTTGAGTGAGTTGCCAAAAGTCAGATTTTTGCTGAAATTGTGACCCCGGGGCTTAGGGATTTTTTCAAAAAAATATTTTCCGCCGGTCAAGTTGTTGAGGGCTGATTTCTTGTCCTGTGATAAAAAGCCTTCTGTTTCCATCGCCAAAGCTTTCAGGGGAGCATTTGCAACCGATTGGCACCATTTTTGAGTGAATTGCTAAAAGTCAGATTTTTGCTGAAATTGTGACCCCGGGGCTTAGGGATTTTTTCAAAAAAATATTTTCCGCCGGTTAAGTTGTTGAGGGCTGATTTCTTGTCCTGTGATAAAAAGCCTTCTGTTTTGACTTCTAAACCTTTCAGGGGAGCATTTGCAAGCTTCTGGCACCATTTTTGAGTGAATTGCCAAAAGTCAGATTTTTGCTGAAATTGTCACCCCGGGGCTTAGGGATTTTTTCAAAAAAATATTTTCCGCCGGTTAAGTTGTTGAGGGCTGATTTCTTGTCCTGTGATAAAAAGCCTTCTGTTTCCATCACCAACGCTTTCAGGGGAGCATTTGCAACCGATTGGGACCATTTTTGAGTGAATTGCCAAAAGTCAGATTTTTGCTGAAATTGTGACCCCGGGGCTTAGGGATTTTTTCAAAAAAATATTTTCCGCCGGTTAAGTTGTTGAGGGCTGATTTCTTGTCCTGTGATAAAAAGCCTTCTGTTTCCATTACCAACGCTTTCAGGGGAGCATTTGCAAGCGTTTGGCACCATTTTTGAGTGAATTGCCAAAAGTCAGATTTTTGCTGAAATTGTGACCTCGGGGCTTAGGGATTTTTTCAAAAAAATATTTTCCGCCGGTTAAGTTGTTGAGGGCTGATTTCTTGTCCTGTGATAAAAAGCCTTCTCTTTTGACTTCTAAACCTTTCAGGGGAGCATTTGCAAGCTTCTGGCACCATTTTTGAGTGAATTGCCAAAAGTCAGATTTTTGCTGAAATTGTGACCCCGGGGCTTAGGGATTTTTTCAAAAAAATATTTTCCGCCGGTTAAGTTGTTGAGGGCTGATTTCTTGTCCTGTGATAAAAAGCCTTCTGTTTCCATCACCAACGCTTTCAGGGGAGCATTTGCAAGCGTTTGGCACCATTTTTGAGTGAATTGCCAAAAGTCAGATTTTTGCTGAAATTGTGACGCCGGGGCTTAGGGATATTTTCAAAAAAATATTTTCCGCCGGTTAAGTTGTTGAGGGCTGATTTCTTGTCCTGTGATAAAAAGCCTTCTGTTTTCACTTCTAAACCTTTCAGGGGAGCATTTGCAAGCTTCTGGCACCATTTTTGAGTGAATTGCCAAAAGTCAGATTTTTGCTGAAATTGTGACCCCGGGGCTTAGGGATTTTTTCAAAAAAATATTTTCCGCCGGTTAAGTTGTTGAGGGCTGATTTCTTGTCCTGTGATAAAAAGCCTTCTGTTTTGACTTCTAAACCTTTCAGGGGAGCATTTGCAAGCTTCTGGCACCATTTTTGAGTGAATTGCCAAAAGTCAGATTTTTGCTGAAATTGTGACCCCGGGGCTTAGGGATTTTTTCAAAAAAATATTTTCCGCCGGTCAAGTTGTTGAGGGCTGATTTCTTGTCCTGTGATAAAAAGCCTTCTGTTTCCATCGCCAAAGCTTTCAGGGGAGCATTTGCAACCGATTGGCACCATTTTTGAGTGAATTGCTAAAAGTCAGATTTTTGCTGAAATTGTGACCCCGGGGCTTAGGGATTTTTTCAAAAAAATATTTTCCGCCGGTTAAGTTGTTGAGGGCTGATTTCTTGTCCTGTGATAAAAAGCCTTCTGTTTTGACTTCTAAACCTTTCAGGGGAGCATTTGCAAGCTTCTGGCACCATTTTTGAGTGAATTGCCAAAAGTCAGATTTTTGCTGAAATTGTGACGCCGGGGCTTAGGGATTTTTTTCCCAAAAAAATATTTTCCGCCGGTTAAGTTGTTGAAGGCTGATTTCTTGTCCTGTGATAAAAAGCCTTCTGTTTCCATCCCCAAAGCTTTCAGGGGAGCATTTGCAAGCTTCTAGCATCATTTTTGAGTGAGTTGCCAAAAGTCAGATTTTTGCTGAAATTGTGACCCCGGGGCTTAGGGATTTTTTCAAAAAAATATTTTCCGCCGGTTAAGTTGTTGAGGGCTGATTTCTTGTCCTGTGATAAAAAGCCTTCTGTTTCCATCACCAACGCTTTCAGGGGAGCATTTGCAAGCTTCTGGCATCATTTTTGAGTGAATTGCTAAAAGTCAGATTTTTCCTGAAATTGTGACCCCGGGGCTTAGGGATTTTTTCAAAAAAATATTTTCGGCCGGTTAAGTTGTTGAGGGCTGATTTCTTCTCCTGTGATAAAAAGCCTTCTGTTTTGACTGCTAAACCTTTCAGGGGAGCATTTGCAAGCTTCTGGCACCATTTTTGAGTGAATTGCCAAAAGTCAGATTTTTGCTGAAATTGTGACCCCGGGGCTTAGGGATTTTTTCAAAAAAATATTTTCCGCCGGTCAAGTTGTTGAGGGCTGATTTCTTGTCCTGTGATAAAAAGCCTTCTGTTTCCATCACCAACGCTTTCAGGGGAGCATTTGCAAGCTTCTGGCATCATTTTTGAGTGAATTGCCAAAAGTCAGATTTTTCCTGAAATTGTGACCCCAGGGCTTAGGGATTTTTTCAAAAAAATATTTTCCGCCGGTTAAGTTGTTGAGGGCTGATTTCTTGTCCTGTGATAAAAAGCCTTCTGTTTTAACTTCTAAACCTTTCAGGGGAGCATTTGCAAGCGTCTGGCACCATTTTTGACTGAATTGCCAAAAGTCAGATTTTTGCTGAAATTGTGACCCCGGGGCTTAGGGATTTTTTCAAAAAAATATTTTCCGCCCGTCAAGTTGTTGAGGGCTGATTTCTTGTCCTGTGATAAAAAGCCTTCTGTTTTAACTTCTAAACCTTTCAGGGGAGCATTTGCAACCGATTGGGACCATTTTTGAGTGAATTGCTAAAAGTCAGATTTTTGCTGAAATTGTGACCCCGGGGCTTAGGGATTTTTTCAAAAAAATATTTTCCGCCGGTTAAGTTGTTGAGGGCTGATTTCTTGTCCTGTGATAAAAAGCCTTCTGTTTCGTCTGCTAAACCTTTCAGCGGAGCATTTGCAACCGATTGGGACCATTTTTGAGTGAATTGCTAAGAGTCAGATTTTTGCTGAAATTGTGATCCCGGGGCTTAGGGATTTTTTCAAAAAAATATTTTCCGCCGGTTAAGTTGTTGAGGGCTGATTTCTTGTCCTGTGATAAAAAGCCTTCTGTTTCCGTCACCAACACTTTCAGGGGAGCATTTGCAAGCGTTTGGCACCATTTTTGAGTGAATTGCCAAAAGTCAGATTTTTGCTGAAATTGTCACCCCGGGGCTTAGGGATTTTTTCAAAAAAATATTTTCCGCCGGTTAAGTTGTTGAGGGCTGATTTCTTGTCCTGTGATAAAAAGCCTTCTGTTTTGACTTCTAAACCTTTCAGGGGAGCATTTGCAACCGATTGGGACCATTTTTGAGTGAATTGCTAAAAGTCAGATTTTTGCTGAAATTGTGACCCCGGGGCTTAGGGATTTTTTAAAAAAAATATTTTCCGCCGATTAAGTTGTTGAGGGCTGATTTCTTGTCCTGTGATAAAAAGCCTTCTGTTTTGACTGCTAAACCTTTCAGGGGAGCATTTGCAAGCTTCTGGCACCATTTTTGAGTGAATTGCCAAAAGTCAGATTTTTGCTGAAATTGTGACCCCGGGGCTTAGGGATTTTTTCAAAAAAATATTTTCCGCCGGTCAAGTTGTTGAGGGCTGATTTCTTGTCCTGTGATAAAAAGCCTTCTGTTTCCATCACCAAAGCTTTCAGGGGAGCATTTGCAACCGATTGGCACCATTTTTGAGTGAATTGCTAAAAGTCAGATTTTTGCTGAAATTGTGACCCCGGGGCTTAGGGATTTTTTCAAAAAAATATTTTCCGCCGGTTAAGTTGTTGAGGGCTGATTTCTTGTCCTGTGATAAAAAGCCTTCTGTTTCCATCACCAACGCTTTCAGGGGAGCATTTGCAAGCGTCTGGCATCATTTTTGAGTGAATTGCCAAAAGTCAGATTTTTCCTGAAACTGTGACCATGGGGCTTGGGGATTTTTTCAAAAAAATATTTTCCGCCGGTTAAGTTGTTGAGGGCTGATTTCTTGTCCTGTGATAAAAAGCCTTCTGTTTTGACTTCTAAACCTTTCAGGGGAGCATTTGCAAGCTTCTGGCACCATTTTTGAGTGAATTGCCAAAAGTCAGATTTTTGCTGAAATTGTGACCCCGGGGCTTAGGGATTTTTTCAAAAAAATATTTTCGGCCGGTTAAGTTGTTGAGGGCTGATTTCTTCTCCTGTGATAAAAAGCCTTCTGTTTTGACTGCTAAACCTTTCAGGGGAGCATTTGCAAGCTTCTGGCACCATTTTTGAGTGAATTGCCAAAAGTCAGATTTTTGCTGAAATTGTGACCCCGGGGCTTAGGGATTTTTTCAAAAAAATATTTTCCGCCGGTCAAGTTGTTGAGGGCTGATTTCTTGTCCTGTGATAAAAAGCCTTCTGTTTCCATCGCCAAAGCTTTCAGGGGAGCATTTGCAACCGATTGGCACCATTTTTGAGTGAATTGCTAAAAGTCAGATTTTTGCTGAAATTGTGACCCCGGGGCTTAGGGATTTTTTCAAAAAAATATTTTCCGCCGGTTAAGTTGTTGAGGGCTGATTTCTTGTCCTGTGATAAAAAGCCTTCTGTTTTGACTTCTAAACCTTTCAGGGGAGCATTTGCAAGCTTCTGGCACCATTTTTGAGTGAATTGCCAAAAGTCAGATTTTTGCTGAAATTGTGACACCGGGGCTTAGGGATTTTTTCCCCCAAAAAATATTTTCCGCCGGTTAAGTTGTTGAAGGCTGATTTCTTGTCCTGTGATAAAAAGCCTTCTGTTTCCATCCCCAAAGCTTTCAGGGGAGCATTTGCAAGCTTCTAGCATCATTTTTGAGTGAGTTGCCAAAAGTCAGATTTTTGCTGAAATTGTGACCCCGGGGCTTAGGGATTTTTTCAAAAAAATATTTTCCGCCGGTTAAGTTGTTGAGGGCTGATTTCTTGTCCTGTGATAAAAAGCCTTCTGTTTCCATCACCAACGCTTTCAGGGGAGCATTTGCAAGCTTCTGGCATCATTTTTGAGTGAATTGCTAAAAGTCAGATTTTTCCTGAAATTGTGACCCCGGGGCTTAGGGATTTTTTCAAAAAAATATTTTCGGCCGGTTAAGTTGTTGAGGGCTGATTTCTTCTCCTGTGATAAAAAGCCTTCTGTTTTGACTGCTAAACCTTTCAGGGGAGCATTTGCAAGCTTCTGGCACCATTTTTGAGTGAATTGCCAAAAGTCAGATTTTTGCTGAAATTGTGACCCCGGGGCTTAGGGATTTTTTCAAAAAAATATTTTCCGCCGGTCAAGTTGTTGAGGGCTGATTTCTTGTCCTGTGATAAAAAGCCTTCTGTTTCCATCGCCAAAGCTTTCAGGGGAGCATTTGCAACCGATTGGCACCATTTTTGAGTGAATTGCTAAAAGTCAGATTTTTGCTGAAATTGTGACCCCGGGGCTTAGGGATTTTTTCAAAAAAATATTTTCCGCCGGTTAAGTTGTTGAGGGCTGATTTCTTGTCCTGTGATAAAAAGCCTTCTGTTTTGACTTCTAAACCTTTCAGGGGAGCATTTGCAAGCTTCTGGCACCATTTTTGAGTGAATTGCCAAAAGTCAGATTTTTGCTGAAATTGTGACGCCGGGGCTTAGGGATTTTTTTCCCAAAAAAATATTTTCCGCCGGTTAAGTTGTTGAAGGCTGATTTCTTGTCCTGTGATAAAAAGCCTTCTGTTTCCATCCCCAAAGCTTTCAGGGGAGCATTTGCAAGCTTCTAGCATCATTTTTGAGTGAGTTGCCAAAAGTCAGATTTTTGCTGAAATTGTGACCCCGGGGCTTAGGGATTTTTTCAAAAAATATTTTCCGCCGGTTAAGTTGTTGAGGGCTGATTTCTTGTCCTGTGATAAAAAGCCTTCTGTTTCCATCACCAACGCTTTCAGGGGAGCATTTGCAAGCTTCTGGCATCATTTTTGAGTGAATTGCTAAAAGTCAGATTTTTCCTGAAATTGTGACCCCGGGGCTTAGGGATTTTTTCAAAAAAATATTTTCGGCCGGTTAAGTTGTTGAGGGCTGATTTCTTCTCCTGTGATAAAAAGCCTTCTGTTTTGACTGCTAAACCTTTCAGGGGAGCATTTGCAAGCTTCTGGCACCATTTTTGAGTGAATTGCCAAAAGTCAGATTTTTGCTGAAATTGTGACCCCGGGGCTTAGGGATTTTTTCAAAAAAATATTTTCCGCCGGTCAAGTTGTTGAGGGCTGATTTCTTGTCCTGTGATAAAAAGCCTTCTGTTTGCATCGCCAAAGCTTTCAGGGGAGCATTTGCAACCGATTGGCACCATTTTTGAGTGAATTGCTAAAAGTCAGATTTTTGCTGAAATTGTGACCCCGGGGCTTAGGGATTTTTTCAAAAAAATATTTTCCTCCGGTTAAGTTGTTGAGGGCTGATTTCTTGTCCTGTGATAAAAAGCCTTCTGTTTTGACTTCTAAACCTTTCAGGGGAGCATTTGCAAGCTTCTGGCACCATTTTTGAGTGAATTGCCAAAAGTCAGATTTTTGCTGAAATTGTGACGCCGGGGCTTAGGGATTTTTTTTCCAAAAAAATATTTTCCGCCGGTTAAGTTGTTGAGGGCTGATTTCTTGTCCTGTGATAAAAAGCCTTCTGTTTCCATCCCCAAAGCTTTCAGGGGAGCATTTGCAAGCTTCTAGCATCATTTTTGAGTGAGTTGCCAAAAGTCAGATTTTTGCTGAAATTGTGACCCCGGGGCTTAGGGATTTTTTCAAAAAAATATTTTCCGCCGGTTAAGTTGTTGAGGGCTGATTTCTTGTCCTGTGATAAAAAGCCTTCTGTTTCCATCACCAACGCTTTCAGGGGAGCATTTGCAAGCTTCTGGCATCATTTTTGAGTGAATTGCCAAAAGTCAGATTTTTCCTGAAATTGTGACCCCAGGGCTTAGGGATTTTTTCAAAAAAATATTTTCCGCCGGTTAAGTTGTTGAGGGCTGATTTCTTGTCCTGTGATAAAAAGCCTTCTGTTTTAACTTCTAAACCTTTCAGGGGAGCATTTGCAAGCGTCTGGCACCATTTTTGACTGAATTGCCAAAAGTCAGATTTTTGCTGAAATTGTGACCCCGGGGCTTAGGGATTTTTTCAAAAAAATATTTTCCGCCCGTCAAGTTGTTGAGGGCTGATTTCTTGTCCTGTGATAAAAAGCCTTCTGTTTTAACTTCTAAACCTTTCAGGGGAGCATTTGCAACCGATTGGGACCATTTTTGAGTGAATTGCTAAAAGTCAGATTTTTGCTGAAATTGTGACCCCGGGGCTTAGGGATTTTTTCAAAAAAATATTTTCCGCCGGTTAAGTTGTTGAGGGCTGATTTCTTGTCCTGTGATAAAAAGCCTTCTGTTTCGTCTGCTAAACCTTTCAGCGGAGCATTTGCAACCGATTGGGACCATTTTTGAGTGAATTGCTAAGAGTCAGATTTTTGCTGAAATTGTGATCCCGGGGCTTAGGGATTTTTTCAAAAAAATATTTTCCGCCGGTTAAGTTGTTGAGGGCTGATTTCTTGTCCTGTGATAAAAAGCCTTCTGTTTCCGTCACCAACACTTTCAGGGGAGCATTTGCAAGCGTTTGTCACCATTTTTGAGTGAATTGCCAAAAGTCAGATTTTTGCTGAAATTGTCACCCCGGGGCTTAGGGATTTTTTCAAAAAAATATTTTCCGCCGGTTAAGTTGTTGAGGGCTGATTTCTTGTCCTGTGATAAAAAGCCTTCTGTTTTGACTTCTAAACCTTTCAGGGGAGCATTTGCAACCGATTGGGACCATTTTTGAGTGAATTGCTAAAAGTCAGATTTTTGCTGAAATTGTGACCCCGGGGCTTAGGGATTTTTTAAAAAAAATATTTTCCGCCGATTAAGTTGTTGAGGGCTGATTTCTTGTCCTGTGATAAAAAGCCTTCTGTTTTGACTGCTAAACCTTTCAGGGGAGCATTTGCAAGCTTCTGGCACCATTTTTGAGTGAATTGCCAAAAGTCAGATTTTTGCTGAAATTGTGACCCCGGGGCTTAGGGATTTTTTCAAAAAAATATTTTCTTCCGGTCAAGTTGTTGAGGGCTGATTTCTTGTCCTGTGATAAAAAGCCTTCTGTTTCCATCACCAAAGCTTTCAGGGGAGCATTTGCAACCGATTGGCACCATTTTTGAGTGAATTGCTAAAAGTCAGATTTTTGCTGAAATTGTGACCCCGGGGCTTAGGGATTTTTTCAAAAAAATATTTTCTGCCGGTTAAGTTGTTGAGGGCTGATTTCTTGTCCTGTGATAAAAAGCCTTCTGTTTTGACTTCTAAACCTTTCAGGGGAGCATTTGCAAGCTTCTGGCACCATTTTTGAGTGAATTGCCAAAAGTCAGATTTTTGTTGAAATTGTGACGCCGGGGCTTAGGGATTTTTTTTCCAAAAAAATATTTTCCGCCGGTTAAGTTGTTGAGGGCTGATTTCTTGTCCTGTGATAAAAAGCCTTCTGTTATGACTTCTAAACCTTTCAGGGGAGCATTTGCAAGCTTCTGGCACCATTTTTGAGTGAATTGCCAAAAGTCAGATTTTTGCTGAAATTGTGACCCCGGGGCTTAGGGATTTTTTCAAAAAAATATTTTCGGCCGGTTAAGTTGTTGAGGGCTGATTTCTTCTCCTGTGATAAAAAGCCTTCTGTTTTGACTGCTAAACCTTTCAGGGGAGCATTTGCAAGCTTCTGGCACCATTTTTGAGTGAATTGCCAAAAGTCAGATTTTTGCTGAAATTGTGACCCCGGGGCTTAGGGATTTTTTCTAAAAAATATTTTCCACCGGTTAAGTTGTTGAAGGCTGATTTCTTGTCCTGTGATAAAAAGCCTTCTGTTTCCATCCCCAAATCTTTCAGGGGAGCATTTGCAAGCGTTTGGCACCATTTTTGAGTGAATTGCCAAAAGTCAGATTTTTGCTGAAATTGTGACCCCGGGGCTT
This sequence comes from Podarcis muralis, assembly GCF_964188315.1. NCBI lineage: Eukaryota > Metazoa > Chordata > Lepidosauria > Squamata > Lacertidae > Podarcis > Podarcis muralis. The sequence goes on along the minus strand of NC_135659.1, from coordinate 9,910,171 downwards.
AGGGATTTTTTCAAAAAAATATTTTCCGCCGGTCAAGTTGTTGAGGGCTGATTTCTTGTCCTGTGATAAAAAGCCTTCTGTTTCCATCGCCAAAGCTTTCAGGGGAGCATTTGCAACCGATTGGCACCATTTTTGAGTGAATTGCCAAAAGTCAGATTTTTGCTGAAATTGTGACGCCCGGGCTTAGGGATTTTTTCAAAAAAATATTTTCCACCAGTCAAGTTGTTGAGGGCTGATTTCTTGTCTTGTGATAAAAAGCCTTCTGTTTCCATCCCCAAAGCTTTCAGGGGAGCATTTGCAAGCTTCTAGCATCATTTTTGAGTGAGTTGCCAAAAGTCAGATTTTTGCTGAAATTGTGACCCCGGGGCTTAGGGATTTTTTCAAAAAAATATTTTCCGCCGGTTAAGTTGTTGAGGGCTGATTTCTTGTCCTGTGATAAAAAGCCTTCTGTTATGACTTCTAAACCTTTCAGGGGAGCATTTGCAAGCGTTTAGCACCATTTTCCAGTGAATTGCCAAAAGTCAGATTTTTGCTGAAATTGTGACCCCGGGGCTTAGGGATTTTTTCAAAAAAATATTTTCCGCCGGTCAAGTTGTTGAGGGCTGATTTCTTGTCCTGTGATAAAAAGCCTTCTGTTTCCATCGCCAAAGCTTTCAGGGGAGCATTTGCAACCGATTGGCACCATTTTTGAGTGAATTGCCAAAAGTCAGATTTTTGCTGAAATTGTGACGCCGGGGCTTAGGGATTTTTTCAAAAAAATATTTTCCACCAGTTAAGTTGTTGAGGGCTGATTTCTTGTCTTGTGATAAAAAGCCTTCTGTTTCCATCCCCAAAGCTTTCAGGGGAGCATTTGCAAGCTTCTAGCATCATTTTTGAGTGAGTTGCCAAAAGTCAGATTTTTGCTGAAATTGTGACCCCGGGGCTTAGGGATTTTTTCAAAAAAATATTTTCCGCCGGTTAAGTTGTTGAGGGCTGATTTCTTGTCTTGTGATAAAAAGCCTTCTGTTTCCATCCCCAAAGCTTTCAGGGGAGCATTTGCAAGCGTTTGGCACCATTTTTGAGTGAATTGCCAAAAGTCAGATTTTTGCTGAAATTGTGACCCCGGGGCTTAGGGATTTTTTCAAAAAAATATTTTCTGCCGGTTAAGTTGTTGAGGGCTGATTTCTTGTCCTGTGATAAAAAGCCTTCTGTTTTGACTTCTAAACCTTTCAGGGGAGCATTTGCAAGCTTCTGGCACCATTTTTGAGTGAATTGCCAAAAGTCAGATTTTTGTTGAAATTGTGACGCCGGGGCTTAGGGATTTTTTTTCCAAAAAAATATTTTCCGCCGGTTAAGTTGTTGAGGGCTGATTTCTTGTCCTGTGATAAAAAGCCTTCTGTTATGACTTCTAAACCTTTCAGGGGAGCATTTGCAAGCTTCTGGCACCATTTTTGAGTGAATTGCCAAAAGTCAGATTTTTGCTGAAATTGTGACCCCGGGGCTTAGGGATTTTTTCAAAAAAATATTTTCGGCCGGTTAAGTTGTTGAGGGCTGATTTCTTCTCCTGTGATAAAAAGCCTTCTGTTTTGACTGCTAAACCTTTCAGGGGAGCATTTGCAAGCTTCTGGCACCATTTTTGAGTGAATTGCCAAAAGTCAGATTTTTGCTGAAATTGTGACCCCGGGGCTTAGGGATTTTTTCAAAAAAATATTTTCCGCCGGTCAAGTTGTTGAGGGCTGATTTCTTGTCCTGTGATAAAAAGCCTTCTGTTTCCATCACCAAAGCTTTCAGGGGAGCATTTGCAACCGATTGGCACCATTTTTGAGTGAATTGCTAAAAGTCAGATTTTTGCTGAAATTGTGACCCCGGGGCTTAGGGATTTTTTCAAAAAAATATTTTCTGCCGGTTAAGTTGTTGAGGGCTGATTTCTTGTCCTGTGATAAAAAGCCTTCTGTTTTGACTTCTAAACCTTTCAGGGGAGCATTTGCAAGCTTCTGGCACCATTTTTGAGTGAATTGCCAAAAGTCAGATTTTTGTTGAAATTGTGACGCCGGGGCTTAGGGATTTTTTTTCCAAAAAAATATTTTCCGCCGGTTAAGTTGTTGAGGGCTGATTTCTTGTCCTGTGATAAAAAGCCTTCTGTTTCCATCCCCAAAGCTTTCAGGGGAGCATTTGCAAGCTTCTAGCATCATTTTTGAGTGAGTTGCCAAAAGTCAGATTTTTGCTGAAATTGTGACCCCGGGTCTTAGGGATTTTTTCAAAAAAATATTTTCCGCCGGTTAAGTTGTTGAGGGCTGATTTCTTGTCCTGTGATAAAAAGCCTTCTGTTTCCATCACCAACGCTTTCAGGGGAGCATTTGCAAGCTTCTGGCATCATTTTTGAGTGAATTGCCAAAAGTCAGATTTTTCCTGAAATTGTGACCCCAGGGCTTAGGGATTTTTTCAAAAAAATATTTTCCGCCGGTTAAGTTGTTGAGAGCTGATTTCTTGTCCTGTGATAAAAAGCCTTCTGTTTTAACTTCTAAACCTTTCAGGGGAGCATTTGCAAGCGTCTGGCACCATTTTTGACTAAATTGCCAAAAGTCAGATTTTTGCTGAAATTGTGACCCCGGGGCTTAGGGATTTTTTCAAAAAAATATTTTCCGCCCGTCAAGTTGTTGAGGGCTGATTTCTTGTCCTGTGATAAAAAGCCTTCTGTTTTAACTTCTAAACCTTTCAGGGGAGCATTTGCAACCGATTGGGACCATTTTTGAGTGAATTGCTAAAAGTCAGATTTTTGCTGAAATTGTGACCCCGGGGCTTAGGGATTTTTTCAAAAAAATATTTTCCGCCGGTTAAGTTGTTGAGGGCTGATTTCTTGTCCTGTGATAAAAAGCCTTCTGTTTCGTCTGCTAAACCTTTCAGCGGAGCATTTGCAACCGATTGGGACCATTTTTGAGTGAATTGCTAAGAGTCAGATTTTTGCTGAAATTGTGATCCCGGGGCTTAGGGATTTTTTCAAAAAAATATTTTCCGCCGGTTAAGTTGTTGAGGGCTGATTTCTTGTCCTGTGATAAAAAGCCTTCTGTTTCCGTCACCAACACTTTCAGGGGAGCATTTGCAAGCGTTTGGCACCATTTTTGAGTGAATTGCCGAAAGTCAGATTTTTGCTGAAATTGTCACCCCGGGGCTTAGGGATTTTTTCAAAAAAATATTTTCCCCCGGTTAAGTTGTTGAGGGCTGATTTCTTGTCCTGTGATAAAAAGCCTTCTGTTTTGACTTCTAAACCTTTCAGGGGAGCATTTGCAACCGATTGGGACCATTTTTGAGTGAATTGCTAAAAGTCAGATTTTTGCTGAAATTGTCACCCCGGGGCTTAGGGATTTTTTAAAAAAAATATTTTCCGCCGATTAAGTTGTTGAGGGCTGATTTCTTGTCCTGTGATAAAAAGCCTTCTGTTTTGACTGCTAAACCTTTCAGGGGAGCATTTGCAAGCTTCTGGCACCATTTTTGAGTGAATTGCCAAAAGTCAGATTTTTGCTGAAATTGTGACCCCGGGGCTTAGGGATTTTTTCAAAAAAATATTTTCCGCCGGTCAAGTTGTTGAGGGCTGATTTCTTGTCCTGTGATAAAAAGCCTTCTGTTTCCATCACCAAAGCTTTCAGGGGAGCATTTGCAACCGATTGGCACCATTTTTGAGTGAATTGCTAAAAGTCAGATTTTTGCTGAAATTGTGACCCCGGGGCTTAGGGATTTTTTCAAAAAAATATTTTCTGCCGGTTAAGTTGTTGAGGGCTGATTTCTTGTCCTGTGATAAAAAGCCTTCTGTTTTGACTTCTAAACCTTTCAGGGGAGCATTTGCAAGCTTCTGGCACCATTTTTGAGTGAATTGCCAAAAGTCAGATTTTTGTTGAAATTGTGACGCCGGGGCTTAGGGATTTTTTTTCCAAAAAAATATTTTCCGCCGGTTAAGTTGTTGAGGGCTGATTTCTTGTCCTGTGATAAAAAGCCTTCTGTTATGACTTCTAAACCTTTCAGGGGAGCATTTGCAAGCTTCTGGCACCATTTTTGAGTGAATTGCCAAAAGTCAGATTTTTGCTGAAATTGTGACCCCGGGGCTTAGGGATTTTTTCAAAAAAATATTTTCGGCCGGTTAAGTTGTTGAGGGCTGATTTCTTCTCCTGTGATAAAAAGCCTTCTGTTTTGACTGCTAAACCTTTCAGGGGAGCATTTGCAAGCTTCTGGCACCATTTTTGAGTGAATTGCCAAAAGTCAGATTTTTGCTGAAATTGTGACCCCGGGGCTTAGGGATTTTTTCTAAAAAATATTTTCCACCGGTTAAGTTGTTGAAGGCTGATTTCTTGTCCTGTGATAAAAAGCCTTCTGTTTCCATCCCCAAATCTTTCAGGGGAGCATTTGCAAGCGTTTGGCACCATTTTTGAGTGAATTGCCAAAAGTCAGATTTTTGCTGAAATTGTGACCCCGGGGCTTAGGGATTTTTTCAAAAAAATATTTTCCGCCGGTCAAGTTGTTGAGGGCTGATTTCTTGTCCTGTGATAAAAAGCCTTCTGTTTCCATCGCCAAAGCTTTCAGGGGAGCATTTGCAACCGATTGGCACCATTTTTGAGTGAATTGCCAAAAGTCAGATTTTTGCTGAAATTGTGACGCCCGGGCTTAGGGATTTTTTCAAAAAAATATTTTCCACCAGTCAAGTTGTTGAGGGCTGATTTCTTGTCTTGTGATAAAAAGCCTTCTGTTTCCATCCCCAAAGCTTTCAGGGGAGCATTTGCAAGCTTCTAGCATCATTTTTGAGTGAGTTGCCAAAAGTCAGATTTTTGCTGAAATTGTGACCCCGGGGCTTAGGGATTTTTTCAAAAAAATATTTTCCGCCGGTTAAGTTGTTGAGGGCTGATTTCTTGTCCTGTGATAAAAAGCCTTCTGTTATGACTTCTAAACCTTTCAGGGGAGCATTTGCAAGCGTTTAGCACCATTTTCCAGTGAATTGCCAAAAGTCAGATTTTTGCTGAAATTGTGACCCCGGGGCTTAGGGATTTTTTCAAAAAAATATTTTCCGCCGGTCAAGTTGTTGAGGGCTGATTTCTTGTCCTGTGATAAAAAGCCTTCTGTTTCCATCGCCAAAGCTTTCAGGGGAGCATTTGCAACCGATTGGCACCATTTTTGAGTGAATTGCCAAAAGTCAGATTTTTGCTGAAATTGTGACGCCGGGGCTTAGGGATTTTTTCAAAAAAATATTTTCCACCAGTTAAGTTGTTGAGGGCTGATTTCTTGTCTTGTGATAAAAAGCCTTCTGTTTCCATCCCCAAAGCTTTCAGGGGAGCATTTGCAAGCTTCTAGCATCATTTTTGAGTGAGTTGCCAAAAGTCAGATTTTTGCTGAAATTGTGACCCCGGGGCTTAGGGATTTTTTCAAAAAAATATTTTCCGCCGGTTAAGTTGTTGAGGGCTGATTTCTTGTCTTGTGATAAAAAGCCTTCTGTTTCCATCCCCAAAGCTTTCAGGGGAGCATTTGCAAGCGTTTGGCACCATTTTTGAGTGAATTGCCAAAAGTCAGATTTTTGCTGAAATTGTGACCCCGGGGCTTACGGATTTTTTCAAAAAAATATTTTCTGCCGGTTAAGTTGTTGAGGGCTGATTTCTTGTCCTGTGATAAAAAGCCTTCTGTTTTGACTTCTAAACCTTTCAGGGGAGCATTTGCAAGCTTCTGGCACCATTTTTGAGTGAATTGCCAAAAGTCAGATTTTTGTTGAAATTGTGACGCCGGGGCTTAGGGATTTTTTTTCCAAAAAAATATTTTCCGCCGGTTAAGTTGTTGAGGGCTGATTTCTTGTCCTGTGATAAAAAGCCTTCTGTTATGACTTCTAAACCTTTCAGGGGAGCATTTGCAAGCTTCTGGCACCATTTTTGAGTGAATTGCCAAAAGTCAGATTTTTGCTGAAATTGTGACCCCGGGGCTTAGGGATTTTTTCAAAAAAATATTTTCGGTCGATTAAGTTGTTGAGGGCTGATTTCTTCTCCTGTGATAAAAAGCCTTCTGTTTTGACTGCTAAACCTTTCAGGGGAGCATTTGCAAGCTTCTGGCACCATTTTTGAGTGAATTGCCAAAAGTCAGATTTTTGCTGAAATTGTGACCCCGGGGCTTAGGGATTTTTTCTAAAAAATATTTTCCACCGGTTAAGTTGTTGAAGGCTGATTTCTTGTCCTGTGATAAAAAGCCTTCTGTTTCCATCCCCAAATCTCTCAGGGGAGCATTTGCAAGCGTTTGGCACCATTTTTGAGTGAATTGCCAAAAGTCAGATTTTTGCTGAAATTGTGACCCCGGGGCTTAGGGATTTTTTCAAAAAAATATTTTCCGCCGGTCAAGTTGTTGAGGGCTGATTTCTTGTCCTGTGATAAAAAGCCTTCTGTTTCCATCGCCAAAGCTTTCAGGGGAGCATTTGCAACCGATTGGCACCATTTTTGAGTGAATTGCCAAAAGTCAGATTTTTGCTGAAATTGTGACGCCCGGGCTTAGGGATTTTTTCAAAAAAATATTTTCCACCAGTCAAGTTGTTGAGGGCTGATTTCTTGTCTTGTGATAAAAAGCCTTCTGTTTCCATCCCCAAAGCTTTCAGGGGAGCATTTGCAAGCTTCTAGCATCATTTTTGAGTGAGTTGCCAAAAGTCAGATTTTTGCTGAAATTGTGACCCCGGGGCTTAGGGATTTTTTCAAAAAAATATTTTCCGCCGGTTAAGTTGTTGAGGGCTGATTTCTTGTCCTGTGATAAAAAGCCTTCTGTTATGACTTCTAAACCTTTCAGGGGAGCATTTGCAAGCGTTTAGAACCATTTTCCAGTGAATTGCCAAAAGTCAGATTTTTGCTGAAATTGTGACCCCGGGGCTTAGGGATTTTTTCAAAAAAATATTTTCCGCCGGTCAAGTTGTTGAGGGCTGATTTCTTGTCCTGTGATAAAAAGCCTTCTGTTTCCATCGCCAAAGCTTTCAGGGGAGCATTTGCAACCGATTGGCACCATTTTTGAGTGAATTGCCAAAAGTCAGATTTTTGCTGAAATTGTGACGCCGGGGCTTAGGGATTTTTTCAAAAAAATATTTTCCACCAGTTAAGTTGTTGAGGGCTGATTTCTTGTCTTGTGATAAAAAGCCTTCTGTTTCCATCCCCAAAGCTTTCAGGGGAGCATTTGCAAGCTTCTAGCATCATTTTTGAGTGAGTTGCCAAAAGTCAGATTTTTGCTGAAATTGTGACCCCGGGGCTTAGGGATTTTTTCAAAAAAATATTTTCCGCCGGTTAAGTTGTTGAGGGCTGATTTCTTGTCTTGTGATAAAAAGCCTTCTGTTTCCATCCCCAAAGCTTTCAGGGGAGCATTTGCAAGCGTTTGGCACCATTTTTGAGTGAATTGCCAAAAGTCAGATTTTTGCTGAAATTGTGACCCCGGGGCTTAGGGATTTTTTCAAAAAAATATTTTCCGCCGGTCAAGTTGTTGAGGGCTGATTTCTTGTCCTGTGATAAAAAGCCTTCTGTTTTGACTTCTAAACCTTTCAGGGGAGCATTTGCAAGCTTCTGGCACCATTTTTGAGTGAATTGCCAAAAGTCAGATTTTTGCTGAAATTGTGACCCCGGGGCTTAGGGATTTTTTCAAAAAAATATTTTCCGCCGGTTAAGTTGTTGAGGGCTGATTTCTTGTCCTGTGATAAAAAGCCTTCTGTTTCCATCCCCAAAGCTTTCAGTGGAGCATTTGCAACCGATTGGCACCATTTTTGAGTGAATTGCCCAAAGTCAGATTTTTGCTGAAATTGTGACCCCGGGGCTTAGGGATTTTTTCAAAAAAAAAATTTCTGCCGGTTAAGTTGTTGAGGGCTGATTTCTTGTCCTGTGATAAAAAGCCTTCTGTTTTGACTTCTAAACATTTCAGTGGAGCATTTGCAAGCTTCTGGCACCATTTTTGAGTGAATTGCCAAAAGTCAGATTTTTGCTGAAATTGTGACCCCGGGGCTTAGGGATTTTTTCAAAAAAATATTTTCCGCCGGTTAAGTTGTTGAGGGCTGATTTCTTGTCCTGTGATAAAAAGCCTTCTGTTTCGACTGCTAAACCTTTCAGCGGAGCATTTGCAACCGATTGGGACCATTTTTGAGTGAATTGCTAAAAGTCAGATTTTTGCTGAAATTGTGACCCCGGGGCTTAGGGATTTTTTCAAAAAAATATTTTCCGCCGGTTAAGTTGTTGAGGGCTGATTTCTTGTCCTGTGATAAAAAGCCTTCTGTTTCCATCACCAACACTTTCAGGGGAGCATTTGCAAGCGTTTGGCACCATTTTTGAGTGAATTGCCAAAAGTCAGATTTTTCCTGAAATTGTGACCCCGGGGCTTAGGGATTTTTTCAAAAAAATATTTTCCGCCGGTTAAGTTGTTGAGGGCTGATTTCTTGTCCTGTGATAAAAAGCCTTCTGTTTTGACTTCTAAACCTTTCAGGGGAGCATTTGCAACCGATTGGGACCATTTTTGAGTGAATTGCCAAAAGTCAGATTTTTGCTGAAATTGTCACCCCGGGGCTTAGGGATTTTTTCAAAAAAATATTTTCCGCCGGTTAAGTTGTTGAGGGCTGTTTTTTTGTCCTGTGATAAAAAGCCTTCTGTTTTGACTTCTAAACCTTTCAGGGGAGCATTTGCAACCAATTGGGACCATTTTTGAGTGAATTGCTAAAAGTGAGATTTTTGCTGAAATTGTGACCCCGGGGCTTAGGGATTTTTTCAAAAAAAAAATTTCCGCCGGTTAAGTTGTTGAGGGCTGTTTTTTTCTCCTGTGATAAAAAGCCTTCTGTTTTGACTTCTAAACCTTTCAGGGGAGCATTTGCAAGCTTCTGGCACCATTTTTGAGTGAATTGCCAAAAGTCAGATTTTTGCTGACATTGTGACGCCGGGGCTTAGGGATTTTTTCAAAAAAATATTTTCCGCCAGTTAAGTTGTTGAGGGCTGATTTCTTGTCCTGTGATAAAAAGCCTTCTGTTTCCATCCCCAAACCTTTCAGGGGAGCATTTGCAAGCTTCTAGCATCATTTTTGAGTGAGTTGCCAAAAGTCAGATTTTTGCTGAAATTGTGACCCCGGGGCTTAGGGATTTTTTCAAAAAAATATTTTCCGCCGGTCAAGTTGTTGAGGGCTGATTTCTTGTCCTGTGATAAAAAGCCTTCTGTTTCCATCGCCAAAGCTTTCAGGGGAGCATTTGCAACAGATTGGCACCATTTTTGAGTGAATTGCTAAAAGTCAGATTTTTGCTGAAATTGTGACCCCGGGGCTTAGGGATTTTTTCAAAAAAATATTTTCCGCCGGTTAAGTTGTTGAGGGCTGATTTCTTGTCCTGTGATAAAAAGCCTTCTGTTTTGACTTCTAAACCTTTCAGGGGAGCATTTGCAAGCTTCTGGCACCATTTTTGAGTGAATTGCCAAAAGTCAGATTTTTGCTGAAATTGTCACCCCGGGGCTTAGGGATTTTTTCAAAAAAATATTTTCCGCCGGTTAAGTTGTTGAGGGCTGATTTCTTGTCCTGTGATAAAAAGCCTTCTGTTTCCATCCCCAAAGCTTTTAGGGGAGCATTTGCAAGCGTTTGGCACCATTTTTGAGTGAATTGCCAAAAGTCAGATTTTTGCTGAAATTGTGACCCCGGGGCTTAGGGATTTTTTCAAAAAAATATTTTCCGCCGGTTAAGTTGTTGAGGGCTGATTTCTTGTCCTGTGATAAAAAGCCTTCTGTTTCCATCACCAACACTTTCAGGGGAGCATTTGCAAGCGTTTGGCACCATTTTTGAGTGAATTGCCAAAAGTCAGATTTTTGCTGAAATTGTGACCCCGGGGCTTAGGGATTTTTTCAAAAAAATATTTTCCGCCGGTTAAGTTGTTGAGGGCTGATTTCTTGTCCTGTGATAAAAAGCCTTCTGTTTTGACTTCTAAACCTTTCAGGGGAGCATTTGCAACCGATTGGGACCATTTTTGAGTGAATTGCTAAAAGTCAGATTTTTGCTGAAATTGTGACCCCGGGGCTTAGGGATTTTTTCAAAAAAATATTTTCCGCCGATTAAGTTGTTGAGCGCTGATTTCTTGTCCTGTGATAAAAAGCCTTCTGTTTTGACTTCTAAACCTTTCAGGGGAGCATTTGCAAGCTTCTGGCACCATTTTTGAGTGAATTGCCAAAAGTCAGATTTTTGCTGAAATTGTGACCCCGGGGCTTAGGGATTTTTTCAAAAAAATATTTTCGGCCGGTTAAGTTGTTGAGGGCTGATTTCTTGTCCTGTGATAAAAAGCCTTCTGTTTCCATCGCCAAAGCTTTCAGGGGAGCATTTGCAACCGATTGGCACCATTTTTGAGTGAATTGCTAAAAGTCAGATTTTTGCTGAAATTGTGACCCCGGGGCTAAGGGATTTTTTCAAAAAAATATTTTCCGCCGGTTAAGTTGTTGAGGGCTGATTTCTTGTCCTGTGATAAAAAGCCTTCTGTTATGACTTCTAAACCTTTCAGGGGAGCATTTGCAAGCTTCTGGCACCATTTTTGAGTGAATTGCCAAAAGTCAGATTTTTGCTGAAATTGTGACGCTGGGGTTTAGGGATTTTTTCAAAAAAATATTTTCCGCCGGTTAAGTTGTTGAGGGCTGATTTCTTGTCCTGTGATAAAAAGCCTTCTGTTTTGACTTCTAAACCTTTCAGGGGAGCATTTGCAACCAATTGGGACCATTTTTGAGTGAATTGCTAAAAGTCAGATTTTTGCTGAAATTTTGACCCCGGGGCTTAGGGATTTTTTCAAAAAAATATTTTCCGCCGGTTAAGTTGTTGAGGGCTGATTTCTTGTCCTGTGATAAAAAGCCTTCTGTTTCCATCACCAACGCTTTCAGGGGAGCATTTGCAAGCGTCTGGCATCATTTTTGAGTGAATTGCCAAAAGTCAGATTTTTCCTGAAACTGTGACCATGGGGCTTAGGGATTTTTTCAAAAAAATATTTTCCGCCGGTTAAGTTGTTGAGGGCTGATTTCTTGTCCTGTGATAAAAAGCCTTCTGTTTTGACTTCTAAACCTTTCAGGGGAGCATTTGCAAGCTTCTGGCACCATTTTTGAGTGAATTGCCAAAAGTCAGATTTTTGCTGAAATTGTGACCCCGGGGCTTAGGGATTTTTTCAAAAAAATATTTTCGGCCGGTTAAGTTGTTGAGGGCTGATTTCTTCTCCTGTGATAAAAAGCCTTCTGTTTTGACTGCTAAACCTTTCAGGGGAGCATTTGCAAGCTTCTGGCACCATTTTTGAGTGAATTGCCAAAAGTCAGATTTTTGCTGAAATTGTGACCCCGGGGCTTAGGGATTTTTTCAAAAAAATATTTTCCGCCGGTCAAGTTGTTGAGGGCTGATTTCTTGTCCTGTGATAAAAAGCCTTCTGTTTCCATCGCCAAAGCTTTCAGGGGAGCATTTGCAACCGATTGGCACCATTTTTGAGTGAATTGCTAAAAGTCAGATTTTTGCTGAAATTGTGACCCCGGGGCTTAGGGATTTTTTCAAAAAAATATTTTCCGCCGGTTAAGTTGTTGAGGGCTGATTTCTTGTCCTGTGATAAAAAGCCTTCTGTTTTGACTTCTAAACCTTTCAGGGGAGCATTTGCAAGCTTCTGGCACCATTTTTGAGTGAATTGCCAAAAGTCAGATTTTTGCTGAAATTGTGACGCCGGGGCTTAGGGATTTTTTTTCCAAAAAAATATTTTCCGCCGGTTAAGTTGTTGAGGGCTGATTTCTTGTCCTGTGATAAAAAGCCTTCTGTTTCCATCCCCAAAGCTTTCAGGGGAGCATTTGCAAGCTTCTAGCATCATTTTTGAGTGAGTTGCCAAAAGTCAGATTTTTGCTGAAATTGTGACCCCGGGGCTTAGGGATTTTTTCAAAAAAATATTTTCCGCCGGTTAAGTTGTTGAGGGCTGATTTCTTGTCCTGTGATAAAAAGCCTTCTGTTTCCATCACCAACGCTTTCAGGGGAGCATTTGCAAGCTTCTGGCATCATTTTTGAGTGAATTGCCAAAAGTCAGATTTTTCCTGAAATTGTGACCCCGGGGCTTAGGGATTTTTTCAAAAAAATATTTTCCGCCGGTTAAGTTGTTGAGGGCTGATTTCTTGTCCTGTGATAAAAAGCCTTCTGTTTTAACTTCTAAACCTTTCAGGGGAGCATTTGCAAGCGTCTGGCACCATTTTTGAGTGAATTGCCAAAAGTCAGATTTTTGCTGAAATTGTGACCCCAGGGCTTAGGGATTTTTTCAAAAAAATATTTTCCGCCGGTTAAGTTGTTGAGGGCTGATTTCTTGTCCTGTGATAAAAAGCCTTCTGTTTTGACTGCTAAACCTTTCAGGGGAGCATTTGCAAGCTTCTGGCACCATTTTTGAGTGAATTGCCAAAAGTCAGATTTTTGCTGAAATTGTGACCCCGGGGCTTAGGGATTTTTTCAAAAAAATATTTTCCGCCGGTCAAGTTGTTGAGGGCTGATTTCTTGTCCTTTGATAAAAAGCCTTCTGTTTCCATCGCCAAAGCTTTCAGGGGAGCATTTGCAACCAATTGGCACCATTTTTGAGTGAATTGCTAAAAGTCAGATTTTTGCTGAAATTGTGACCCCGGGGCTTAGGGATTTTTTCAAAAAAATATTTTCCGCCGGTTAAGTTGTTGAGGGCTGATTTCTTGTCCTGTGATAAAAAGCCTTCTGTTTTGACTTCTAAACCTTTCAGGGGAGCGTTTGCAAGCTTCTGGCACCATTTTTGAGTGAATTGCCAAAAGTCAGATTTTTGCTGAAATTGTGACGCCGGGGCTTAGGGATTTTTTCAAAAAAATATTTTCCGCCGGTTAAGTTGTTGAGGGCTGATTTCTTGTCCTGTGATAAAAAGCCTTCTGTTTCCATCCCCAAAGCTTTCAGGGGAGCATTTGCAAGCTTCTAGCATTATTTTTGAGTGAGTTGCCAAAAGTCAGATTTTTGCTGAAATTGTGACCCCGGGGCTTAGGGATTTTTTCAAAAAAATATTTTCCGCCGGTCAAGTTGTTGAGGGCTGATTTCTTGTCCTGTGATAAAAAGCCTTCTGTTTCCATCGCCAAAGCTTTCAGGGGAGCATTTGCAACCGATTGGCACCATTTTTGAGTGAATTGCCAAAAGTCAGATTTTTGCTGAAATTGTGACGCCGGGGCTTAGGGATTTTTTCAAAAAAATATTTTCCGCCGGTTAAGTTGTTGAGGGCTGATTTCTTGTCCTGTGATAAAAAGCCTTCTGTTTTGACTTCTAAACCTTTCAGGGGAGCATTTGCAAGCTTCTGGCACCATTTTTGAGTGAATTGCCAAAAGTCAGGTTTTTGCTGAAATTGTGACGCCGGGGCTTAGGGATTATTTTTCCAAAAAAATATTTTCCGCCGGTTAAGTTGTTGAGGGCTGATTTCTTGTCCTGTGATAAAAAGCCTTCTGTTTCCATCACCAACGCTTTCAGGGGAGCATTTGCAAGCTTCTGGCATCATTTTTGAGTGAATTGCCAAAAGTCAGGTTTTTCCTGAAATTGTGACCCCGGGGCTTAGGGATTTTTTCAAAAAAATATTTTCTGCCGGTTAAGTTGTTGAGGGCTGATTTCTTGTCCTGTGATAAAAAGCCTTCTGTATTAACTTCTAAACCTTTCAGGGGAGCATTTGCAAGCGTCTGGCACCATTTTTGAGTGAATTGCCAAAAGTCAGATTTTTGCTGAAATTGTGACCCCGGGGTTTAGGGATTTTTTCTAAAAAATATTTTCCGCCGGTTAAGTTATTGAGGGCTGATTTCTTCTCCTGTGATAAAAAGCCTTCTGTTTTGACTGCTAAACCTTTCAGGGGAGCATTTGCAAGCTTCTGGCACCATTTTCGAGTGAATTGCCAAAAGTCAGATTTTTGCTGAAATTGTGACCCCGGGGTTTAGGGATTTTTTCTAAAAAATATTTTCCGCCGGTTAAGTTATTGAGGGCTGATTTCTTCTCCTGTGATAAAAAGCCTTCTGTTTTGACTGCTAAACCTTTCAGGGGAGCATTTGCAAGCTTCTGGCACCATTTTTGAGTGAATTGCCAAAAGTCAGATTTTTCCTGAAATTGTGACCCCGGGGCTTAGGGATTTTTTCAAAAAAATATTTTCCGCCGGTCAAGTTGTTGAGGGCTGATTTCTTGTCCTTAGATAAAAAGCCTTCTGTTTCCATCGCCAAAGCTTTCAGGGGAGCATTTGCAACCGATTGGCACCATTTTTGAGTGAATTGCTAAAAGTCAGAATTTTGCTGAAATTGTGACCCCGGGGCTTAGGGATTTTTTCAAAAAAATATTTTCCGCCGGTTAAGTTGTTGAGGGCTGATTTCTTGTCCTGTGATAAAAAGCCTTCTGTTTTGACTTCTAAACCTTTCAGGGGAGCATTTGCAAGCTTCTGGCACAATTTTTGAGTGAATTGCCAAAAGTCAGATTTTTGCTGAAATTGTGACCCCGGGGCTTAGGGATTTTTTCAAAAAAATATTTACCGCCGGTTAAGTTGTTGAGGGCTGATTTCTTGTCCTGTGATAAAAAGCCTTCTGTTTCCATCCCCAAAGCTTTCAGGGGAGCATTTGCAAGCTTCTAGCATTATTTTTGAGTGAGTTGCCAAAAGTCAGATTTTTGCTGAAATTGTGACCCCGGGGCTTAGGGATTTTTTCAAAAAAATATTTTCCGCCGGTTAAGTTGTTGAGGGCTGATTTCTTGTCCTGTGATAAAAAGCCTTCTGTTATGACTTCTAAACCTTTCAGGGGAGCATTTGCAAGCTTCTGGCACCATTTTTGAGTGAATTGCCAAAAGTCAGATTTTTGCTGAAATTGTGACCCTGGGGCTTAGGGATTTTTTCTAAAAAATATTTTCCACCGGTTAAGTTGTTGAGGGCTTATTTCTTGTCCTGTGATAAAAAGCCTTCTGTTTCCATCCCCAAAGCTTTCAGGGGAGAATTTGCAAGCGTTTGGCACCATTTTTGAGTGAATTGCCAAAAGTCAGATTTTTGCTGAAATTGTGACCCCGGGGCTTAGGGATTTTTTCAAAAAAATATTTTCCGCCGGTCAAGTTGTTGAGGGCTGATTTCTTGTCCTGTGATAAAAAGCCTTCTGTTTCCATCGCCAAAGCTTTCAGGGGAGCATTTGCAACCGATTGGCACCATTTTTGAGTGAATTGCCAAAAGTCAGATTTTTGCTGAAATTGTGACGCCGGGGCTTAGGGATTTTTTCAAAAAAATATTTTCCGCCGGTTAAGTTGTTGAGGGCTGATTTCTTGTCCTGTGATAAAAAGCCTTCTGTTTCCATCCCCAAAGCTTTCAGGGGAGCATTTGCAAGCGTTTGGCACCATTTTTGAGTGAATTGCCAAAAGTCAGATTTTTGCTGAAATTGTGACCCCGAGACTTAGGGATTTTTTCAAAAAAATATTTTCCGCCGGTTAAGTTGTTGAGGGCTGATTTCTTGTCCTGTGATAAAAAGCCTTCTGTTTCCATCACCAACGCTTTCAGGGGAGCATTTGCAAGCTTCTGGCATCATTTTTGAGTGAATTGCCGAAAGTCAGATTTTTCCTGAAATTGTGACCCCGGGGCTTAGGGATTTTTTCAAAAAAATATTTTCCGCCGGTTAAGTTGTTGAGGGCTGATTTCTTGTCCTGTGATAAAAAGCCTTCTGTTTTAACTTCTAAACCTTTCAGGGGAGCATTTGCAAGCGTCTGGCACCATTTTTGAGTGAATTGCCAAAAGTCAGATTTTTGCTGAAATTGTGACCCCGGGGCTTAGGGATTTTTTCAAAAAAATATTTTCCGCCGGTTAAGTTGTTGAGGGCTGATTTCTTGTCCTGTGATAAAAAGCCTTCTGTTTTGACTGCTAAACCTTTCAGGGGAGCATTTGCAAGCTTCTGGCACCATTTTTGAGTGAATTGCCAAAAGTCAGATTTTTGCTGAAATTGTGACCCCGGGGCTTAGGGATTTTTTCAAAAAAATATTTTCCGCCGGTCAAGTTGTTGAGGGCTGATTTCTTGTCCTTTGATAAAAAGCCTTCTGTTTCCATCGCCAAAGCTTTCAGGGGAGCATTTGCAACCAATTGGCACCATTTTTGAGTGAATTGCTAAAAGTCAGATTTTTGCTGAAATTGTGACCCCGGGGCTTAGGGATTTTTTCAAAAAAATATTTTCCGCCGGTTAAGTTGTTGAGGGCTGATTTCTTGTCCTGTGATAAAAAGCCTTCTGTTTTGACTTCTAAACCTTTCAGGGGAGCGTTTGCAAGCTTCTGGCACCATTTTTGAGTGAATTGCCAAAAGTCAGATTTTTGCTGAAATTGTGACGCCGGGGCTTAGGGATTTTTTCAAAAAAATATTTTCCGCCGGTTAAGTTGTTGAGGGCTGATTTCTTGTCCTGTGATAAAAAGCCTTCTGTTTCCATCCCCAAAGCTTTCAGGGGAGCATTTGCAAGCTTCTAGCATTATTTTTGAGTGAGTTGCCAAAAGTCAGATTTTTGCTGAAATTGTGACCCCGGGGCTTAGGGATTTTTTCAAAAAAATATTTTCCGCCGGTTAAGTTGTTGAGGGTTGATTTCTTGTCCTGTGATAAAAAGCCTTCTGTTATGACTTCTAAACCTTTCAGGGGAGCATTTGCAAGCTTCTGGCACCATTTTTGAGTGAATTGCCAAAAGTCAGATTTTTGCTGAAATTGTGACCCTGGGGCTTTGGGATTTTTTCTAAAAAATATTTTCCACCGGTTAAGTTGTTGAGGGCTGATTTCTTGTCCTGTGATAAAAAGCCTTCTGTTTCCATCCCCAAAGCTTTCAGGGGAGAATTTGCAAGCGTTTGGCACCATTTTTGAGTGAATTGCCAAAAGTCAGATTTTTGCTGAAATTGTGACCCCGGGGCTTAGGGATTTTTTCAAAAAAATATTTTCCGCCGGTCAAGTTGTTGAGGGCTGATTTCTTGTCCTGTGATAAAAAGCCTTCTGTTTCCATCGCCAAAGCTTTCAGGGGAGCATTTGCAACCGATTGGCACCATTTTTGAGTGAATTGCCAAAAGTCAGATTTTTGCTGAAATTGTGACGCCGGGGCTTAGGGATTTTTTCAAAAAAATATTTTCCGCCGGTTAAGTTGTTGAGGGCTGATTTCTTGTCCTGTGATAAAAAGCCTTCTGTTTTGACTTCTAAACCTTTCAGGGGAGCATTTGCAAGCTTCTGGCACCATTTTTGAGTGAATTGCCAAAAGTCAGATTTTTGCTGAAATTGTGACGCCGGGGCTTAGGGATTATTTTTCCAAAAAAATATTTTCCGCCGGTTAAGTTGTTGAGGGCTGATTTCTTGTCCTGTGATAAAAAGCCTTCTGTTTCCATCACCAACGCTTTCAGGGGAGCATTTGCAAGCTTCTGGCATCATTTTTGAGTGAATTGCCAAAAGTCAGGTTTTTCCTGAAATTGTGACCCCGGGGCTTAGGGATTTTTTCAAAAAAATATTTTCCGCCGGTTAAGTTGTTGAGGGCTGATTTCTTGTCCTGTGATAAAAAGCCTTCTGTTTTAACTTCTAAACCTTTCAGGGGAGCATTTGCAAGCGTCTGGCACCATTTTTGAGTGAATTGCCAAAAGTCAGATTTTTGCTGAAATTGTGACCCCGGGGTTTAGGGATTTTTTCTAAAAAATATTTTCCGCCGGTTAAGTTATTGAGGGCTGATTTCTTCTCCTGTGATAAAAAGCCTTCTGTTTTGACTGCTAAACCTTTCAGGGGAGCATTTGCAAGCTTCTGGCACCATTTTCGAGTGAATTGCCAAAAGTCAGATTTTTGCTGAAATTGTGACCCCGGGGTTTAGGGATTTTTTCTAAAAAATATTTTCCGCCGGTTAAGTTATTGAGGGCTGATTTCTTCTCCTGTGATAAAAAGCCTTCTGTTTTGACTGCTAAACCTTTCAGGGGAGCATTTGCAAGCTTCTGGCACCATTTTTGAGTGAATTGCCAAAAGTCAGATTTTTCCTGAAATTGTGACCCCGGGGCTTAGGGATTTTTTCAAAAAAATATTTTCCGCCGGTCAAGTTGTTGAGGGCTGATTTCTTGTCCTTAGATAAAAAGCCTTCTGTTTCCATCGCCAAAGCTTTCAGGGGAGCATTTGCAACCGATTGGCACCATTTTTGAGTGAATTGCTAAAAGTCAGAATTTTGCTGAAATTGTGACCCCGGGGCTTAGGGATTTTTTCAAAAAAATATTTTCCGCCGGTTAAGTTGTTGAGGGCTGATTTCTTGTCCTGTGATAAAAAGCCTTCTGTTTTGACTTCTAAACCTTTCAGGGGAGCATTTGCAAGCTTCTGGCACAATTTTTGAGTGAATTGCCAAAAGTCAGATTTTTGCTGAAATTGTGACCCCGGGGCTTAGGGATTTTTTCAAAAAAATATTTACCGCCGGTTAAGTTGTTGAGGGCTGATTTCTTGTCCTGTGATAAAAAGCCTTCAGTTTCCATCCCCAAAGCTTTCAGGGGAGCATTTCCAAGCTTCTAGCATTATTTTTGAGTGAGTTGCCAAAAGTCAGATTTTTGCTGAAATTGTGACCCCGGGGCTTAGGGATTTTTTCAAAAAAATATTTTCCGCCGGTTAAGTTGTTGAGGGCTGATTTCTTGTCCTGTGATAAAAAGCCTTCTGTTATGACTTCTAAACCTTTCAGGGGAGCATTTGCAAGCTTCTGGCACCATTTTTGAGTGAATTGCCAAAAGTCAGATTTTTGCTGAAATTGTGACCCTGGGGCTTAGGGATTTTTTCTAAAAAATATTTTCCACCGGTTAAGTTGTTGAGGGCTTATTTCTTGTCCTGTGATAAAAAGCCTTCTGTTTCCATCCCCAAAGCTTTCAGGGGAGAATTTGCAAGCGTTTGGCACCATTTTTGAGTGAATTGCCAAAAGTCAGATTTTTGCTGAAATTGTGACCCCGGGGCTTAGGGATTTTTTCAAAAAAATATTTTCCGCCGGTCAAGTTGTTGAGGGCTGATTTCTTGTCCTGTGATAAAAAGCCTTCTGTTTCCATCGCCAAAGCTTTCAGGGGAGCATTTGCAACCGATTGGCACCATTTTTGAGTGAATTGCCAAAAGTCAGATTTTTGCTGAAATTGTGACGCCGGGGCTTAGGAATTTTTTCAAAAAAATATTTTCCGCCGGTTAAGTTGTTGAGGGCTGATTTCTTGTCCTGTGATAAAAAGCCTTCTGTTTCCATCCCCAAAGCTTTCAGGGGAGCATTTGCAAGCGTTTGGCACCATTTTTGAGTGAATTGCCAAAAGTCAGATTTTTGCTGAAATTGTGACCCCGAGACTTAGGGATTTTTTCAAAAAAATATTTTCCGCCGGTTAAGTTGTTGAGGGCTGATTTCTTGTCCTGTGATAAAAAGCCTTCTGTTTTGACTTTTAAAACTTCCAGGGGAGCATTTGCAAGCTGCTGGCACCATTTTTGAGTGAATTGCCAAAAGTCAGATTTTTGCTGAAATTGTGACCCCGGGGCTTAGGGATTTCTTCAAAAAAATATTTTCCGCCGGTCAAGTTGTTGAGGGCTGATTTCTTGTCCTTTGATAAAAAGCCTTCTGTTTCCATCGCCAAAGCTTTCAGGGGAGCATTTGCAACCGATTGGCACCATTTTTGAGTGAATTGCTAAAAGTCAGATTTTTGCTGAAATTGTGACCCCGGGGCTTAGGGATTTTTTCAAAAAAATACTTTCCGCCGGTTAAGTTGTTGAGGGCTGATTTCTTGTCCTGTGATAAAAAGCCTTCTGTTTTGACTTCTAAACCTTTCAGGGGAGCATTTGCAAGCTTCTGGCACCATTTTTGAGTGAATTGCCAAAAGTCAGATTTTTGCTGAAATTGTGACGCCGGGGCTTAGGGATTTTTTCAAAAAAATATTTACCGCCGGTTAAGTTGTTGAGGGCTGATTTCTTGTCCTGTGATAAAAAGCCTTCTGTTTCCATCCCCAAAGCTTTCAGGGGAGCATTTGCAAGCTTCTAGCACCATTTTTGAGTGAATTGCCAAAAGTCAGATTTTTGCTGAAATTGTGACCCTGGGGCTTAGGGATTTTTTCTAAAAAATATTTTCCACCGGTTAAGTTGTTGAGGGCTGATTTCTTGTCCTGTGATAAAAAGCCTTCTGTTTCCATCCCCAAAGCTTTCAGGGGAGAATTTGCAAGCGTTTGGCACCATTTTTGAGTGAATTACCAAAAGTCAGATTTTTGCTGAAATTGTGACCCCGGGGCTTAGGGATTTTTTCAAAAAAATATTTTCCGCCGGTCAAGTTGTTGAGGGCTGATTTCTTGTCCTGTGATAAAAAGCCTTCTGTTTCCATCGCCAAAGCTTTCAGGGGAGCATTTGCAACCGATTGGCACCATTTTTGAGTGAATTGCCAAAAGTCAGATTTTTGCTGAAATTGTGATGCCGGGGCTTAGGGATTTTTTCAAAAAAATATTTTCCGCCGGTTAAGTTGTTGAGGGCTGATTTCTTGTCCTGTGATAAAAAGCCTTCTGTTTCCATCCCCAAAGCTTTCAGGGGAGCATTTGCAAGCGTTTGGCACCATTTTTGAGTGAATTGCCAAAAGTCAGATTTTTGCTGAAATTGTGACCCCGAGACTTAGGGATTTTTTCAAAAAAATATTTTCCGCCGGTTAAGTTGTTGAGGGCTGATTTCTTGTCCTGTGATAAAAAGCCTTCTGTTTTGACTTCTAAACCTTCCAGGGGAGCATTTGCAAGCTTCTGGCACCATTTTTGAGTGAATTGCCAAAAGTCAGATTTTTGCTGAAATTGTGACCCCGGGGCTTAGGGATTTTTTCAAAAAAATATTTTCCGCCGGTTAAGTTGTTGAGGGCTGATTTCTTGTCCTGTGATAAAAAGCCTTTTGTTTCCATCCCCAAAGCTTTCAGGGAACATTTGCAAGCGTTTGGCATCATTTTTGAGTGAATTGCCAAAAGTCAGATTTTTGCTGAAATTGTGACCCCGGGGCTTAGGGATTTTTTCAAAAAAATATTTTCCGCCTGTCAAGTTGTTGAGGGCTGATTTCTTGTCCTGTGATAAAAAGCCTTCTGTTTCCATCACCAAAGCTTTCAGGGGAGCATTTGCAAGCTTCTGGCACCATTTTTGAGTGAATTGCCAAAAGTCAGATTTTTCCTGAAATTGTGACCCCGGGGCTTAGGGATTTTTTCAAAAAAATATTTGCCGCCGGTTAAGTTTTTGATGGCTGATTTCTTGTCCTGTGATAAAAAGCCTTCTGTTTCCATCCCCAAAGCTTTCAGGGGAGCATTTGCAACCGATTGGCACCATTTTTGAGTGAATTGCCAAAAGTCAGATTTTTCCTGAAATTGTGACCCCGGGGCTTAGGGATTTTTTCAAAAAAATATTTTCCGCCGGTTAAGTTGTTGAGGGCTGATTTCTTGTCCTGTGATAAAAAGCCTTCTGTTTCCATCACCAAAGCTTTCAGGGGAGCATTTGCAACCGATTGGCACCATTTTTGAGTGAATTGCCAAAAGTCAGATTTTTCCTGAAATTGTGACCCCGGGGCTTAGGGATTTTTTCAAAAAAATATTTTCCGCCGGTTATGTTGTTGAGGGCTGATTTCTTGTCCTGTGATAAAAAGCCTTCTGTTTCCATCCCCAAAGCTTTCAGGGGAGCATTTGCAACCGATTGGCACCATTTTTGAGTGAATTGCCAAAAGTCAGATTTTTCCTGAAATTGTGACCCCGGGGCTTAGGGATTTTTTCAAAAAAATATTTTCCGCCGGTTAAGTTGTTGAGGGCTGATTTCTTGTCCTGTGATAAAAAGCCTTCTGTTTTGACTTCTAAACATTTCAGGGGAGCATTTGCAAGCTTCTGGCACGATTCTTGAGTGAATTGCCAAAAGTCAGATTTTTCCTGAAATTGTGACCCCGGGGCTTAGGGATTTTTTCAAAAAAATATTTTCCGCTGGTTAAGTTGTTGAGGGCTGATTTCTTGTCCTGTGATAAAAAGCCTTCTGTTTCCATCCCCAAAGCTTTCAGGGGAGCATTTGCAAGCATTTGGCACCATTTTTGAGTGAATTGCCAAAAGTCAGATTTTTGCTGAAATTGTGACCCCGGGGCTTAGGGATTTTTTCCAAAAAATATTTTCCGCCCGTTAAGTTGTGGAGGGCTGATTTCTTGTCCTGTAATAAAAAGCCTTCTGTTTTGACTTCTAAACCTTTCAGGGGAGCATTTGCAAGCTTTTGGCACCATTTTTGAGTGAATTGCCAAAAGTCAGATTTTTGCTGAAATTGTGACCCCGGGGCTTAGGGATTTTTTCAAAAAAATATTTTCCGCCGGTTAAGTTGTTGAGGGCTGATTTCTTGTCCTGTGATAAAAAGCCTTCTGTTTCCATCCCCAGAACTTTCAGCGGAGCATTTGCAACCAATTGGCACCATTTTTGAGTGAATTTCCAAAAGTCAGATTTTTCCTGAAATTGTGACCCTGGGGCTTAGGGATTTTTTCAAAAAAATATTTTCCGCCGGTTAAGTTGTTGAGGGCTGATTTCTTGTCCTGTGATAAAAAGCCTTCTGTTTTGACTTCTAAAACTTCCAGGGGAGCATTTGCACGCTTCTGGCACCATTTTTGAGTGAATTGCCAAAAGTCAGATTTTTGCTGAAATTGTGACCCCGGGGCTTAGGGATTTTTTCAAAAAAATATTTTCCGCCAGTCAAGTTGTTGAGGGCTGATTTCTTGTCCTTTGATAAAAAGCCTTCTGTTTCCATCGCCAAAGCTTTCAGGGGAGCATTTGCAACCGATTGGCACCATTTTTGAGTGAATTGCTAAAAGTCAGATTTTTGCTGAAATTGTGACCCCGGGGCTTAGGGATTTTTTCAAAAAAATATTTTCCGCCGGTTAAGTTGTTGAGGGCTGATTTCTTGTCCTGTGATAAAAAGCCTTCTGTTTTGACTTCTAAACCTTTCAGGGGAGCATTTGCAAGCTTCTGGCACCATTTTTGAGTGAATTGCCAAAAGTCAGATTTTTGCTGAAATTGTGACGCCGGGGCTTAGGGATTTTTTCAAAAAAATATTTACCGCCGGTTAAGTTGTTGAGGGCTGATTTCTTGTCCTGTGATAAAAAGCCTTCTGTTTCCATCCCCAAAGCTTTCAGGGGAGCATTTGCAAGCTTCTAGCATTATTTTTGAGTGAGTTGCCAAAAGTCAGATTTTTGCTGAAATTGTGACCCCGGGGCTTAGGGATTTTTTCAAAAAAATATTTTCCGCCGGTTAAGTTGTTGAGGGCTGATTTCTTGTCCTGTGATAAAAAGCCTTCTGTTTCCATCCCCAAAGCTTTCAGGGGAGCATTTGCAAGCGTTTGGCACCATTTTTGAGTGAATTGCCAAAAGTCAGATTTTTGCTGAAATTGTGACCCCGAGACTTAGGGATTTTTTCAAAAAAATATTTTCTGCCGGTTAAGTTGTTGAGGGCTGATTTCTTGTCCTGTGATAAAAAGCCTTCTGTTTTGACTTCTAAACCTTCCAGGGGAGCATTTGCAAGCTTCTGGCACCATTTTTGAGTGAATTGCCAAAAGTCAGATTTTTGCTGAAATTGTGACCCCGGGGCTTAGGGATTTTTTCAAAAAAATATTTTCCGCCAGTTAAGTTGTTGAGGGCTGATTTCTTGTCCTGTGATAAAAAGCCTTTTGTTTCCATCCCCAAAGCTTTCAGGGGAGCATTTGCAAGCGTTTGGCATCATTTTTGAGTGAATTGCCAAAAGTCAGATTTTTCCTGAAATAGTGACCCCGGGGCTTAGGGATTTTTTCAAAAAAATATTTTCCGCCGGTTAAGTTGTTGAGGGCTGATTTCTTGTCCTGTGATAAAAAGCCTTCTGTTTTGACTTCTAAACATTTCAGGGGAGCATTTGCAAGCTTCTGGCACGATTCTTGAGTGAATTGCCAAAAGTCAGATTTTTCCTGAAATTGTGACCCCGGGGCTTAGGGATTTTTTCAAAAAAATATTTTCCGCTGGTTAAGTTGTTGAGGGCTGATTTCTTGTCCTGTGATAAAAAGCCTTCTGTTTTGACTTCTAAACATTTCAGGGGAGCATTTGCAAGCTTCTGGCACGATTTTTGAATGAATTGCCAAAAGTCAGATTTTTCCTGAAATTGTGACCCCGGGGCTTAGGGATTTTTTCAAAAAAATATTTTCCGCTGGTTAAGTTGTTGAGGGCTGATTTCTTGTCCTGTGATAAAAAGCCTTCTGTTTCCATCCCCAAAGCTTTCAGGGGAGCATTTGCAAGCATTTGGCACCATTTTTGAGTGAATTGCCAAAAGTCAGATTTTTGCTGAAATTGTGACCCCGGGGCTTAGGGATTTTTCCAAAAAAATATTTTCCGCCCGTTAAGTTGTGGAGGGCTGATTTCTTGTCCTGTAATAAAAAGCCTTCTGTTTTGACTTCTAAACCTTTCAGGGGAGCATTTGCAAGCTTCTGGCACCATTTTTGAGTGAATTGCCAAAAGTCAGATTTTTGCTGAAATTGTGACCCCGGGGCTTAGGGATTTTTTCAAAAAAATATTTTCCGCCGGTTAAGTTGTTGAGGGCTGATTTCTTGTCCTGTGATAAAAAGCCTTCTGTTTCCATCCCCAGAGCTTTCAGCGGAGCATTTGCAACCAATTGGCACCATTTTTGAGTGAATTTCCAAAAGTCAGATTTTTCCTGAAATTGTGACCCCGGGGCTTAGGGATTTTTTCAAAAAAATATTTTCCGCCGGTTAAGTTGTTGAGGGCTGATTTCTTGTCCTGTGATAAAAAGCCTTCTGTTTTGACTTCTAAACCTTTCAGGGGAGCATTTGCAAGCTTCTGGCACCATTTTTGAGTGAATTGCCAAAAGTCAGATTTTTGCTGAAATTGTGACGCCGGGGCTTAGGGATTTTTTCAAAAAAATATTTACCGCCGGTTAAGTTGTTGAGGGCTGATTTCTTGTCCTGTGATAAAAAGCCTTCTGTTTCCATCGCCAAAGCTTTCAGGGGAGCATTTGCAAGCTTCTAGCATTATTTTTGAGTGAGTTGCCAAAAGTCAGATTTTTGCTGAAATTGTGACCCCGGGGCTTAGGGATTTTTTCAAAAAAATATTTTCCGCCGGTCAAGTTGTTGAGGGCTGATTTCTTGTCCTGTGATAAAAAGCCTTCTGTTTCCATCGCCAAAGCTTTCAGGGGAGCATTTGCAACCGATTGGCACCATTTTTGAGTGAATTGCCAAAAGTCAGATTTTTGCTGAAATTGTGACGCCGGGGCTTAGGGATTTTTTCAAAAAAATATTTTCCGCCGGTTAAGTTGTTGAGGGCTGATTTCTTGTCCTGTGATAAAAAGCCTTCTGTTTCCATCCCCAAAGCTTTCAGGGGAGCATTTGCAAGCGTTTGGCTCCATTTTTGAGTGAATTGCCAAAAGTCAGATTTTTGCTGAAATTGTGACCCCGAGACTTAGGGATTTTTTCAAAAAAATATTTTCCGCCCGTTAAGTTGTGGAGGGCTGATTTCTTGTCCTGTGATAAAAAGCCTTCTGTTTTGACTTCTAAACATTTCAGGGGAGCATTTGCAAGCTTCTGGCACGATTTTTGAATGAATTGCCAAAAGTCAGATTTTTCCTGAAATTGTGACCCCGGGGCTTAGGGATTTTTTCAAAAAAATATTTTCCGCTGGTTAAGTTGTTGAGGGCTGATTTCTTGTCCTGTGATAAAAAGCCTTCTGTTTCCATCCCCAAAGCTTTCAGGGGAGCATTTGCAAGCATTTGGCACCATTTTTGAGTGAATTGCCAAAAGTCAGATTTTTGCTGAAATTGTGACCCCGGGGCTTAGGGATTTTTTCAAAAAAATATTTTCCGCCCGTTAAGTTGTGGAGGGCTGATTTCTTGTCCTGTAATAAAAAGCCTTCTGTTTTGACTTCTAAACCTTTCAGGGGAGCATTTGCAAGCTTCTGGCACCATTTTTGAGTGAATTGCCAAAAGTCAGATTTTTGCTGAAATTGTGACCCCGGGGCTTAGGGATTTTTTCAAAAAAATATTTTCCGCTGGTTAAGTTGTTGAGGGCTGATTTCTTGTCCTGTGATAAAAAGCCTTCTGTTTCCATCCCCAAAGCTTTCAGGGGAGCATTTGCAAGCATTTGGCACCATTTTTGAGTGAATTGCCAAAAGTCAGATTTTTGCTGAAATTGTGACCCCGGGGCTTAGGGATTTTTTCAAAAAAATATTTTCCGCCCGTTAAGTTGTGGAGGGCTGATTTCTTGTCCTGTAATAAAAAGCCTTCTGTTTTGACTTCTAAACCTTTCAGGGGAGCATTTGCAAGCTTCTGGCACCATTTTTGAGTGAATTGCCAAAAGTCAGATTTTTGCTGAAATTGTGACCCCGGGGCTTAGGGATTTTTTCAAAAAAATATTTTCCGCCGGTTAAGTTGTTGAGGGCTGATTTCTTGTCCTGTGATAAAAAGCCTTCTGTTTCCATCCCCAGAGCTTTCAGCGGAGCATTTGCAACCAATTGGCACCATTTTTGAGTGAATTTCCAAAAGTCAGATTTTTCCTGAAATTGTGACCCCGGGGCTTAGGGATTTTTTCAAAAAAATATTTTCCGCCGGTTAAGTTGTTGAGGGCTGATTTCTTGTCCTGTGATAAAAAGCCTTCTGTTTTGACTTCTAAAACTTCCAGGGGAGCATTTGCAAGCTTCTGGCACCATTTTTGAGTGAATTGCCAAAAGTCAGATTTTTGCTGAAATTGTGACCCCGGGGCTTAGGGATTTTTTCAAAAAAATATTTTCCACCAGTCAAGTTGTTGAGGGCTGATTTCTTGTCCTTTGATAAAAAGCCTTCTGTTTCCATCGCCAAAGCTTTCAGGGGAGCATTTGCAACCGATTGGCACCATTTTTGAGTGAATTGCTAAAAGTCAGATTTTTGCTGAAATTGTGACCCCGGGGCTTAGGGATTTTTTCAAAAAAATATTTTCCGCCGGTTAAGTTGTTGAGGGCTGATTTCTTGTCCTGTGATAAAAAGCCTTCTGTTTTGACTTCTAAACCTTTCAGGGGAGCATTTGCAAGCTTCTGGCACCATTTTTGAGTGAATTGCCAAAAGTCAGATTTTTGCTGAAATTGTGACGCCGGGGCTTAGGGATTTTTTCAAAAAAATATTTACCGCCGGTTAAGTTGTTGAGGGCTGATTTCTTGTCCTGTGATAAAAAGCCTTCTGTTTCCATCGCCAAAGCTTTCAGGGGAGCATTTGCAAGCTTCTAGCATTATTTTTGAGTGAGTTGCCAAAAGTCAGATTTTTGCTGAAATTGTGACCCCGGGGCTTAGGGATTTTTTCAAAAAAATATTTTCCGCCGGTCAAGTTGTTGAGGGCTGATTTCTTGTCCTGTGATAAAAAGCCTTCTGTTTCCATCGCCAAAGCTTTCAGGGGAGCATTTGCAACCGATTGGCACCATTTTTGAGTGAATTGCCAAAAGTCAGATTTTTGCTGAAATTGTGACGCCGGGGCTTAGGGATTTTTTCAAAAAAACATTTTCCGCCGGTTAAGTTGTTGAGGGCTGATTTCTTGTCCTGTGATAAAAAGCCTTCTGTTTCCATCCCCAAAGCTTTCAGGGGAGCATTTGCAAGCGTTTGGCTCCATTTTTGAGTGAATTGCCAAAAGTCAGATTTTTGCTGAAATTGTGACCCCGAGACTTAGGGATTTTTTCAAAAAAATATTTTCCGCCGGTTAAGTTGTTGAGGGCTGATTTCTTGTCCTGTGATAAAAAGCCTTCTGTTTTGACTTCTAAACCTTCCAGGGGAGCATTTGCAAGCTTCTGGCACCATTTTTGAGTGAATTGCCAAAAGTCAGATTTTTGCTGAAATTGTGACCCCGGGGCTTAGGGATTTTTTCAAAAAAATATTTTCCGCCGGTTAAGTTGTTGAGGGCTGATTTCTTGTCCTGTGATAAAAAGCCTTTTGTTTCCATCCCCAAAGCTTTCAGGGGAGCATTTGCAAGCGTTTCGCATCATTTTTGAGTGAATTGCCAAAAGTCAGATTTTTGCTGAAATTGTGACCCCGGGGCTTAGGGATTTTTTCAAAAAAATATTTTCCGCCTGTCAAGTTGTTGAGGGCTGATTTCTTGTCCTGTGATAAAAAGCCTTCTGTTTCCATCACCAAAGCTTTCAGGGGAGCATTTGCAACCGATTGGCACCATTTTTGAGTGAATTGCCAAAAGTCAGATTTTTCCTGAAATTGTGACCCCGGGGCTTAGGGATTTTTTCAAAAAAATATTTTCCGCCGGTTAAGTTGTTGAGGGCTGATTTCTTGTCCTGTGATAAAAAGCCTTCTGTTTCCATCCCCAAAGCTTTCAGGGGAGCATTTGCAACCGATTGGCACCATTTTTGAGTGAATTGCCAAAAGTCAGATTTTTCCTGAAATTGTGACCCCGGGGCTTAGGGATTTTTTCAAAAAAATATTTTCCGCCGGTTATGTTGTTGAGGGCTGATTTCTTGTCCTGTGATAAAAAGCCTTCTGTTTCCATCACCAAAGCTTTCAGGGGAGCATTTGCAACCGATTGGCACCATTTTTGAGTGAATTGCCAAAAGTCAGATTTTTCCTGAAATTGTGACCCCGGGGCTTAGGGATTTTTTTAAAAAAATATATTCCGCCGGTTAAGTTGTTGAGGGCTGATTTCTTGTCCTGTGATAAAAAGCCTTCTGTTTCCCTCCCCAAAGCTTTCAGGGGAGCATTTGCAACCGATTGGCACCATTTTTGAGTGAATTGCCAAAAGTCAGATTTTTCCTGAAATTGTGACCCCGGGGCTTAGGGATTTTTTCAAAAAAATATTTTCCGCCGGTTAAGTTGTTGAGGGCTGATTTCTTGTGCTGTGATAAAAAGCCTTCTGTTTCCATCACCAAAGCTTTCAGGGGAGCATTTGCAACCGATTGGCACCATTTTTGAGTGAATTGCCAAAAGTCAGATTTTTCCTGAAATTGTGACCCCGGGGCTTAGGGATTTTTTCAAAAAAATATTTTCCGCCGGTTAAGTTGTTGAGGGCTGATTTCTTGTCCTGTGATAAAAAGCCTTCTGTTTTGACTTCTAAACATTTCAGGGGAGCATTTGCAAGCTTCTGGCACGATTTTTGAGTGAATTGCCAAAAGTCAGATTTTTCCTGAAATTGTGACCCCGGGGCTTAGGGATTTTTTCAAAAAAATATTTTCCGCTGGTTAAGTTGTTGACGGCTGATTTCTTGTCCTGTGATAAAAAGCCTTCTGTTTCCATCCCCAAAGCTTTCAGGGGAGCATTTGCAAGCGTTTGGCACCATTTTTGAGTGAATTGCCAAAAGTCAGATTTTTGCTGAAATTGTGACCCCGGGGCTTAGGGATTTTTTCAAAAAAATATTTTCTGCCGGTTAAGTTGTTGAGGGCTGATTTCTTGTCCTGTGATAAAAAGCCTCCTGTTTTAACTTCTAAACCTTTCAGGGGAGCATTTGCAAGCGTCTGGCACCATTTTTGAGTGAATTGCCAAAAGTCAGATTTTTGCTGAAATTGTGACCCCGGGGCTTAGGGATTTTTTCAAAAAAATATTTTCGGCCGGTTAAGTTGTTGAGGGCTGATTTCTTCTCCTGTGATAAAAAGCCTTCTGTTTTGACTGCTAAACCTTTCAGGGGAGCATTTGCAAGCTTCTGGCACCATTTTTGAGTGAATTGCCAAAAGTCAGATTTTTGCTGAAATTGTGACCCCGGGGCTTAGGGATTTTTTCAAAAAAATATTTTCCGCCGGTTGAGTTGTTGAGGGCTGATTTCTTGTCCTGTGATAAAAAGCCTTCTGTTTCCATCCCCAAAGCTTTCAGGGGAGCATTTGCAACCGATTGGCACCATTTTTGAGTGAATTGCCAAAAGTCAGATTTTTGCTGAAATTGTGACCCCGGGGCTTAGGGATTTTTTCAAAAAAATATTTTCCGCCGGTTAAGTTGTTGAGGGCTGATTTCTTGTCCTGTGATAAAAAGCCTTCTGTTTTGACTTCTAAACATGTCAGGGGAGCATTTGCAAGCTTCTGGCACCATTTTTGAGTGAATTGCCAAAAGTCAGATTTTTGCTGAAATTGTGACCCCGGGGCTTAGGGATTTTTTCAAAAAAATATTTTCCGCCGGTTAAGTTGTTGAGGGCTGATTTCTTCTCCTGTGATAAAAAGCCTTCTGTTTTGACTGCTAAACCTTTCAGGGGAGCATTTGCAAGCTTCTGGCACCATTTTTGAGTGAATTGCCAAAAGTCAGATTTTTGCTGAAATTGTGACCCCGGGGCTTAGGGATTTTTTCAAAAAAATATTTTCCGCCGGTTAAGTTGTTGAGGGCTGATTTCTTGTCCTGTGATAAAAAGCCTTCTGTTTTGACTTCTAAACCATTCAGGGGAGCATTTGCAAGCTTCTGGCACCATTTTTGAGTGAATTGCCAAAAGTCAGATTTTTGCTGAAATTGTGACGCCGGGGCTTAGCGATTTTTTTTCCAAAAAAATATTTTCCGCCGGTTAAGTTGTTGAGGGCTGATTTCTTGTCCTGTGATAAAAAGCCTTCTGTTTCCATCCCCAAGGCTTTCAGGGGAGCATTTGCAAGCTTCTAGCATCATTTTTGAGTGAGTTGCCAAAAGTCAGATTTTTGCTGAAATTGTGACCCCGGGGCTTAGGGATTTTTTCAAAAAAATATTTTCCGCCGGTTAAGTTGTTGAGGGCTGATTTCTTGTCCTGTGATAAAAAGCCTTCTGTTATGACTTCTAAACCTTTCAGGGGAGCATTTGCAAGCTTCTGGCACCATTTTTGAGTGAATTGCCAAAAGTCAGATTTTTGCTGAAATTGTGACCCCGGGGCTTAGGGATTTTTTCAAAAAAATATTTTCCGCCGGTTAAGTTGTTGAGGGCTGATTTCTTGTCCTGTGATAAAAAGCCTTCTGTTTCCATCACCAACGCTTTCAGGGGAGCATTTGCAAGCTTCTGGCATCATTTTTGAGTGAATTGCCAAAAGTCAGGTTTTTCCTGAAATTGTGACCCCGGGGCTTAGGGATTTTTTCAAAAAAATATTTTCTGCCGGTTAAGTTGTTGAGGGCTGATTTCTTGTCCTGTGATAAAAAGCCTCCTGTTTTAACTTCTAAACCTTTCAGGGGAGCATTTGCAAGCGTCTGGCACCATTTTTGAGTGAATTGCCAAAAGTCAGATTTTTGCTGAAATTGTGACCCCGGGGTTTAGGGATTTTTTCAAAAAAATATTTTCCGCCGGTTAAGTTATTGAGGGCTGATTTCTTCTCCTGTGATAAAAAGCCTTCTGTTTTGACTGCTAAACCTTTCAGGGGAGCATTTGCAAGCTTCTGGCACCATTTTTGAGTGAATTGCCAAAAGTCAGATTTTTGCTGAAATTGTGACCCCGGGGCTTAGGGATTTTTTCAAAAAAATATTTTCCGCCGGTTAAGTTGTTGAGGGCTGATTTCTTGTCCTGTGATAAAAAGCCTTCTGTTTCGACTGCTAAACCTTTCAGCGGAGCATTTGCAACCGATTGGGACCATTTTTGAGTGAATTGCTAAAAGTCAGATTTTTGCTAAAATTGTGACCCCGGGGCTTAGGGATATTTTCAAAAAAATATTTTCCGCCGGTTAAGTTGTTGAGGGCTGATTTCTTGTCCTGTGATAAAAAGCCTTCTGTTTTGACTTCTAAACCTTTCAGGGGAGCATTTGCAAGCTTCTGGCACCATTTTTGAGTGAATTGCCAAAAGTCAGATTTTTGCTGAAATTGTGACGCCGGGGCTTAGCGATTTTTTTTCCAAAAAAATATTTTCCGCCGGTTAAGTTGTTGAGGGCTGATTTCTTGTCCTGTGATAAAAAGCCTTCTGTTTCCATCCCCAAAGCTTTCAGGGGAGCATTTGCAAGCTTCTAGCATCATTTTTGAGTGAGTTGCCAAAAGTCAGATTTTTGCTGAAATTGTGACCCCGGGGCTTAGGGATTTTTTCAAAAAAATATTTTCCGCCGGTTAAGTTGTTGAGGGCTGATTTCTTGTCCTGTGATAAAAAGCCTTCTGTTATGACTTCTAAACCTTTCAGGGGAGCATTTGCAAGCTTCTGGCACCATTTTTGAGTGAATTGCCAAAAGTCAGATTTTTGCTGAAATTGTGACCCCGGGGCTTAGGGATTTTTTCAAAAAAATATTTTCCGCCGGTTAAGTTGTTGAGGGCTGATTTCTTGTCCTGTGATAAAAAGCCTTCTGTTTCCATCACCAACGCTTTCAGGGGAGCATTTGCAAGCTTCTGGCATCATTTTTGAGTGAATTGCCAAAAGTCAGATTTTTGCTGAAATTGTGACCCCGGGGCTTAGGGATTTTTTCAAAAAAATATTTTCTGCCGGTTAAGTTGTTGAGGGCTGATTTCTTGTCCTGTGATAAAAAGCCTCCTGTTTTAACTTCTAAACCTTTCAGGGGAGCATTTGCAAGCGTCTGGCACCATTTTTGAGTGAATTGCCAAAAGTCAGATTTTTGCTGAAATTGTGACCCCGGGGCTTAGGGATTTTTTCAAAAAAATATTTTCGGCCGGTTAAGTTGTTGAGGGCTGATTTCTTCTCCTGTGATAAAAAGCCTTCTGTTTTGACTGCTAAACCTTTCAGGGGAGCATTTGCAAGCTTCTGGCACCATTTTTGAGTGAATTGCCAAAAGTCAGATTTTTGCTGAAATTGTGACCCCGGGGCTTAGGGATTTTTTCAAAAAAATATTTTCCGCCGGTTGAGTTGTTGAGGGCTGATTTCTTGTCCTGTGATAAAAAGCCTTCTGTTTCCATCCCCAAAGCTTTCAGGGGAGCATTTGCAACCGATTGGCACCATTTTTGAGTGAATTGCCAAAAGTCAGATTTTTGCTGAAATTGTGACCCCGGGGCTTAGGGATTTTTTCAAAAAAATATTTTCCGCCGGTTAAGTTGTTGAGGGCTGATTTCTTGTCCTGTGATAAAAAGCCTTCTGTTTTGACTTCTAAACATGTCAGGGGAGCATTTGCAAGCTTCTGGCACCATTTTTGAGTGAATTGCCAAAAGTAAGATTTTTGCTGAAATTGTGACCCCGGGGCTTAGGGATTTTTTCAAAAAAATATTTTCCGCCGGTTAAGTTGTTGAGGGCTGATTTCTTCTCCTGTGATAAAAAGCCTTCTGTTTTGACTGCTAAACCTTTCAGGGGAGCATTTGCAAGCTTCTGGCACCATTTTTGAGTGAATTGCCAAAAGTCAGATTTTTGCTGAAATTGTGACCCCGGGGCTTAGGGATTTTTTCAAAAAAATATTTTCCGCCGGTTAAGTTGTTGAGGGCTGATTTCTTGTCCTGTGATAAAAAGCCTTCTGTTTTGACTTCTAAACCATTCAGGGGAGCACTTGCAAGCTTCTGGCACCATTTTTGAGTGAATTGCCAAAAGTCAGATTTTTGCTGAAATTGTGACGCCGGGGCTTAGCGATTTTTTTTCCAAAAAAATATTTTCCGCCGGTTAAGTTGTTGAGGGCTGATTTCTTGTCCTGTGATAAAAAGCCTTCTGTTTCCATCCCCAAGGCTTTCAGGGGAGCATTTGCAAGCTTCTAGCATCATTTTTGAGTGAGTTGCCAAAAGTCAGATTTTTGCTGAAATTGTGACCCCGGGGCTTAGGGATTTTTTCAAAAAAATATTTTCCGCCGGTTAAGTTGTTGAGGGCTGATTTCTTGTCCTGTGATAAAAAGCCTTCTGTTATGACTTCTAAACCTTTCAGGGGAGCATTTGCAAGCTTCTGGCACCATTTTTGAGTGAATTGCCAAAAGTCAGATTTTTGCTGAAATTGTGACCCCGGGGCTTAGGGATTTTTTCAAAAAAATATTTTCCGCCGGTTAAGTTGTTGAGGGCTGATTTCTTGTCCTGTGATAAAAAGCCTTCTGTTTCCATCACCAACGCTTTCAGGGGAGCATTTGCAAGCTTCTGGCATCATTTTTGAGTGAATTGCCAAAAGTCAGGTTTTTCCTGAAATTGTGACCCCGGGGCTTAGGGATTTTTTCAAAAAAATATTTTCTGCCGGTTAAGTTGTTGAGGGCTGATTTCTTGTCCTGTGATAAAAAGCCTCCTGTTTTAACTTCTAAACCTTTCAGGGGAGCATTTGCAAGCGTCTGGCACCATTTTTGAGTGAATTGCCAAAAGTCAGATTTTTGCTGAAATTGTGACCCCGGGGTTTAGGGATTTTTTCAAAAAAATATTTTCCGCCGGTTAAGTTATTGAGGGCTGATTTCTTCTCCTGTGATAAAAAGCCTTCTGTTTTGACTGCTAAACCTTTCAGGGGAGCATTTGCAAGCTTCTGGCACCATTTTTGAGTGAATTGCCAAAAGTCAGATTTTTGCTGAAATTGTGACCCCGGGGCTTAGGGATTTTTTCAAAAAAATATTTTCCGCCGGTCAAGTTGTTGAGGGCTGATTTCTTGTCCTTTGATAAAAAGCCTTCTGTTTCCATCGCCAAAGCTTTCAGGGGAGCATTTGCAACCGATTGGCAACATTTTTGAGTGAATTGCTAAAAGTCAGATTTTTGCTGAAATTGTGACCCCGGGGCTTAGGGATTTTTTCAAAAAAATATTTTCCGCCGGTTAAGTTGTTGAGGGCTGATTTCTTGTCCTGTGATAAAAAGCCTTCTGTTTTGACTTCTAAACCTTTCAGGGGAGCATTTGCAAGCTTCTGGCACCATTTTTGAGTGAATTGCCAAAAGTCAGATTTTTGCTGAAATTGTGACCCCGGGGCTTAGGGATTTTTTCAAAAAAATATTTTCCGCCGGTTAAGTTATTGAGGGCTGATTTCTTCTCCTGTGATAAAAAGCCTTCTGTTTTGACTGCTAAACCTTTCAGGGGAGCATTTGCAAGCTTCTGGCACCATTTTTGAGTGAATTGCCAAAAGTCAGATTTTTGCTGAAATTGTGACCCCGGGGCTTAGGGATTTTTTCAAAAAAATATTTTCCGCCGGTCAAGTTGTTGAGGGCTGATTTCTTGTCCTTTGATAAAAAGCCTTCTGTTTCCATCGCCAAAGCTTTCAGGGGAGCATTTGCAACCGATTGGCAACATTTTTGAGTGAATTGCTAAAAGTCAGATTTTTGCTGAAATTGTGACCCCGGGGCTTAGGGATTTTTTCAAAAAAATATTTTCCGCCGGTTAAGTTGTTGAGGGCTGATTTCTTGTCCTGTGATAAAAAGCCTTCTGTTTTGACTTCTAAACCTTTCAGGGGAGCATTTGCAAGCTTCTGGCACCATTTTTGAGTGAATTGCCAAAAGTCAGATTTTTGCTGAAATTGTGACCCCGGGGCTTAGGGATTTTTTCAAAAAAATATTTTCCGCCGATTAAGTTGTTGAGGGCTGATTTCTTGTCCTGTGATAAAAAGCCTTCTGTTTTGACTTTTAAACCTTTCAGGGGAGCATTTGCAAGCTTCTGGCACCATTTTTGAGTGAATTGCCAAAAGTCAGATTTTTGCTGAAATTGTGACCCCGGGGCTTAGGGATTTTTTCAAAAAAATATTTACCGCCGGTTAAGTTGTTGAGGGCTGATTTCTTGTCCTGTGATAAAAAGCCTTCTGTTTCCATCCCCAAAGCTTTCAGGGGAGCATTTGCAAGCTTCTAGCATTATTTTTGAGTGAGTTGCCAAAAGTCAGATTTTTGCTGAAATTGTGACCCCGGGGCTTAGGGATTTTTTCACAAAAATATTTTCCGCCGGTTAAGTTGTTGAGGGCTGATTTCTTGTCCTGTGATAAAAAGCCTTCTGTTATGACTTCTAATCCTTTCAGGGGAGTATTTGCAAGCTTCTGGCACCATTTTTGAGTGAATTGCCAAAAGTCAGATTTTTGCTGAAATTGTGACCCCGGGGCTTAGGGATTTTTTCTAAAAAATATTTTCCACCGGTTAAGTTGTTGAGGGCTGATTTCTTGTCCTGTGATAAAAAGCCTTCTGTTTCCATCCCCAAAGCTTTCAGGGGAGCATTTGCAAGCGTTTGGCACCATTTTTGAGTGAATTGCCAAAAGTCAGATTTTTGCTGAAATTGTGACCCCGAGACTTAGGGATTTTTTCAAAAAAATATTTTCCGCTGGTTAAGTTGTTGAGGGCTGATTTCTTGTCCTGTGATAAAAAGCCTTCTGTTTTGACTTCTAAAACTTCCAGGGGAGCATTTGCAAGCTTCTGGCACCATTTTTGAGTGAATTGCCAAAAGTCAGATTTTTGCTGAAATTGTGACCCCGGGGCTTAGGGATTTTTTCAAAAAAATATTTTCCGCCGGTTAAGTTGTTGAGGGCTGATTTCTTGTCCTGTGATAAAAAGCCTTCTGTTTCCATCACCAACGCTTTCAGGGGAGCATTTGCAAGCTTCTGGCACCATTTTTGAGTGAATTGCCAAAAGTCAGATTTTTGCTGAAATTGTGACCCCGGGGCTTAGGGATTTTTTCAAAAAAATATTTTCCGCCGGTTAAGTTGTTGAGGGCTGATTTCTTGTCCTGTGATAAAAAGCCTTCTGTTATGACTTCTAAACCTTTCAGGGGAGCATTTGCAAGCTTCTGGCACCATTTTTGAGTGAATTGCCAAAAGTCAGATTTTTGCTGAAATTGTGACCCTGGGGCTTAGGGATTTTTTCTAAAAAATATTTTCCACGGGTTAAGTTGTTGAGGGCTGATTTCTTGTCCTGTGATAAAAAGCCTTCTGTTTCCATCCCCAAAACTTTCAGGGGAGAATTTGCAAGCGTTTGGCACCATTTTTGAGTGAATTGCCAAAAGTCAGATTTTTGCTGAAATTGTGACCCCGGGGCTTAGGGATTTTTTCAAAAAAATATTTTCCGCCGGTCAAGTTGTTGAGGGCTGATTTCTTGTCCTGTGATAAAAAGCCTTCTGTTTCCATCGCCAAAGCTTTCAGGGGAGCATATGCAACCGATTGGCACCATTTTTGAGTGAATTGCCAAAAGTCAGATTTTTGCTGAAATTGTGACGCCGGGGCTTAGGGATTTTTTCAAAAAAATATTTTCCGCCGGTTAAGTTGTTGAGGGCTGATTTCTTGTCCTGTGATAAAAAGCCTTCTGTTTCCATCCCCAAAGCTTTCAGGGGAGCATTTGCAAGCGTTTGGCACCATTTTTGAGTGAATTGCCAAAAATCAGATTTTTGCTGAAATTGTGACCCCGAGACTTAGGGATTTTTTCAAAAAAATATTTTCCGCCGGTTAAGTTGTTGAGGGCTGATTTCTTGTCCTGTGATAAAAAGCCTTCTGTTTTGACTTCTAAACCTTCCAGGGGAGCATTTGCAAGCTTCTGGCACCATTTTTGAGTGAATTGCCAAAAGTCAGATTTTTGCTGAAATTGTGACCCCGGGGCTTAGGGATTTTTTCAAAAAAATATTTTCCGCCGGTTAAGTTGTTGAGGGCTGATTTCTTGTCCTGTGATAAAAAGCCTTTTGTTTCCATCCCCAAAGCTTTCAGGGGAGCATTTGCAACCGATTGGCACCATTTTTGAGTGAATTGCCAAAAGTCAGATTTTTGCTGAAATTGTGACCCCGGGGCTTAGGGATTTTTTCAAAAAATATTTTCCGCCTGTCAAGTTGTTGAGGGCTGATTTCTTGTCCTGTGATAAAAAGCCTTCTGTTTCCATCACCAAAGCTTTCAGGGGAGCATTTGCAAGCTTCTGGCACCATTTTTGAGTGAATTGCCAAAAGTCAGATTTTTGCTGAAATTGTGACCCCGAGACTTAGGGATTTTTTCAAAAAAATATTTTCCGCTGGTTAAGTTGTTGAGGGCTGATTTCTTGTCCTGTGATAAAAAGCCTTCTGTTTTGACTTCTAAAACTTCCAGGGGAGCATTTGCAAGCTT
The DNA here is from genome assembly GCF_964188315.1 of Podarcis muralis. Classification (NCBI taxonomy): domain Eukaryota; kingdom Metazoa; phylum Chordata; class Lepidosauria; order Squamata; family Lacertidae; genus Podarcis; species Podarcis muralis. Next base: position 9,872,468 of record NC_135659.1, on the reverse strand, counting down.
CTGGCACCATTTTTGAGTGAATTGCCAAAAGTCAGATTTTTGCTGAAATTGTGACCCCGGGGCTTAGGGATTTTTTCAAAAAAATATTTTCCGCCGGTTAAGTTGTTGAGGGCTGATTTCTTGTCCTGTGATAAAAAGCCTTTTGTTTCCATCCCCAAAGCTTTCAGGGGAGCATTTGCAAGCGTTTGGCATCATTTTTGAGTGAATTGCTAAAAGTCAGATTTTTGCTGAAATTGTGACCCCGGGGCTTAGGGATTTTTTCAAAAAAATATTTTCCGCCGGTTAAGTTGTTGAGGGCTGATTTCTTGTCCTGTGATAAAAAGCCTTCTGTTATGACTTCTAAACCTTTCAGGGGAGCATTTGCAAGCTTCTGGCACCATTTTTGAGTGAATTGCCAAAAGTCAGATTTTTGCTGAAATTGTGACCCCGGGGCTTAGGGATTTTTTCAAAAAAATATTTTCCGCCGGTTAAGTTGTTGAGGGCTGATTTCTTGTCCTGTGATAAAAAGCCTTCTGTTTCCATCCCCAAAGCTTTCAGGGGAGCATTTGCAAGCGTTTGGCACCATTTTTGAGTGAATTGCCAAAAGTCAGATTTTTGCTGAAATTGTGACCCCGGGGCTTAGGGATTTTTTCAAAAAAATATTTTCCGCCCGTTAAGTTGTGGAGGGCTGATTTCTTGTCCTGTGATAAAAAGCCTTCTGTTTCCATCCCCAAAGCTTTCAGGGGAGCATTTTCAACCGATTGGCACCATTTTTGAGTGAATTGCCAAAAGTCAGATTCTTGCTGAAATTGTGACCCCGGGGCTTAGGGATTTTTTCAAAAAAATATTTTCCGCCGGTTAAGTTGTTGAGGGCTGATTTCTTGTCCTGTGATAAAAAGCCTTCTGTTTTGACTTCTAAACATTTCAGGGGAGCATTTGCAAGCTTCTGGCACCATTTTTGAGTGAATTGCCAAAAGTCAGATTTTTGCTGAAATTGTGACCCCTGGGCTTAGGGATTTTTTCAAAAAAATATTTTCCGCCGGTTAAGTTGTTGAGGGCTGATTTCTTGTCCTGTGATAAAAAGCCTTCTGTTTCGACTGCTAAACCTTTCAGCGGAGCATTTGCAACCGATTGGGACCATTTTTGAGTGAATTGCTAAAAGTCAGATTTTTGCTGAAATTGTGACCCCGGGGCTTAGGGATTTTTTCAAAAAAATATTTTCCACCGGTTAAGTTGTTGAGGGCTGATTTCTTGTCCTGTGATAAAAAGCCTTCTGTTTCCATCACCAACGCTTTCAGGGGAGCATTTGCAAGCGTTTGGCACCATTTTTGAGTGAATTGCCAAAAGTCAGATTTTTGCTGAAATTGTGACCCCGGGGCTTAGGGATTTTTTCAAAAAAATATTTTCCGCCGGTTAAGTTGTTGAGGGCTGATTTCTTGTCCTGTGATAAAAAGCCTTCTGTTTTGACTTCTAAACCTTTCAGGGGAGCATTTGCAAGCTTCTGGCACCATTTTTGAGTGAATTGCCAAAAGTCAGATTTTTGCTGAAATTGTGACCCCGGGGCTTAGGGATATTTTCAAAAAAATATTTTCCGCCGGTCAAGTTGTTGAGGGCTGATTTCTTGTCCTGTGATAAAAAGCCTTCTGTTTCCATCGCCAAAGCTTTCAGGGGAGCATTTGCAAGCTTCTGGCACCATTTTTGAGTGAATTGCCAAAAGTCAGATTTTTGCTGAAATTGTGACCCCGGGGCTTAGGGATTTTTTCAAAAAAATATTTTCCGCCGGTTAAGTTGTTGAGGGCTGATTTCTTGTCCTGTGATAAAAAGCCTTCTGTTATGACTTCTAAACCTTTCAGGGGAGCATTTGCAAGCTTCTGGCACCATTTTTGAGTGAATTGCCAAAAGTCAGATTTTTGCTGAAATTGTGACCCTGGGGCTTAGGGATTTTTTCTAAAAAATATTTTCCACGGGTTAAGTTGTTGAGGGCTGATTTCTTGTCCTGTGATAAAAAGCCTTCTGTTTCCATCCCCAAAACTTTCAGGGGAGAATTTGCAAGCGTTTGGCACCATTTTTGAGTGAATTGCCAAAAGTCAGATTTTTGCTGAAATTGTGACCCCGGGGCTTAGGGATTTTTTCAAAAAAATATTTTCCGCCGGTCAAGTTGTTGAGGGCTGATTTCTTGTCCTGTGATAAAAAGCCTTCTGTTTCCATCGCCAAAGCTTTCAGGGGAGCATATGCAACCGATTGGCACCATTTTTGAGTGAATTGCCAAAAGTCAGATTTTTGCTGAAATTGTGACGCCGGGGCTTAGGGATTTTTTCAAAAAAATATTTTCCGCCGGTTAAGTTGTTGAGGGCTGATTTCTTGTCCTGTGATAAAAAGCCTTCTGTTTCCATCCCCAAAGCTTTCAGGGGAGCATTTGCAAGCGTTTGGCACCATTTTTGAGTGAATTGCCAAAAATCAGATTTTTGCTGAAATTGTGACCCCGAGACTTAGGGATTTTTTCAAAAAAATATTTTCCGCCGGTTAAGTTGTTGAGGGCTGATTTCTTGTCCTGTGATAAAAAGCCTTCTGTTTTGACTTCTAAACCTTCCAGGGGAGCATTTGCAAGCTTCTGGCACCATTTTTGAGTGAATTGCCAAAAGTCAGATTTTTGCTGAAATTGTGACCCCGGGGCTTAGGGATTTTTTCAAAAAAATATTTTCCGCCGGTTAAGTTGTTGAGGGCTGATTTCTTGTCCTGTGATAAAAAGCCTTTTGTTTCCATCCCCAAAGCTTTCAGGGGAGCATTTGCAACCGATTGGCACCATTTTTGAGTGAATTGCCAAAAGTCAGATTTTTGCTGAAATTGTGACCCCGGGGCTTAGGGATTTTTTCAAAAAATATTTTCCGCCTGTCAAGTTGTTGAGGGCTGATTTCTTGTCCTGTGATAAAAAGCCTTCTGTTTCCATCACCAAAGCTTTCAGGGGAGCATTTGCAAGCTTCTGGCACCATTTTTGAGTGAATTGCCAAAAGTCAGATTTTTGCTGAAATTGTGACCCCGAGACTTAGGGATTTTTTCAAAAAAATATTTTCCGCTGGTTAAGTTGTTGAGGGCTGATTTCTTGTCCTGTGATAAAAAGCCTTCTGTTTTGACTTCTAAAACTTCCAGGGGAGCATTTGCAAGCTTCTGGCACCATTTTTGAGTGAATTGCCAAAAGTCAGATTTTTGCTGAAATTGTGACCCCGGGGCTTAGGGATTTTTTCAAAAAAATATTTTCCGCCGGTTAAGTTGTTGAGGGCTGATTTCTTGTCCTGTGATAAAAAGCCTTTTGTTTCCATCCCCAAAGCTTTCAGGGGAGCATTTGCAAGCGTTTGGCATCATTTTTGAGTGAATTGCCAAAAGTCAGATTTTTGCTGAAATTGTGACCCCGGGGCTTAGGGATTTTTTCAAAAAAATATTTTCCGCCGGTCAAGTTGTTGAGGGCTGATTTCTTGTCCTTTGATAAAAAGCCTTCTGTTTCCATCGCCAAAGCTTTCAGGGGAGCATTTGCAACCGATTGGCACCATTTTTGAGTGAATTGCTAAAAGTCAGATTTTTGCTGAAATTGTGACCCCGGGGCTTAGGGATTTTTTCAAAAAAATATTTTCCGCCGGTTAAGTTGTTGAGGGCTGATTTCTTGTCCTGTGATAAAAAGCCTTCTGTTATGACTTCTAAACCTTTCAGGGGAGCATTTGCAAGCTTCTGGCACCATTTTTGAGTGAATTGCCAAAAGTCAGATTTTTGCTGAAATTGTGACCCCGGGGCTTAGGGATTTTTTCAAAAAAATATTTTCCGCCGGTTAAGTTGTTGAGGGCTGATTTCTTGTCCTGTGATAAAAAGCCTTCTGTTTCCATCCCCAAAGCTTTCAGGGGAGCATTTGCAAGCGTTTGGCACCATTTTTGAGTGAATTGCCAAAAGTCAGATTTTTGCTGAAATTGTGACCCCGGGGCTTAGGGATTTTTTCAAAAAAATATTTTCCGCCCGTTAAGTTGTGGAGGGCTGATTTCTTGTCCTGTGATAAAAAGCCTTCTGTTTCCATCCCCAAAGCTTTCAGGGGAGCATTTTCAACCGATTGGCACCATTTTTGAGTGAATTGCCAAAAGTCAGATTCTTGCTGAAATTGTGACCCCGGGGCTTAGGGATTTTTTCAAAAAAATATTTTCCGCCGGTTAAGTTGTTGAGGGCTGATTTCTTGTCCTGTGATAAAAAGCCTTCTGTTTTGACTTCTAAACATTTCAGGGGAGCATTTGCAAGCTTCTGGCACCATTTTTGAGTGAATTGCCAAAAGTCAGATTTTTGCTGAAATTGTGACCCCTGGGCTTAGGGATTTTTTCAAAAAAATATTTTCCGCCGGTTAAGTTGTTGAGGGCTGATTTCTTGTCCTGTGATAAAAAGCCTTCTGTTTCGACTGCTAAACCTTTCAGCGGAGCATTTGCAACCGATTGGGACCATTTTTGAGTGAATTGCTAAAAGTCAGATTTTTGCTGAAATTGTGACCCCGGGGCTTAGGGATTTTTTCAAAAAAATATTTTCCACCGGTTAAGTTGTTGAGGGCTGATTTCTTGTCCTGTGATAAAAAGCCTTCTGTTTCCATCACCAACGCTTTCAGGGGAGCATTTGCAAGCGTTTGGCACCATTTTTGAGTGAATTGCCAAAAGTCAGATTTTTGCTGAAATTGTGACCCCGGGGCTTAGGGATTTTTTCAAAAAAATATTTTCCGCCGGTTAAGTTGTTGAGGGCTGATTTCTTGTCCTGTGATAAAAAGCCTTCTGTTTTGACTTCTAAACCTTTCAGGGGAGCATTTGCAAGCTTCTGGCACCATTTTTGAGTGAATTGCCAAAAGTCAGATTTTTGCTGAAATTGTGACCCCGGGGCTTAGGGATATTTTCAAAAAAATATTTTCCGCCGGTCAAGTTGTTGAGGGCTGATTTCTTGTCCTGTGATAAAAAGCCTTCTGTTTCCATCGCCAAAGCTTTCAGGGGAGCATTTGCAAGCGTTTGGCACCATTTTTGAGTGAATTGCCAAAAGTCAGATTTTTGCTGAAATTGTGACCCCGAGACTTAGGGATTTTTTCAAAAAAACATTTTCCGCCGGTTAAATTGTTGAGGGCTGATTTCTTGTCCTGTGATAAAAAGCCTTCTGTTTTGACTTCTAAACCTTTCAGGGGAGCATTTGCAAGCTTCTGGCACCATTTTTGAGTGAATTGCCAAAAGTCAGATTTTTCCTGAAATTGTGACCCCGGGGCTTAGGGATTTTTTCAAAAAAATATTTTCCGCCGGTTGAGTTGTTGAGGGCTGATTTCTTGTCCTTTGATAAAAAGCCTTCTGTTTCCATCGCCAAAGCTTTCAGGGGAGCATTTGCAACCGATTGGCAACATTTTTGAGTGAATTGCTAAAAGTCAGATTTTTGCTGACATTGTGACCCCGGGGCTTAGGGATTTTTTCAAAAAAATATTTTCCGCCGGTTAAGTTGTTGAGGGCTGATTTCTTGTCCTGTGATAAAAAGCCTTCTGTTTTGACTTCTAAACCTTTCAGGGGAGCATTTGCAAGCTTCTGGCACCATTTTTGAGTGAATTGCCAAAAGTCAGATTTTTGCTGAAATTGTGACGCCGGGGCTTAGGGATTTTTTCAAAAAAATATTTACCGCCGGTTAAGTTGTTGAGGGCTGATTTCTTGTCCTGTGATAAAAAGCCTTCTGTTTCCATCCCCAAAGCTTTCAGGGGAGCATTTGCAAGCTTCTAGCATTATTTTTGAGTGAGTTGCCAAAAGTCAGATTTTTGCTGAAATTGTGACCCCGGGGCTTAGGGATTTTTTCAAAAAAATATTTTCCGCCGGTTAAGTTGTTGAGGGCTGATTTCTTGTCCTGTGATAAAAAGCCTTCTGTTATGACTTCTAAACCTTTCAGGGGAGTATTTGCAAGCTTCTGGCACCATTTTTGAGTGAATTGCCAAAAGTCAGATTTTTGCTGAAATTGTGACCCCGGGGCTTAGGGATTTTTTCTAAAAAATATTTTCCACCGGTTAAGTTGTTGAGGGCTGATTTCTTGTCCTGTGATAAAAAGCCTTCTGTTTCCATCCCCAAAGCTTTCAGGGGAGCATTTGCAAGCGTTTGGCACCATTTTTGAGTGAATTGCCAAAAGTCAGATTTTTGCTGAAATTGAGACCCCGAGACTTAGGGATTTTTTCAAAAAAATATTTTCCGCTGGTTAAGTTGTTGAGGGCTGATTTCTTGTCCTGTGATAAAAAGCCTTCTGTTTTGACTTCTAAAACTTCCAGGGGAGCATTTGCAAGCTTCTGGCACCATTTTTGAGTGAATTGCCAAAAGTCAGATTTTTGCTGAAATTGTGACCCCGGGGCTTAGGGATTTTTTCAAAAAAATATTTTCCGCCGGTCAAGTTGTTGAGGGCTGATTTCTTGTCCTTTGATAAAAAGCCTTCTGTTTCCATCGCCAAAGCTTTCAGGGGAGCATTTGCAACCGATTGGCACCATTTTTGAGTGAATTGCTAAAAGTCAGATTTTTGCTGAAATTGTGACCCCGGGGCTTAGGGATTTTTTCAAAAAAATATTTTCCGCCGGTTAAGTTGTTGAGGGCTGATTTCTTGTCCTGTGATAAAAAGCCTTCTGTTATGACTTCTAAACCTTTCAGGGGAGCATTTGCAAGCTTCTGGCACCATTTTTGAGTGAATTGCCAAAAGTCAGATTTTTGCTGAAATTGTGACCCTGGGGCTTAGGGATTTTTTCTAAAAAATATTTTCCACGGGTTAAGTTGTTGAGGGCTGATTTCTTGTCCTGTGATAAAAAGCCTTCTGTTTCCATCCCCAAAGCTTTCAGGGGAGAATTTGCAAGCGTTTGGCACCATTTTTGAGTGAATTGCCAAAAGTCAGATTTTTGCTGAAATTGTGACCCCGGGGCTTAGGGATTTTTTCAAAAAAATATTTTCCGCCGGTCAAGTTGTTGAGGGCTGATTTCTTGTCCTGTGATAAAAAGCCTTCTGTTTCCATCGCCAAAGCTTTCAGGGGAGCATTTGCAACCGATTGGCACCATTTTTGAGTGAATTGCCAAAAGTCAGATTTTTGCTGAAATTGTGACGCCGGGGCTTAGGGATTTTTTCAAAAAAATATTTTCCGCCGGTTAAGTTGTTGAGGGCTGATTTCTTGTCCTGTGATAAAAAGCCTTCTGTTTCCATCCCCAAAGCTTTCAGGGGAGCATTTGCAAGCGTTTGGCACCATTTTTGAGTGAATTGCCAAAAATCAGATTTTTGCTGATATTGTGACCCCGAGACTTAGGGATTTTTTCAAAAAAATATTTTCCGCCGGTTAAGTTGTTGAGGGCTGATTTCTTGTCCTGTGATAAAAAGCCTTCTGTTTTGACTTCTAAACCTTCCAGGGGAGCATTTGCAAGCTTCTGGCACCATTTTTGAGTGAATTGCCAAAAGTCAGATTTTTGCTGAAATTGTGACCCCGGGGCTTAGGGATTTTTTCAAAAAAATATTTTCCGCCGGTTAAGTTGTTGAGGGCTGATTTCTTGTCCTGTGATAAAAAGCCTTTTGTTTCCATCCCCAAAGCTTTCAGGGGAGCATTTGCAAGCGTTTGGCACCATTTTTGAGTGAATTGCCAAAAGTCAGATTTTTGCTGAAATTGTGACCCCGGGGCTTAGGGATTTTTTCAAAAAATATTTTCCGCCTGTCAAGTTGTTGAGGGCTGATTTCTTGTCCTGTGATAAAAAGCCTTCTGTTTCCATCACCAAAGCTTTCAGGGGAGCATTTGCAACCGATTGGCACCATTTTTGAGTGAATTGCCAAAAGTCAGATTTTTACTGAAATTGTGACCCCGGGGCTTAGGGATTTTTTCAAAAAAATATTTTCCGCCGGTTAAGTTGTTGAGGGCTGATTTCTTGTCCTGTGATAAAAAGCCTTCTGTTTCCATCCCCAAAGCTTTCAGGGGAGCATTTGCAAGCTTCTGGCACCATTTTTGAGTGAATTGCCAAAAGTCAGATTTTTGCTGAAATTGTGACCCCGGGGCTTAGGGATTTTTTCAAAAAAATATTTTCCGCCGGTTAAGTTGTTGAGGGCTGATTTCTTGTCCTGTGATAAAAAGCCTTCTGTTTCCATCCCCAAAGCTTTCAGGGGAGCATTTGCAAGCGTTTGGCACCATTTTTGAGTGAATTGCCAAAAGTCAGATTTTTGCTGAAATTGTGACCCCGGGGCTTAGGGATTTTTTCAAAAAAATATTTTCCGCCCGTTAAGTTGTGGAGGGCTGATTTCTTGTCCTGTAATAAAAAGCCTTCTGTTTTGACTTCTAAACCTTTCAGGGGAGCATTTGCAAGCTTCTGGCACCATTTTTGAGTGAATTGCCAAAAGTCAGATTTTTGCTGAAATTGTGACCCCGGGGCTTAGGGATTTTTTCAAAAAAATATTTTCCGCCGGTTAAGTTGTTGAGGGCTGATTTCTTGTCCTGTGATAAAAAGCCTTCTGTTTCCATCCCCAAAGCTTTCAGGGGAGCATTTTCAACCGATTGGCACCATTTTTGAGTGAATTGCCAAAAGTCAGATTCTTGCTGAAATTGTGACCCCGGGGCTTAGGGATTTTTTCAAAAAAATATTTTCCGCCGGTTAAGTTGTTGAGGGCTGATTTCTTGTCCTGTGATAAAAAGCCTTCTGTTTTGACTTCTAAACATTTCAGGGGAGCATTTGCAAGCTTCTGGCACCGTTTTTGAGTGAATTGCCAAAAGTCAGATTTTTGCTGAAATTGTGACCCCTGGGCTTAGGGATTTTTTCAAAAAAATATTTTCCGCCGGTTAAGTTGTTGAGGGCTGATTTCTTGTTCTGTGATAAAAAGCCTTCTGTTTCGACTGCTAAACCTTTCAGCGGAGCATTTGCAACCGATTGGGACCATTTTTGAGTGAATTGCTAAAAGTCAGATTTTTGCTGAAATTGTGACCCCGGGGCTTAGGGATTTTTTCAAAAAAATATTTTCCGCCGGTTAAGTTGTTGAGGGCTGATTTCTTGTCCTGTGATAAAAAGCCTTCTGTTTCCATCACCAACGCTTTCAGGGGAGCATTTGCAAGCGTTTGGCACCATTTTTGAGTGAATTGCCAAAAGTCAGATTTTTGCTGAAATTGTGACCCCGGGGCTTAGGGATTTTTTCAAAAAAATATTTTCCGCCGGTTAAGTTGTTGAGGGCTGATTTCTTGTCCTGTGATAAAAAGCCTTCTGTTTTGACTTCTAAACCTTTCAGGGGAGCATTTGCAAGCTTCTGGCACCATTTTTGAGTGAATTGCCAAAAGTCAGATTTTTGCTGAAATTGTGACCCTGGGGCTTAGGGATATTTTCAAAAAAATATTTTCCGCCGGTCAAGTTGTTGAGGGCTGATTTCTTGTCCTGTGATAAAAAGCCTTCTGTTTCCATCGCCAAAGCTTTCAGGGGAGCATTTGCAAGCGTTTGGCACCATTTTTGAGTGAATTGCCAAAAGTCAGATTTTTGCTGAAATTGTGACCCCGAGACTTAGGGATTTTTTCTAAAAAATATTTTCCTCCGGTTAAGTTGTTGAGGGCTGATTTCTTGTCCTGTGATAAAAAGCCTTCTGTTTTGACTTCTAAACCTTTCAGGGGAGCATTTGCAAGCTTCTGGCACCATTTTTGAGTGAATTGCCAAAAGTCAGATTTTTGCTGAAATTGTGACCCCGGGGCTTAGGGATTTTTTCAAAAAAATATTTTCCACCGGTTAAGTTGTTGAGGGCTGATTTCTTGTCCTGTGATAAAAAGCCTTCTGTTTCCATCGCCAAAGCTTTCAGGGGAGCATTTGCAACCGATTGGCACCATTTTTGAGTGAATTGCCAAAAGTCAGATTTTTCCTGAAATTGTGACGCCGGGGCTTAGGGATTTTTTCAAAAAAATATTTTCCGCCGGTTAAGTTGTTGAGGGCTGATTTCTTGTCCTGTGATAAAAAGCCTTCTGTTTTGACTTCTAAACCTTTCAGGGGAGCATTTGCAAGCTTCTGGCACCATTTTTGAGTGAATTGCCAAAAGTCAGATTTTTGCTGAAATTGTGACCCCGGGGCTTAGGGATTTTTTCAAAAAAATATTTTCCGCCGGTTAAGTTGTTGAGGGCTGATTTCTTGTCCTGTGATAAAAAGCCTTCTGTTTCCATCCCCAAAGCTTTCAGGGGAGCATTTGCAACCGATTGGCACCATTTTTGAGTGAATTGCCAAAAGTCAGATTTTTGCTGAAATTGTGACCCCGGGGCTTAGGGATTTTTTCAAAAAAATATTTTCCGCCGGTTAAGTTGTTGAGGGCTGATTTCTTGTCCTGTGATAAAAAGCCTTCTGTTTTGACTTCTAAACATTTCAGGGGAGAATTTGCAAGCTTCTGGCACCATTTTTGAGTGAATTGCCAAAAGTCAGATTTTTGCTGAAATTGTGACCCCGGGGCTTAGGGATTTTTTCAAAAAAATATTTTCCGCCGGTTAAGTTGTTGAGGGCTGATTTCTTGTCCTGTGATAAAAAGCCTTCTGTTTCCATCACCAACGCTTTCAGGGGAGCATTTGCAAGCGTTTGGCACCATTTTTGAGTGAATTGCCAAAAGTCAGATTTTTGCTGAAATTGTGACCACGGGGCTTAGGGATTTTTTCAAAAAAATATTTTCCGCCGGTTAAGTTGTTGAGGGCTGATTTCTTGTCCTGTGATAAAAAGCCTTCTGTTTCGACTGCTAAACCTTTCAGCGGAGCATTTGCAACCGATTGGGACCATTTTTGAGTGAATTGCTAAAAGTCAGATTTTTGCTGAAATTGTGACCCCGGGGCTTATGGATTTTTTCAAAAAAATATTTTCCGCCGGTTAAGTTGTTGAGGGCTGATTTCTTGTCCTGTGATAAAAAGCCTTCTGTTTCCATCACCAACGCTTTCAGGGGAGCATTTGCAAGCGTTTGGCACCATTTTTGAGTGAATTGCCAAAAGTCAGATTTTTGCTGAAATTGTGACCCTGGGGCTTAGGGATTTTTTCAAAAAAATATTTTCCGCCGGTTAAGTTGTTGAGGGCTGATTTCTTGTCCTGTGATAAAAAGCCTTCTGTTTTGACTTCTAAACCTTTCAGGGGAGCATTTGCAAGCTTCTGGCACCATTTTTGAGTGAATTGCCAAAAGTCAGATTTTTGCTGAAATTGTGACCACGGGGCTTAGGGATTTTTTCAAAAAAATATTTTCCGCCGGTTAAGTTGTTGAGGGCTGATTTCTTGTCCTGTGATAAAAAGCCTTCTGTTTCGACTGCTAAACCTTTCAGCGGAGCATTTGCAACCGATTGGGACCATTTTTGAGTGAATTGCTAAAAGTCAGATTTTTGCTGAAATTGTGACCCCGGGGCTTAGGGATTTTTTCAAAAAAATATTTTCCGCCGGTTAAGTTGTTGAGGGCTGATTTCTTGTCCTGTGATAAAAAGCCTTCTGTTTCCATCACCAACGCTTTCAGGGGAGCATTTGCAAGCGTTTGGCACCATTTTTGAGTGAATTGCCAAAAGTCAGATTTTTGCTGAAATTGTGACCCTGGGGCTTAGGGATATTTTCAAAAAAATATTTTCCGCCGGTTAAGTTGTTGAGGGCTGATTTCTTGTCCTGTGATAAAAAGCCTTCTGTTTTGACTTCTAAACCTTTCAGGGGAGCATTTGCAAGCTTCTGGCACCATTTTTGAGTGAATTGCCAAAAGTCAGATTTTTGCTGACATTGTGACCCCGGGGCTTAGGGATTTTTTCAAAAAAATATTTTCGGCCGGTTAAGTTGTTGAGGGCTGATTTCTTCTCCTGTGATAAAAAGCCTTCTGTTTTGACTGCTAAACCTTTCAGGGGAGCATTTGCAAGCTTCTGGCACCATTTTTTAGTGAATTGCTAAAAGTCAGATTTTTGCTGAAATTGTGACCCCGGGGCTTAGGGATTTTTTCAAAAAAATATTTTCCGCCCGTTAAGTTGTGGAGGGCTGATTTCTTGTCCTGTGATAAAAAGCCTTCTGTTTTGACTTCTAAACCTTTGAGGGGAGCATTTGCAAGCTTCTGGCACCATTTTTGAGTGAATTGCCAAAAGTCAGATTTTTGCTGAAATTGTGACCCCGGGGCTTAGGGATTTTTTCAAAAAAATATTTTCCGCCGGTTAAGTTGTTGAGGGCTGATTTCTTGTCCTGTGATAAAAAGCCTTCTGTTTCCATCCCCAAAGCTTTCAGCGGAGCATTTGCAACCGATTGGCACCATTTTTGAGTGAATTGCCAAAAGTCAGATTTTTCCTGAAATTGTGACCCCGGGGCTTAGGGATTTTTTCAAAAAAATATTTTCGGCCGGTTAAGTTGTTGAGGGCTGATTTCTTGTCCTGTGATAAAAAGCCTTCTGTTTCCATCCCCAAAGCTTTCAGGGGAGCATTTGCAACCGATTGGCACCATTTTTGAGTGAATTGCCAAAAGTCAGATTTTTGCTGAAATTGTGACCCGGGGGTTAGGGATTTTTTCAAAAAAATATTTTCCGCCGGTTAAGTTGTTGAGGGCTGATTTCTTGTCCTGTGATAAAAAGCCTTCTGTTTTGACTTCTAAACCTTTCAGGGGAGCATTTGCAAGCTTCTGGCACCATTTTTGAGTGAATTGCCAAAAGTCAGATTTTTGCTGACATTGTGACCCCGGGGCTTAGGGATTTTTTCAAAAAAATATTTTCGGCCGGTTAAGTTGTTGAGGGCTGATTTCTTCTCCTGTGATAAAAAGCCTTCTGTTTTGACTGCTAAACCTTTCAGGGGAGCATTTGCAAGCTTCTGGCACCATTTTTTAGTGAATTGCTAAAAGTCAGATTTTTGCTGAAATTGTGACCCCGGGGCTTAGGGATTTTTTCAAAAAAATATTTTCCGCCCGTTAAGTTGTGGAGGGCTGATTTCTTGTCCTGTGATAAAAAGCCTTCTGTTTTGACTTCTAAACCTTTGAGGGGAGCATTTGCAAGCTTCTGGCACCATTTTTGAGTGAATTGCCAAAAGTCAGATTTTTGCTGAAATTGTGACCCCGGGGCTTAGGGATTTTTTCAAAAAAATATTTTCCGCCGGTTAAGTTGTTGAGGGCTGATTTCTTGTCCTGTGATAAAAAGCCTTCTGTTTCCATCCCCAAAGCTTTCAGCGGAGCATTTGCAACCGATTGGCACCATTTTTGAGTGAATTGCCAAAAGTCAGATTTTTCCTGAAATTGTGACCCCGGGGCTTAGGGATTTTTTCAAAAAAATATTTTCGGCCGGTTAAGTTGTTGAGGGCTGATTTCTTGTCCTGTGATAAAAAGCCTTCTGTTTCCATCCCCAAAGCTTTCAGGGGAGCATTTGCAACCGATTGGCACCATTTTTGAGTGAATTGCCAAAAGTCAGATTTTTGCTGAAATTGTGACCCGGGGGTTAGGGATTTTTTCAAAAAAATATTTTCCGCCGGTTAAGTTGTTGAGGGCTGATTTCTTGTCCTGTGATAAAAAGCCTTCTGTTTTGACTTCTAAACCTTTCAGGGGAGCATTTGCAAGCTTCTGGCACCATTTTTGAGTGAATTGCCAAAAGTCAGATTTTTGCTGACATTGTGACCCCGGGGCTTAGGGATTTTTTCAAAAAAATATTTTCGGCCGGTTAAGTTGTTGAGGGCTGATTTCTTCTCCTGTGATAAAAAGCCTTCTGTTTTGACTGCTAAACCTTTCAGGGGAGCATTTGCAAGCTTCTGGCACCATTTTTTAGTGAATTGCTAAAAGTCAGATTTTTGCTGAAATTGTGACCCCGGGGCTTAGGGATTTTTTCAAAAAAATATTTTCCGCCCGTTAAGTTGTGGAGGGCTGATTTCTTGTCCTGTGATAAAAAGCCTTCTGTTTTGACTTCTAAACCTTTGAGGGGAGCATTTGCAAGGTTCTGGCACCATTTTTGAGTGAATTGCCAAAAGTCAGATTTTTGCTGAAATTGTGACCCCGGGGCTTAGGGATTTTTTCAAAAAAATATTTTCCGCCGGTTAAGTTGTTGAGGGCTGATTTCTTGTCCTGTGATAAAAAGCCTTCTGTTTCCATCCCCAAAGCTTTCAGCGGAGCATTTGCAACCGATTGGCACCATTTTTGAGTGAATTGCCAAAAGTCAGATTTTTCCTGAAATTGTGACCCCGGGGCTTAGGGATTTTTTCAAAAAAATATTTTCGGCCGGTTAAGTTGTTGAGGGCTGATTTCTTGTCCTGTGATAAAAAGCCTTCTGTTTCCATCCCCAAAGCTTTCAGGGGAGCATTTGCAACCGATTGGCACCATTTTTGAGTGAATTGCCAAAAGTCAGATTTTTGCTGAAATTGTGACCCGGGGGTTAGGGATTTTTTCAAAAAAATATTTTCCGCCGGTTAAGTTGTTGAGGGCTGATTTCTTGTCCTGTGATAAAAAGCCTTCTGTTTTGACTTCTAAACCTTTCAGGGGAGCATATCAACCGATTGGCACCATTTTTCAGTGAATTGCCAAAAGTCAGATTTTTGCTGAAATTGTGACCCCGGGGCTTAGGGATTTTTTCAAAAAAATATTTTCCGCCGGTTAAGTTGTTGAGGGCTGATTTCTTGTCCTGTGATAAAAAGCCTTCTGTTTTGACTTCTAAACATTTCAGGGGAGCATTTGCAAGCTTCTGGCATCATTTTTGAGTGAATTGCCAAAAGTCAGATTTTTCCTGAAATTGTGAACCCGGGGCTTAGGGATTTTTTCAAAAAAATATTTTCCTCCGGTTAAGTTGTTGAGGGCTGATTTCTTGTCCTGTGATAAAAAGCCTTCTGTTTTGACTTCTAAACCTTTCAGGGGAGCATTTGCAAGCTTCTGGCACCATTTTTGAGTGAATTGCCAAAAGTCAGATTTTTGCTGAAATTGTGACCCCGGGGCTTAGGGATTTTTTCTAAAAAATATTTTCCACCGGTTAAGTTGTTGAGGGCTGATTTCTTGTCCTGTGATAAAAAGCCTTCTGTTTCCATCGCCAAAGCTTTCAGGGGAGCATTTGCAACCGATTGGCACCATTTTTGAGTGAATTGCCAAAAGTCAGATTTTTCCTGAAATTGTGACGCCGGGGCTTAGGGATTTTTTCAAAAAAATATTTTCCGCCGGTTAAGTTGTTGAGGGCTGATTTCTTGTCCTGTGATAAAAAGCCTTCTGTTTTGACTTCTAAACCTTTCAGGGGAGCATTTGCAAGCTTCTGGCACCATTTTTGAGTGAATTGCCAAAAGTCAGATTTTTGCTGAAATTGTGACCCCGGGGCTTAGGGATTTTTTCAAAAAAATATTTTCCGCCGGTTAAGTTGTTGAGGGCTGATTTCTTGTCCTGTGATAAAAAGCCTTCTGTTTCCATCCCCAAAGCTTTCAGCGGAGCATTTGCAAGATTCTAGCATCATTTTTGAGTGAGTTGCTAAAAGTCAGATTTTTGCTGAAATTGTGACCCCGGGGCTTAGGGATTTTTTCAAAAAAATATTTTCCGCCGGTTAAGTTGTTGAGGGCTGATTTCTTGTCCTGTGATAAAAAGCCTTCTGTTTCCATCCCCAAAGCTTTCAGGGGAGCATTTGCAACCGATTGGCACCATTTTTGAGTGAATTGCCAAAAGTCAGATTTTTCCTGAAATTGTGACCCCGGGGCTTAGGGATTTTTTCAAAAAAATATTTTCCGCCGGTTAAGTTGTTGAGGGCTGATTTCTTGTCCTGTGATAAAAAGCCTTCTGTTTCCATCCCCAAAGCTTTCAGGGGAGCATTTGCAACCGATTGGCACCATTTTTGAGTGAATTGCCAAAAGTCAGATTTTTCCTGAAATTGTGACCCCGGGGCTTAGGGATTTTTTCAAAAAAATATTTTCCGCCGGTTAAGTTGTTGAGGGCTGATTTCTTGTCCTGTGATAAAAAGCCTTCTGTTTTGACTTCTAAACATTTCAGGGGAGAATTTGCAAGCTTCTGGCACCATTTTTGAGTGAATTGCCAAAAGTCAGATTTTTGCTGAAATTGTGACCCCGGGGCTTAGGGATTTTTTCAAAAAAATATTTTCCGCCGGTTAAGTTGTTGAGGGCTGATTTCTTGTCCTGTGATAAAAAGCCTTCTGTTTCCATCACCAACGCTTTCAGGGGAGCATTTGCAAGCGTTTGGCACCATTTTTGAGTGAATTGCCAAAAGTCAGATTTTTGCTGAAATTGTGACCCCGGGGCTTAGGGATATTTTCAAAAAAATATTTTCCGCCGGTTAAGTTGTTGAGGGCAGATTT
Organism: Podarcis muralis; assembly: GCF_964188315.1. Classification (NCBI taxonomy): domain Eukaryota; kingdom Metazoa; phylum Chordata; class Lepidosauria; order Squamata; family Lacertidae; genus Podarcis; species Podarcis muralis. The sequence goes on along the minus strand of NC_135659.1, from coordinate 9,856,260 downwards.
CTTGTCCTGTGATAAAAAGCCTTCTGTTTTGACTTCTAAACATTTCAGGGGAGCATTTGCAAGCTTCTGGCACCGTTTTTGAGTGAATTGCCAAAAGTCAGATTTTTGCTGAAATTGTGACCCCGGGGCTTAGGGATTTTTTCAAAAAAATATTTTCCGCCGGTTAAGTTGTTGAGGGCTGATTTCTTGTCCTGTGATAAAAAGCCTTCTGTTTTGACTTCTAAACATTTCAGGGGAGCATTTGCAAGCTTCTGGCACCATTTTTGAGTGAATTGCCAAAAGTCAGATTTTTGCTGAAATTGTGACCACGGGGCTTAGGGATTTTTTCAAAAAAATATTTTCCGCCGGTTAAGTTGTTGAGGGCTGATTTCTTGTCCTGTGATAAAAAGCATTCTGTTTCGACTGCTAAACCTTTCAGCGGAGCATTTGCAACCGATTGGGACCATTTTTGAGTGAATTGCTAAAAGTCAGATTTTTGCTGAAATTGTGACCCCGGGGCTTATGGATTTTTTCAAAAAAATATTTTCCGCCGGTTAAGTTGTTGAGGGCTGATTTCTTGTCCTGTGATAAAAAGCCTTCTGTTTCCATCACCAACGCTTTCAGGGGAGCATTTGCAAGCGTTTGGCACCATTTTTGAGTGAATTGCCAAAAGTCAGATTTTTGCTGAAATTGTGACCCTGGGGCTTAGGGATTTTTTCAAAAAAATATTTTCCGCCGGTTAAGTTGTTGAGGGCTGATTTCTTGTCCTGTGATAAAAAGCCTTCTGTTTTGACTTCTAAACCTTTCAGGGGAGCATTTGCAAGCTTCTGGCACCATTTTTGAGTGAATTGCCAAAAGTCAGATTTTTGCTGACATTGTGACCCCGGGGCTTAGGGATTTTTTCAAAAAAATATTTTCGGCCGGTTAAGTTGTTGAGGGCTGATTTCTTCTCCTGTGATAAAAAGCCTTCTGTTTTGACTGCTAAACCTTTCAGGGGAGCATTTGCAAGCTTCTGGCACCATTTTTTAGTGAATTGCTAAAAGTCAGATTTTTGCTGAAATTGTGACCCCGGGGCTTAGGGATTTTTTCAAAAAAATATTTTCCGCCCGTTAAGTTGTGGAGGGCTGATTTCTTGTCCTGTGATAAAAAGCCTTCTGTTTTGACTTCTAAACCTTTGAGGGGAGCATTTGCAAGCTTCTGGCACCATTTTTGAGTGAATTGCCAAAAGTCAGATTTTTGCTGAAATTGTGACCCCGGGGCTTAGGGATTTTTTCAAAAAAATATTTTCCGCCGGTTAAGTTGTTGAGGGCTGATTTCTTGTCCTGTGATAAAAAGCCTTCTGTTTCCATCCCCAAAGCTTTCAGCGGAGCATTTGCAACCGATTGGCACCATTTTTGAGTGAATTGCCAAAAGTCAGATTTTTCCTGAAATTGTGACCCCGGGGCTTAGGGATTTTTTCAAAAAAATATTTTCGGCCGGTTAAGTTGTTGAGGGCTGATTTCTTGTCCTGTGATAAAAAGCCTTCTGTTTCCATCCCCAAAGCTTTCAGGGGAGCATTTGCAACCGATTGGCACCATTTTTGAGTGAATTGCCAAAAGTCAGATTTTTGCTGAAATTGTGACCCGGGGGTTAGGGATTTTTTCAAAAAAATATTTTCCGCCGGTTAAGTTGTTGAGGGCTGATTTCTTGTCCTGTGATAAAAAGCCTTCTGTTTTGACTTCTAAACCTTTCAGGGGAGCATATCAACCGATTGGCACCATTTTTCAGTGAATTGCCAAAAGTCAGATTTTTGCTGAAATTGTGACCCCGGGGCTTAGGGATTTTTTCAAAAAAATATTTTCTGCCGGTTAAGTTGTTGAGGGCTGATTTCTTGTCCTGTGATAAAAAGCCTTCTGTTTTGACTTCTAAACATTTCAGGGGAGCATTTGCAAGCTTCTGGCACCATTTTTGAGTGAATTGCCAAAAGTCAGATTTTTGCTGAAATTGTGACCCCGGGGCTTAGGGATTTTTTCAAAAAAATATTTTCCGCCGGTTAAGTTGTTGAGGGCTGATTTCTTGTCCTGTGATAAAAAGCCTTCTGTTTCTACTGCTAAACCTTTCAGCGGAGCATTTGCAACTGATTGGGACCATTTTTGAGTGAATTGCTAAAAGTCAGATTTTTGCTGAAATTGTGACCCCGGGGCTTAGGGATTTTTTGAAAAAAATATTTTCCGCCGGTTAAGTTGTTGAGGGCTGATTTCTTGTCCTGTGATAAAAAGCCTTCTGTTTCCATCACCAACGCTTTCAGGGGAGCATTTCCAAGCGTTTGGCACCATTTTTGAGTGAATTGCCAAAAGTCAGATTTTTGCTGAAATTGTGACCCCGGGGCTTAGGGATTTTTTCAAAAAAATATTTTCCGCCGGTTAAGTTGTTGAGGGCTGATTTCTTGTCCTGTGATAAAAAGCCATCTGTTTTGACTTCTAAACCTTTCAGGGGAGCATTTGCAAGCTTCTGGCACCATTTTTGAGTGAATTGCCAAAAGTCAGATTTTTGCTGAAATTGTGACCCCGGGGCTTAGGGATTTTTTCAAAAAAATATTTTCCGCCGGTTAAGTTGTTGAGGGCTGATTTCTTCTCCTGTGATAAAAAGCCTTCTGTTTTGACTTCTAAACCTTTCAGGGGAGCATTTGCAACCGATTGGCACCATTTTTGAGTGAATTGCCAAAAGTCAAATTTTTGCTGAAATTGTGACCCCGGGGCTTAGGGATTTTTTCAAAAAAATATTTTCCGCCGGTTAAGTTGTTGAGGGCTGATTTCTTGTCCTGTGATAAAAAGCCTTCTGTTTTGACTTCTAAACCTTTCAGGGGAGCATTTGCAAGCTTCTGGCACCGTTTTTGAGTGAATTGCCAAAAGTCAGATTTTTGCTGAAATTGTGACCCCGGGGCTTAGGGATTTTTTCAAAAAAATATTTTCCGCCGGTTAAGTTGTTGAGGGCTGATTTCTTGTCCTGTGATAAAAAGCCTTCTGTTTTGACTTCTAAACCTTTCAGGGGAGCATTTGCAAGCTTCTGGCACCATTTTTGAGTGAATTGCCAAAAGTCAGATTTTTGCTGAAATTGTGACCCCGGGGCTTAGGGATTTTTTCAAAAAAATATTGTCGGCCGGTTAAGTTGTTGAGGGCTGATTTCTTCTCCTGTGATAAAAAGCCTTCTGTTTTGACTGCTAAACCTTTCAGGGGAGCATTTGCAAGCTTCTGGCACCATTTTTGAGTGAATTGCCAAAAGTCAGATTTTTGCTGAAATTGTGACCCCGGGGCTTAGGGATTTTTTCAAAAAAATATTTTCCGCCGGTTAAGTTGTTGAGGGCTGATTTCTTGTCCTGTGATAAAAAGCCTTCTGTTTCCATCACCAACGCTTTCAGGGGAGCATTTGCAAGCGTTTGGCACCATTTTTGAGTGAATTGCCAAAAGTCAGATTTTTGCTGAAATTGTGACCCTGGGGCTTAGGGATTTTTTCAAAAAAATATTTTCCGCCGGTTAAGTTGTTGAGGGCTGATTTCTTGTCCTGTGATAAAAAGCCTTCTGTTTTGACTTCTAAACCTTTCAGGGGAGCATTTGCAACCGATTGGCACCATTTTTGAGTGAATTGCCAAAAGTCAGATTTTTGCTGAAATTGTGACCCCGGGGCTTAGGGATTTTTTCAAAAAAATATTTTCCGCCGGTTAAGTTGTTGAGGGCTGATTTCTTGTCCTGTGATAAAAAGCCTTCTGTTTCCATCACCAACGCTTTCAGGGGAGCATTTGCAAGCGTTTGGCACCATTTTTGAGTGAATTGCCAAAAGTCAGATTTTTGCTGAAATTGTGACCCCGGGGTTTAGGGATTTTTTCAAAAAAATATTTTCCGCCGGTTAAGTTGTTGAGGGCTGATTTCTTGTCCTGTGATAAAAAGCCTTCTGTTTCCATCCCCAAAGCTTTCAGGGGAGCATTTGCAAGCTTCTGGCACCATTTTTGAGTGAATTGCCAAAAGTCAGATTTTTGCTGAAATTGTGACCCCGGGACTTAGGGATTTTTTCAAAAAAATATTTTCCACCGGTTAAGTTGTTGAGGGTTGATTTCTTATCCTGTGATAAAAAGCCTTCTGTTTCCATCGCCAACGCTTTCAGGGGAGCATTTGCAAGCGTTTGGCACCATTTTTGAGTGAATTGCCAAAAGTCAGATTTTTGCTGAAATTGTGACCCCGGGGCTTAGGGATTTTTTCAAAAAAATATTTTCCGCCGGTTAAGTTGTTGAGGGCTGATTTCTTGTCCTGTGATAAAAAGCCTTCTGTTTCCATCGCCAAAGCTTTCAGGGGAGCATTTGCAACCGATTGGGACCATTTTTGAGTGAATTGCTAAAAGTCAGATTTTTGCTGAAATTGTGACCCCGGGGCTTAGGGATTTTTTCAAAAAAATATTTTCCGCTGGTTAAGTTGTTGGGGGCTGATTTCTTGTCCTGTGATAAAAAAGCCTTCTGTTTTGACTTCTAAACCTCTCAGGGGAGCATTTGCAAGCTTCTGGCACCATTTTTGAGTGAATTGCCAAAAGTCAGATTTTTGCTGAAATTGTGACGCCGGGGCTTAGGGATTTTTTCAAAAAAATATTTTCCGCCGGTTAAGTTGTTGAAGGCTGATTTCTTGTCCTGTGATAAAAAGCCTTCTGTTTCCATCCCCAAAGCTTTCAGGGGAGCATTTGCAAGCGTTTGGCACCATTTTTGAGTGAATTGCCAAAAGTCAGATTTTTGCTGAAATTGTGACCCCGGGGTTTAGGGATTTTTTCAAAAAAATATTTTCCGCCGGTTAAGTTGTTGAGGGCTGATTTCTTGTCCTGTGATAAAAAGCCTTCTGTTTTGACTTCTAAACCTTTCAGGGGAGCATTTGCAAGCTTCTGGCACCATTTTTGAGTGAATTGCCAAAAGTCAGATTTTTGCTGAAATTGTGACCCCGGGGCTTAGGGATTTTTTCAAAAAAATATTTTCGGCCGGTTAAGTTGTTGAGGGCTGATTTCTTCTCCTGTGATAAAAAGCCTTCTGTTTCCATCGCCAAAGCTTTCAGGGGAGCATTTGCAAGCGTTTGGCACCATTTTTGAGTGAATTGCCAAAAGTCAGATTTTTGCTGAAATTGTGACCCCGGGGTTTAGGGATTTTTTCAAAAAAATATTTTCCGCCGGTTAAGTTGTTGAGGGCTGATTTCTTGTCCTGTGATAAAAAGCCTTCTGTTTTGGCTTCTAAACCTTTCAGGGGAGCATTTGCAAGCTTCTGGAACCATTTTTGAGTGAATTGCCAAAAGTCAGATTTTTGCTGAAATTGTGACCCCGGGGCTTAGGGATTTTTTCAAAAAAATATTTTCGGCCGGTTAAGTTGTTGAGGGCTGATTTCTTCTCCTGTGATAAAAACCCTTCTGTTTCCATCCCCAAAGCTTTCAGGGGAGCATTTGCAACCGATTGGCACCATTTTTGAGTGAATTGCTAAAAGTCAGATTTTTGCTGAAATTGTGACCCCGGGGCTTAGGGATTTTTTCAAAAAAATATTTTCCGCTGGTTAAGTTGTTGGGGGCTGATTTCTTGTCCTGTGATAAAAAAGCCTTCTGTTTTGACTTCTAAACCTCTCAGGGGAGCATTTGCAAGCTTCTGGCACCATTTTTGAGTGAATTGCCAAAAGTCAGATTTTTGCTGAAATTGTGACGCCGGGGCTTAGGGATTTTTTCAAAAAAATATTTTCCGCCGGTTAAGTTGTTGAGGGCTGATTTCTTGTCCTGTGATAAAAAGCCTTCTGTTTCCATCCCCAAAGCTTTCAGGGGAGCATTTGCAAGCTTCTAGCATCATTTTTGAGTGAGTTGCCAAAAGTCAGATTTTTCCTGAAATTGTGACCCCGGGGCTTAGGGATTTTTTCAAAAAAATATTTTCCGCCGGTTAAGTTGTTGAGGGCTGATTTCTTGTCCTGTGATAAAAAAGCCTTCTGTTTTGACTTCTAAACCTCTCAGCGGAGCATTTGCAAGCTTCTGGCACCATTTTTGAGTGAATTGCCAAAAGTCAGATTTTTGCTGAAATTGTGACGCCGGGGCTTAGGGATTTTTTCAAAAAAATATTTTCCGCCGGTTAAGTTGTTGAGGGCTGATTTCTTGTCCTGTGATAAAAAGCCTTCTGTTTCGACTGCTAAACCTTTCAGCGGAGCATTTGCAACCGATTGGGACCATTTTTGAGTGAATTGCCAAAAGTCAGATTTTTGCTGAAATTGTGACCTCGGGGCTTAGGGATTTTTTCAAAAAAATATTTTCCGCCGGTTAAGTTGTTGAGGGCTGATTTCTTGTCCTGTGATAAAAAGCCTTCTGTTTTGACTTCTAAACCTTTCAGGGGAGCATTTGCAAGCTTCTGGCACCATTTTTGAGTGAATTGCCAAAAGTCAGATTTTTGCTGAAATTGTGACCCCGGGGCTTAGGGATTTTTTCAAAAAAATATTTTCCGCCGGTTAAGTTGTTGAGGGCTGATTTCTTGTCCTGTGATAAAAAGCCTTCTGTTTCCATCACCAACGCTTTCAGGGGAGCATTTGCAAGCGTTTGGCACCATTTTTGAGTGAATTGCCAAAAGTCAGATTTTTGCTGAAATTGTGACGCCGGGGCTTAGGGATTTTTTCAAAAAAATATTTTCCTCCGGTTAAGTTGTTGAGGGCTGATTTCTTGTCCTGTGATAAAAAGCCTTCTGTTTTGACTTCTAAACCTTTCAGGGGAGCATTTGCAAGCTTCTGGCACCATTTTTGAGTGAATTGCCAAAAGTCAGATTTTTGCTGAAATTGTGACCCCGGGGCTTAGGGATTTTTTCAAAAAAAAAATTTCGGCCGGTTAAGTTGTTGAGGGCTGATTTCTTCTCCTGTGATAAAAGGCCTTCTGTTTCCATCGCCAAAGCTTTCAGGTGAGCATTTGCAAGCTTCTGGCACCATTTTTGAGTGAATTGCCAAAAGTCAGATTTTTCCTGAAATTGTGACCCCGGGGCTTAGGGATTTTTTCAAAAAAATATTTTCCGCCGGTTAAGTTGTTGAGGGCTGATTTCTTGTCCTGTGATAAAAAGCCTTCTGTTTCCATCCCCAAAGCTTTCAGGGGAGCATTTGCAAGCTTCTAGCATCATTTTTGAGTGAGATGCCAAAAGTCAGATTTTTCCTGAAATTGTGACCCCGGGGCTTAGGGATTTTTTCAAAAAAATATTTTCCGCCGGTTAAGTTGTTGAGGGCTGATTTCTTGTCCTGTGATAAAAAGCCTTCTGTTATGACTTCTAAACCTTTCAGGGGAGCATTTGCAAGCTTCTGGCACCATTTTTGAGTGAATTGCCAAAAGTCAGATTTTTGCTGAAATTGTGACCCCGGGGCTTAGGGATTTTTTCAAAAAAATATTTTCGGCCGGTTAAGTTGTTGTGGGCTGATTTCTTCTCCTGTGATAAAAAGCCTTCTGTTTCCATCGCCAAAGCTTTCAGGTGAGCATTTGCAAGCTTCTGGCACCATTTTTGAGTGAATTGCCAAAAGTCAGATTTTTGCTGAAATTGTGACGCCGGGGCTTAGGGATTTTTTCAAAAAAATATTTTCCGCCGGTTAAGTTGTTGAGGGCTGATTTCTTGTCCTGTGATAAAAAGCCTTCTGTTTCCATCCCCAAAGCTTTCAGGGGAGCATTTGCAAGCGTCTAGCATCATTTTTGAGTGAGTTGCCAAAAGTCAGATTTTTCCTGAAATTGTGACCCCGGGGCTTAGGGATTTTTTCAAAAAAATATTTTCCGCCGGTTAAGTTGTTGAGGGCTGATTTCTTGTCCTGTGATAAAAAGCCTTCTGTTATGACTTCTAAACCTTTCAGGGGAGCATTTGCAAGCTTCTGGCACCATTTTTGAGTGAATTGCCAAAAGTCAGATTTTTGCTGAAATTGTGACCCCGGGGCTTAGGGATTTTTTCTAAAAAATATTTTCCACCGGTTAAGTTGTTGAGGGCTGATTTCTTGTCCTGTGATAAAAAGCCTTCTGTTTCCATCCCCAAAGCTTTCAGGGGAGCATTTGCAAGCGTTTGGCACCATTTTTGAGTGAATTGCCAAAAGTCAGATTTTTGCTGAAATTGTGACGCCGGGGCTTAGGGATTTTTTCAAAAAAATATTTTCCGCCGGTCAAGTTGTTGAGGGCTGATTTCTTGTCCTGTGATAAAAAGCCTTCTGTTTCCATCCCCAAAGCTTTCAGGGGAGCATTTGCAAGCTTCTAGCATCATTTTTGAGTGAGTTGCCAAAAGTCAGATTTTTCCTGAAATTGTGACCCCGGGGCTTAGGGATTTTTTCAAAAAAATATTTTCCGCCGGTTAAGTTGTTGAGGGCTGATTTCTTGTCCTGTGATAAAAAGCCTTCTGTTATGACTTCTAAACCTTTCAGGGGAGCATTTGCAAGCGTTTGGCACCATTTTTGAGTGAATTGCCAAAAGTCAGATTTTTGCTGAAATTGTGACCCCGGGGCTTAGGGATTTTTTCAAAAAAATATTTTCCGCCGGTTAAGTTGTTGAGGGCTGATTTCTTGTCCTGTGATAAAAAGCCTTCTGTTTTGACTTCTAAACATTTCAGGGGAGCATTTGCAAGCTTCTGGGACCATTTTTGAGTAAATTACCAAAAGTCAGATTTTTGCTGAAATTGTGACCCCGGGGCTTAGGGATTTTTTCAAAAAAATATTTTCCGCCGGTTAAGTTGTTGAGGGCTGATTTCTTGTCCTGTGATAAAAAGCCTTCTGTTTCGACTGCTAAACCTTTCAGCGGAGCATTTGCAACCGATTGGGACCATTTTTGAGTGAATTGCCAAAAGTCAGATTTTTGCTGAAATTGTGACCCCGGGGCTTAGGGATTTTTTCTAAAAAATATTTTCCGCCGGTTAAGTTGTTGAGGGCTGATTTCTTGTCCTGTGATAAAAAGCCTTCTGTTTCCATCACCAACGCTTTCAGGGGAGCATTTGCAACCGATTGGGACCATTTTTGAGTGAATTGCCAAAAGTCAGATTTTTGCTGAAATTGTGACCCCGGGGCTTAGGGATTTTTTCAAAAAAATATTTTCCGCCGGTTAAGTTGTTGAGGGCTGATTTCTTGTCCTGTGATAAAAAGCCTTCTGTTTCCATCACCAACGCTTTCAGGGGAGCATTTGCAAGCGTTTGGCACCATTTTTGAGTGAATTGCCAAAAGTCAGATTTTTGCTGAAATTGTGACCTCGGGGCTTAGGGATTTTTTCAAAAAAATATTTTCCGCCGGTTAAGTTGTTGAGGGCTGATTTCTTGTCCTGTGATAAAAAGCCTTCTCTTTTGACTTCTAAACCTTTCAGGGGAGCATTTGCACGCTTCTGGCACCATTTTTGAGTGAATTGCCAAAAGTCAGATTTTTGCTGAAATTGTAACCCCGGGGCTTAGGGATTTTTTCAAAAAAATATTTTCCGCCGGTTAAGTTGTTGAGGGCTGATTTCTTGTCCTGTGATAAAAAGCCTTCTGTTTCCATCACCAACGCTTTCAGGGGAGCATTTGCAAGCGTTTGGCACCATTTTTGAGTGAATTGCCAAAAGTCAGATTTTTGCTGAAATTGTGACGCCGGGGCTTAGGGATTTTTTCAAAAAAATATTTTCCGCCGGTTAAGTTGTTGAGGGCTGATTTCTTGTCCTGTGATAAAAAGCCTTCTGTTTTGACTTCTAAACCTTTCAGGGGAGCATTTGCAAGCTTCTGGCACCATTTTTGAGTGAATTGCCAAAAGTCAGATTTTTGCTGAAATTGTGACCCCGGGGCTTAGGGATATTTTCAAAAAAATATTTTCGGCCGGTTAAGTTGTTGAGGGATGATTTCTTCTCCTGTGATAAAAAGCCTTCTGTTTCCATCGCCAAAGCTTTCAGGTGAGCATTTGCAAGCTTCTGGCACCATTTTTGAGTGAATTGCCAAAAGTCAGATTTTTGCTGAAATTGTGACGCCGGGGCTTAGGGATTTTTTCAAAAAAATATTTTCCGCCGGTTAAGTTGTTGAGGGCTGATTTCTTGTCCTGTGATAAAAAGCCTTCTGTTTCCATCCCCAAAGCTTTCAGGGGAGCATTTGCAAGCTTCTAGCATCATTTTTGAGTGAGATGCCAAAAGTCAGATTTTTCCTGAAATTGTGACCCCGGGGCTTAGGGATTTTTTCAAAAAAATATTTTCCGCCGGTTAAGTTGTTGAGGGCTGATTTCTTGTCCTGTGATAAAAAGCCTTCTGTTATGACTTCTAAACCTTTCAGGGGAGCATTTGCAAGCTTCTGGCACCATTTTTGAGTGAATTGCCAAAAGTCAGATTTTTGCTGAAATTGTGACCCCGGGGCTTAGGGATTTTTTCAAAAAAATATTTTCTGCCGGTTAAGTTGTTGAGGGCTGATTTCTTGTCCTGTGATAAAAAGCCTTCTGTTTCCATAACCAACGCTTTCAGGGGAGCATTTGCAACCGATTGGGACCATTTTTGAGTGAATTGCCAAAAGTCAGATTTTTGCTGAAATTGTGACCCCGGGGCTTAGGGATTTTTTCAAAAAAATATTTTCCGCCGGTTAAGTTGTTGAGGGCTGATTTCTTGTCCTGTGATAAAAAGCCTTCTGTTTCCATCACCAACGCTTTCAGGGGAGCATTTGCAAGCGTTTGGCACCATTTTTGAGTGAATTGCCAAAAGTCAGATTTTTGCTGAAATTGTGACCTCGGGGCTTAGGGATTTTTTCAAAAAAATATTTTCCCCCGGTTAAGTTGTTGAGGGCTGATTTCTTGTCCTGTGATAAAAAGCCTTCTCTTTTGACTTCTAAACCTTTCAGGGGAGCATTTGCAAGCTTCTGGCACCATTTTTGAGTGAATTGCCAAAAGTCAGATTTTTGCTGAAATTGTGACCCCGGGGCTTAGGGATTTTTTCAAAAAAATATTTTCCGCCGGTTAAGTTGTTGAGGGCTGATTTCTTGTCCTGTGATAAAAAGCCTTCTGTTTCCATCACCAACGCTTTCAGGGGAGCATTTGCAAGCGTTTGGCACCATTTTTGAGTGAATTGCCAAAAGTCAGATTTTTGCTGAAATTGTGACGCCGGGGCTTAGGGATTTTTTCAAAAAAATATTTTCCGCCGGTTAAGTTGTTGAGGGCTGATTTCTTGTCCTGTGATAAAAAGCCTTCTGTTTTCACTTCTAAACCTTTCAGGGGAGCATTTGCAAGCTTCTGGCACCATTTTTGAGTGAATTGCCAAAAGTCAGATTTTTGCTGAAATTGTGACCCCGGGGCTTAGGGATTTTTTCAAAAAAATATTTTCGGCCGGTTAAGTTGTTGAGGGCTGATTTCTTCTCCTGTGATAAAAAGCCTTCTGTTTCCATCGCCAAAGCTTTCAGGTGAGCATTTGCAAGCTTCTGGCACCATTTTTGAGTGAATTGCCAAAAGTCAGATTTTTGCTGAAATTGTGACGCCGGGGCTTAGGGATTTTTTCAAAAAAATATTTTCCGCCAGTTAAGTTGTTGAGGGCTGATTTCTTGTCCTGTGATAAAAAGCCTTCTGTTTCCATCCCCAAAGCTTTCAGGGGAGCATTTGCAAGCTTCTAGCATCATTTTTGAGTGAGTTGCCAAAAGTCAGATTTTTCCTGAAATTGTGACCACGGGGCTTAGGGATTTTTTCAAAAAAATATTTTCCGCCGGTTAAGTTGTTGAGGGCTGATTTCTTGTCCTGTGATAAAAAGCCTTCTGTTATGACTTCTAAACCTTTCAGGGGAGCATTTGCAAGCTTCTGGCACCATTTTTGAGTGAATTGCCAAAAGTCAGATTTTTGCTGAAATTGTGACCCCGGGGCTTAGGGATTTTTTCAAAAAAATATTTTCCACCGGTTAAGTTGTTGAGGGCTGATTTCTTGTCCTGTGATAAAAAGCCTTCTGTTTCCATCCCCAAAGCTTTCAGGGGAGCATTTGCAAGCGTTTGGCACCATTTTTGAGTGAATTGCCAAAAGTCAGATTTTTGCTGAAATTGTGACCCCGGGGCTTAGGGATTTTTTCAAAAAAATATTTTCCGCCGGTCAAGTTGTTGAGGGCTGATTTCTTGTCCTGTGATAAAAAGCCTTCTGTTTCCATCGCCAAAGCTTTCAGGGGAGCATTTGCAAGCGTTTGGCACCATTTTTGAGTGAATTGCCAAAAGTCAGATTTTTCCTGAAATTGTGACCCCGGGGCTTAGGGATTTTTTCAAAAAAATATTTTCCGCCGGTTAAGTTGTTGAGGGCTGATTTCTTGTCCTGTGATAAAAAGCCTTCTGTTTCCATCCCCAAAGCTTTCAGGGGAGCATTTGCAACCGATTGCAACCATTTTTGAGTGAATTGCCAAAAGTCAGATTTTTGCTGAAATTGTGACCCCGGGGCTTAGGGATTTTTTCTAAAAAATATTTTCCGCCGGTTAAGTTGTTGAGGGCTGATTTCTTGTCCTGTGATAAAAAGCCTTCTGTTTCCATCCCCAAAGCTTTCAGGGGAGCATTTGCAACCGATTGCAACCATTTTTGAGTGAATTGCCAAAAGGCAGATTTTTGCTGAAATTGTGACCCCGGGGCTTAGGGATTTTTTCTAAAAAATATTTTCCACCGGTTAAGTTGTTGAGGGCTGATTTCTTGTCCTGTGATAAAAAGCCTTCTGTTTCCATCCCCAAAGCTTTCAGGGGAGCATTTGCAAGCGTTTGGCACCATTTTTGAGTGAATTGCCAAAAGTCAGATTTTTGCTGAAATTGTGACCCCGGGGCTTAGGGATTTTTTCAAAAAAATATTTTCCGCCGGTCAAGTTGTTGAGGGCTGATTTCTTGTCCTGTGATAAAAAGCCTTCTGTTTCCATCGCCAAAACTTTCAGGGGAGCATTTGCAACCGATTGGCACCATTTTTGAGTGAATTGCCAAAAGTCAGATTTTTGCTGAAATTGTGACCCCGGGGCTTAGGGATTTTTTCAAAAAAATATTTTCCGCCGGTTAAGTTGTTGAGGGCTGATTTCTTGTCCTGTGATAAAAAGCCTTCTGTTTCCATCCCCAAAGCTTTCAGGGGAGCATTTGCAAGCGTTTGGCACCATTTTTGAGTGAATTGCCAAAAGTCAGATTTTTGCTGAAATTGTGACCCCGGGGATTAGGGGTTTTTTCAAAAAAATATTTTCCGCCCGTTAAGTTGTGGAGGGCTGATTTCTTGTCCTGTGATAAAAAGCCTTCTGTTTTGACTTCTAAACCTTTCAGGGGAGCATTTGCAAGCTTCGGGCACCATTTTTGAGTGAATTGCCAAAAGTTAGATTTTTGCTGAAATTGTGACCCCGGAGCTTAGGGATTTTTTCAAAAAAATATTTTCCTGCCGGTTAAGTTGTTGAGGGCTGATTTCTTGTCCTGTGATAAAAAGCCTTCTGTTTCCATCCCCAAAGCTTTCAGGGGAGCATTTGCAAGCTTCTAGCATCATTTTTGAGTGAGTTGCCAAAAGTCAGATTTTTGCTGAAATTGTGACCCCGGGGCTTAGGGATTTTTTCAAAAAAATATTTTCCGCCGGTTAAGTTGTTGAGGGCTGATTTCTTGTCATGTGATAAAAAGCCTTCTGTTTCCATCCCCAAAGCTTTCAGGGGAGCATTTGCAAGCTTCTAGCATCATTTTTGAGTGAGTTGCCAAAAGTCAGATTTTTCCTGAAATTGTGACCCCGGGGCTTAGGGATTTTTTCAAAAAAATATTTTCCGCCGGTTAAGTTGTTGAGGGCTGATTTCTTGTCCTGTGATAAAAAGCCTTCTGTTATGACTTCTAAACCTTTCAGGGGAGCATTTGCAAGCTTCTGGCACCATTTTTGAGTGAATTGCCAAAAGTCAGATTTTTGCTGAAATTGTGACCCCGGGGCTTAGGGATTTTTTCAAAAAAATATTTTCGGCCGGTTAAGTTGTTGAGGGCTGATTTCTTGTCCTGTGATAAAAAGGCTTCTGTTTCCATCCCCAAAGCTTTCAGGGGAGCATTTGCAAGCGTTTGGCACCATTTTTGAGTGAATTGCCAAAAGTCAGATTTTTGCTGAAATTGTGACCCCGGGGCTTAGGGATTTTTTCAAAAAAATATTTTCCGCCGGTTAAGTTGTTGAGGGCTGATTTCTTGTCCTGTGATAAAAAGCCTTCTGTTTTGACTTCTAAACCTTTCAGGGGAGCATTTGCAAGCTTCTGGCACCATTTTTGAGTGAATTGCCAAAAGTCAGATTTTTGCTGAAATTGTGACCCCGGGGCTTAGGGATTTTTTCAAAAAAATATTTTCGGCCGGTTAAGTTGTTGAGGGCTGATTTCTTCTCCTGTGATAAAAAGCCTTCTGTTTCCATCGCCAAAGCTTTCAGGGGAGCATTTGCAACCGATTGGCACCATTTTTGAGTGAATTGCTAAAAGTCAGATTTTTGCTGAAATTGTGACCCCGGGGCTTAGGGATTTTTTCAAAAAAATATTTTCCGCTGGTTAAGTTGTTGGGGGCTGATTTCTTGTCCTGTGATAAAAAAGCCTTCTGTTTTGACTTCTAAACATTTCATGGGAGCATTTGCAAGCTTCTGGTACCATTTTTGAGTGAATTGCCAAAAGTCAGATTTTTGCTGAAATTGTGACGCCGGGGCTTAGGGATTTTTTCAAAAAAATATTTTCCGCCGGTTAAGTTGTTGAGGGCTGATTTCTTGTCCTGTGATAAAAAGCCTTCTGTTTCCATCCCCAAAGCTTTCAGGGGAGCATTTGCAAGCTTCTAGCATCATTTTTGAGTGAGTTGCCAAGAGTCAGATTTTTCCTGAAATTGTGACCCCGGGGCTTAGGGATTTTTTCAAAAAAAATATTTTCCGCCGGTTAAGTTGTTGAGGGCTGATTTCTTGTCCTGTGATAAAAAGCCTTCTGTTATGACTTCTAAACCTTTCAGGGGAGCATTTGCAAGCTTCTGGCACCATTTTTGAGTGAATTGCCAAAAGTCAGATTTTTGCTGAAATTGTGACCCCGGGGCTTAGGGATTTTTTCTAAAAAATATTTTCCACCGGTTAAGTTGTTGAGGGCTGATTTCTTGTCCTGTGATAAAAAGCCTTCTGTTTCCATCCCCAAAGCTTTCAGGGGAGCATTTGCAAGCGTTTGGCACCATTTTTGAGTGAATTGCCAAAAGTCAGATTTTTGCTGAAATTGTGACCCCGGGGCTTAGGGATTTTTTCAAAAAAATATTTTCCGCCGGTTAAGTTGTTGAGGGCTGATTTCTTGTCCTGTGATAAAAAGCCTTCTGTTTTGACTTCTAAACATTTCAGGGGAGCATTTGCAAGCTTCTGGCACCATTTTTGAGTGAATTGCCAAAAGTCAGATTTTTGCTGAAATTGTGACCCCGGGGCTTAGGGATTTTTTCAAAAAAATATTTTCCGCCGGTCAAGTTGTTGAGGGCTGATTTCTTGTCCTGTGATAAAAAGCCTTCTGTTTCCATCCCCAAAGCTTTCAGGGGAGCATTTGCAACCGATTGGCACCATTTTTGAGTGAATTGCTAAAAGTCAGATTTTTGCTGAAATTGTGACCCCGGGGCTTAGGGATTTTTTCAAAAAAATATTTTCCGCTGGTTAAGTTGTTGGGGGCTGATTTCTTGTCCTGTGATAAAAAAAACCTTCTGTTTTGACTTCTAAACCTCTCAGGGGAGCATTTGCAAGCTTCTGGCACCATTTTTGAGTGAATTGCCAAAAGTCAGATTTTTGCTGAAATTGTGACGCCGGGGCTTAGGGATTTTTTCAAAAAAATATTTTCCGCCGGTTAAGTTGTTGAGGGCTGATTTCTTGTCCTGTGATAAAAAGCCTTCTGTTTCCATCCCCAAAGCTTTCAGGGGAGCATTTGCAAGCTTCTAGCATCATTTTTGAGTGAGTTGCCAAAAGTCAGATTTTTGCTGAAATTGTGACCCCGGGGCTTAGGGATTTTTTCAAAAAAATATTTTCCGCCGGTTAAGTTGTTGAGGGCTGATTTCTTGTCCTGTCATAAAAAGCCTTCTGTTATGACTTCTAAACCTTTCAGGGGAGCATTTGCAAGCTTCTGGCACCATTTTTGAGTGAATTGCCAAAAGTCAGATTTTTGCTGAAATTGTGACCCCGGGGCTTAGGGATTTTTTCAAAAAAATATTTTCCGCCGGTTAAGTTGTTGAGGGCTGATTTCTTGTCCTGTGATAAAAAGCCTTCTGTTTCCATCCCCAAAGCTTTCAGGGGAGCATTTGCAAGCGTTTGGCACCATTTTTGAGTGAATTGCCAAAAGTCAGATTTTTGCTGAAATTGTGACCCCGGGGCTTAGGGATTTTTTCAAAAAAATATTTTCCGCCGGTAAAGTTGTTGAGGGCTGATTTCTTGTCCTGTGATAAAAAAGCCTTCTGTTTTGACTTCTAAACCTTTCATGGGAGCATTTGCAAGCTTCTGGCACCATTTTTGAGTGAATTGCCAAAAGTCAGATTTTTGCTGAAATTGTGACGCCGGGGCTTAGGGATTTTTTCAAAAAAATATTTTCCGCCGGTTAAGTTGTTGAGGGCTGATTTCTTGTCCTGTGATAAAAAGCCTTCTGTTTCCATCCCCAAAGCTTTCAGGGGAGCATTTGCAAGCTTCTAGCATCATTTTTGAGTGAATTGCCAAAAGTCAGATTTTTCCTGAAATTGTGACCCCGGGGCTTAGGGATTTTTTCAAAAAAAATATTTTCCACCGGTTAAGTTGTTGAGGGCTGATTTCTTGTCCTGTGATAAAAAGCCTTCTGTTTCGACTGCTAAACCTTTCAGCGGAGCATTTGCAACCGATTGGGACCATTTTTGAGTGAATTGCTAAAAGTCAGATTTTTGCTGAAATTGTGACCCCGGGGCTTAGGGATTTTTTCAAAAAAATATTTTCCGCCGGTTAAGTTGTTGAGGGCTGATTTCTTGTCCTGTGATAAAAAGCCTTCTGTTTCCATCACCAACGCTTTCAGGGGAGCATTTGCAAGCGTTTGGCACCATTTTTGAGTGAATTGCCAAAAGTCAGATTTTTGCTGAAATTGTGACCTCGGGGCTTAGGGATTTTTTCAAAAAAATATTTTCCGCCGGTTAAGTTGTTGAGGGCTGATTTCTTGTCCTGTGATAAAAAGCCTTCTGTTTTGACTTCTAAACCTTTCAGGGGAGCATTTGCAAGCTTCTGGCACCATTTTTGAGTGAATTGCCAAAAGTCAGATTTTTGCTGAAATTGTGACCCCGGGGCTTAGGGATTTTTTTCAAAAAAATATTTTCCGCCGGTTAAGTTGTTGAGGGCTGATTTCTTGTCCTGTGATAAAAAGCCTTCTGTTTCCATCACCAACGCTTTCAGGGGAGCATTTGCAAGCGTTTGGCACCATTTTTGAGTGAATTGCCAAAAGTCAGATTTTTGCTGAAATTGTGACCTCGGGGCTTAGGGATTTTTTCGAAAAAATATTTTCCGCCGGTTAAGTTGTTGAGGGCTGATTTCTTGTCCTGTGATAAAAAGCCTTCTGTTTTGACTTCTAAACATTTCAGGGGAGCATTTGCAAGCTTCTGGCACCATTTTTGAGTGATTTGCCAAAAGTCAGATTTTTGCTGAAATTGTGACCCCGGGGCTTAGGGATTTTTGCAAAAAAATATTTTCGGCCGGTTAAGTTGTTGAGGGCTGATTTCTTCTCCTGTGATAAAAAGCCTTCTGTTTCCATCGCCAAAGCTTTCAGGGGAGCATTTGCAACCGATTGGCACCATTTTTGAGTGAATTGCTAAAAGTCAGATTTTTGCTGAAATTGTGACCCCGGGGCTTAGGGATTTTTTCAAAAAAATATTTTCCGCTGGTTAAGTTGTTGGGGGCTGATTTCTTGTCCTGTGATAAAAAAGCCTTCTGTTTTGACTTCTAAACCTCTCAGGGGAGCATTTGCAAGCTTCTGGCACCATTTTTGAGTGAATTGCCAAAAGTCAGATTTTTGCTGAAATTGTGACCCCGGGGCTTAGGGATTTTTTCTAAAAAATATTTTCCACCGGTTAAGTTGTTGAGGGCTGATTTCTTGTCCTGTGATAAAAAGCCTTCTGTTTCCATCCCCAAAGCTTTCAGGGGAGCATTTGCAAGCGTTTGGCACCATTTTTGAGTGAATTGCCAAAAGTCAGATTTTTGCTGAAATTGTGACCCCGGGGCTTAGGGATTTTTTCAAAAAAATATTTTCCGCCGGTCAAGTTGTTGAGGGCTGATTTCTTGTCCTGTGATAAAAAGCCTTCTGTTTCCACCCCCAAAGCTTTTAGGGGAGCATTTGCAACCGATTGGCACCATTTTTGAGTGAATTGCCAAAAGTCAGATTTCTGCTGAAATTGTGACCCCGGGGCTTAGGGATTTTTTCAAAAAAATATTTTCCGCCGGTTAAGTTGTTGAGGGCTGATTTCTTGTCCTGTGATAAAAAGCCTTCTGTTTCCATCCCCAAAGCTTTCAGGGGAGCATTTGCAACCGATTGGCACCATTTTTGAGTGATTTGCCAAAAGTCAGATTTTTGCTGAAATTGTGACCCCGGGGATTAGGGGTTTTTTCAAAAAAATATTTTCCGCCGGTTAAGTTGTTGAGGGCTGATTTCTTGTCCTGTGATAAAAAGCCTTCTGTTATGACTTCTAAACCTCTCAGGGGAGCATTTGCAAGCTTCTGGCACCATTTTTGAGTGAATTGCCAAAAGTCAGATTTTTGCTGAAATTGTGACCCCGGGGCTTAGGGATTTTTTCAAAAAAATATTTTCCGCCGGTTAAGTTGTTGAGGGCTGATTTCTTGTCCTGTGATAAAAAGCCTTCTGTTTCCATCCCCAAAGCTTTCAGGGGAGCATTTGCAACCGATTGGCACCATTTTTGAGTGAATTGCCAAAAGTCAGATTTTTGCTGAAATTGTGACCCCGGGGATTAGGGGTTTTTTCAAAAAAATATTTTCCGCCGGTTAAGTTGTTGAGGGCTGATTTCTTGTCCTGTGATAAAAAGCCTTCTGTTATGACTTCTAAACCTTTCAGGGGAGCATTTGCAAGCTTCTGGCACCATTTTTGAGTGAATTGCCAAAAGTCAGATTTTTGCTGAAATTGTGACCCCGGGGCTTAGGGATTTTTTCTAAAAAATATTTTCCGCCGGTTAAGTTGTTGAGGGCTGATTTCTTGTCCTGTGATAAAAAGCCTTCTGTTATGACTTCAAAACCTTTCAGGGGAGCATTTGCAAGCTTCTGGCACCATTTTTGAGTGAATTGCCAAAAGGCAGATTTTTGCTGAAATTGTGACCCCGGGGCTTAGGGATTTTTTCTAAAAAATATTTTCCACCGGTTAAGTTGTTGAGGGCTGATTTCTTGTCCTGTGATAAAAAGCCTTCTGTTTCCATCCCTAAAGCTTTCAGGGGAGCATTTGCAAGCGTTTGGCACCATTTTTGAGTGAATTGCCAAAAGTCAGATTTTTGCTGAAATTGTAACCCCGGGGTTTAGGGATTTTTTCAAAAAAATATTTTCCGCCGGTTAAGTTGTTGAGGGCTGATTTCTTGTCCTGTGATAAAAAGCCTTCTGTTTCCATCCCCAAAGCTTTCAGGGGAGCATTTGCAACCGATTGGCACCATTTTTGAGTGAATTGCCAAAAGTCAGATTTTTGCTGAAATTGTGACCCCGGGGATTAGGGGTTTTTTCAAAAAAATATTTTCCGCCGATTAAGTTGTTGAGGGCTGATTTCTTGTCCTGTGATAAAAAGCCTTCTGTTATGACCTCTAAACCTTTCAGGGGAGCATTTGCAAGCTTCTGGCACCATTTTTGAGTGAATTGCCAAAAGTCAGATTTTTGCTGAAATTGTGACCCCGGGGCTTAGGGATTTTTTCTAAAAAATATTTTCCGCTGGTTAAGTTGTTGAGGGCTGATTTCTTGTCCTGTGATAAAAAGCCTTCTGTTATGACTTCTAAACCTTTCAGGGGAGCATTTGCAAGCTTCTGGCACCATTTTTGAGTGAATTGCCAAAAGGCAGATTTTTGCTGAAATTGTGACCCCGGGGCTTAGGGATTTTTTCTAAAAAATATTTTCCACCGGTTAAGTTGTTGAGGGCTGATTTCTTGTCCTGTGATAAAAAGCCTTCTGTTTCCATCCCCAAACTTTCAGGGGAGCATTTGCAAGCGTTTGGCACCATTTTTGAGTGAATTGCCAAAAGTCAGATTTTTGCTGAAATTGTGACCCCGGGGCTTAGGGATTTTTTCAAAAAAATATTTTCCGCCGGTCAAGTTGTTGAGGGCTGATTTCTTGTCCTGTGATAAAAAGCCTTCTGTTTCCATCGCCAAAGCTTTCAGGGGAGCATTTGCAACCGATTGGCACCATTTTTGAGTGAATTGCCAAAAGTCAGATTTTTGCTGAAATTGTGACGCCGGGGCTTAGGGATTTTTTCAAAAAAATATTTTCCGCCGGTTAAGTTGTTGAGGGCTGATTTCTTGTCCTGTGATAAAAAGCCTTCTGTTATGACTTCTAAACCTTTCAGGGGAGCATTTGCAAGCTTCTGGCACCATTTTTGAGTGAATTGCCAAAAGTCAGATTTTTGCTGAAATTGTGACCCCGGGGCTTAGGGATTTTTTCTAAAAAATATTTTCCACCGGTTAAGTTGTTGAGGGCTGATTTCTTGTCCTGTGATAAAAAGCCTTCTGTTTCCATCCCCAAAGCTTTCAGGGGAGCATTTGCAAGCGTTTGGCACCATTTTTGAGTGAATTGCCAAAAGTCAGATTTTTGCTGAAATTGTGACCCCGGGGCTTAGGGATTTTTTCAAAAAAATATTTTCCGCCGGTCAAGTTGTTGAGGGCTGATTTCTTGTCCTGTGATAAAAAAGCCTTCTGTTTCCATCGCCAAAGCTTTCAGGGGAGCATTTGCAACCGATTGGCACCATTTTTGAGTGAATTGCCAAAAGTCAGATTTTTGCTGAAATTGTGACGCCGGGGCTTAGGGATTTTTTCAAAAAAATATTTTCCGCCGGTTAAGTTGTTGAGGGCTGATTTCTTGTCCTGTGATAAAAAGCCTTCTGTTTCCATCCCCAAAGCTTTCAGGGGAGCATTTGCAACCGATTGGCACCATTTTTGAGTGAATTGCCAAAAGTCAGATTTTTGCTGAAATTGTGACCCCGGGGATTAGGGGTTTTTTCAAAAAAATATTTTCCGCCCGTTAAGTTGTGGAGGGCTGATTTCTTGTCCTGTGATAAAAAGCCTTCTGTTTTGACTTCTAAACCTTTCAGGGGAGCATTTGCAAGCTTCTGGCACCATTTTTGAGTCAATTGCCAAAAGTTAGATTTTTGCTGAAATTGTGACCCCGGGGCTTAGGGATTTTTTCAAAAAAATATTTTCCGCCGGTTAAGTTGTTGAGGGCTGATTTCTTGTCCTGTAATAAAAAGCCTTCTGTTTCCATCCCCAAAGCTTTCAGGGGAGCATTTGCAACCGATTGGCACCATTTTTGAGTGAATTGCCAAAAGTCAGATTTTTGCTGAAATTGTGACCCCGGGGCTTAGGGATTTTTTCAAAAAAATATTTTCCGCCGGTTAAGTTGTTGAGGGCTGATTTCTTGTCCTGTGATAAAAAGCCTTCTGTTTTGACATCTAAACATTTCAGGGGAGCATTTGCAAGCTTCTGGCACCATTTTTGAGTGAATTGCCAAAAGTCAGATTTTTGCTGAAATTGTGACCCCGGGGCTTAGGGATTTTTTCAAAAAAATATTTTCCGCCGGTTAAGTTGTTGAGGGCTGATTTCTTGTCCTGTGATAAAAAGCCTTCTGTTTTGACTTCTAAACCTTTCAGGGGAGCATTTGCAAGCTTCTGGCACCATTTTTGAGTCAATTGCCAAAAGTTAGATTTTTGCTGAAATTGTGACCCCGGGGCTTAGGGATTTTTTCAAAAAAATATTTTCCGCCGGTTAAGTTGTTGAGGGCTGATTTCTTGTCCTGTAATAAAAAGCCTTCTGTTTCCATCCCCAAAGCTTTCAGGGGAGCATTTGCAACCGATTGGCACCATTTTTGAGTGAATTGCCAAAAGTCAGATTTTTGCTGAAATTGTGACCCCGGGGCTTAGGGATTTTTTCAAAAAAATATTTTCCGCCGGTTAAGTTGTTGAGGGCTGATTTCTTGTCCTGTGATAAAAAGCCTTCTGTTTTGACATCTAAACATTTCAGGGGAGCATTTGCAAGCTTCTGGCACCATTTTTGAGTGAATTGTCAAAAGTCAGATTTTTGCTGAAATTGTGACCCCGGGGCTTAGGGATTTTTTCAAAAAAATATTTTCCGCCGGTTAAGTTGTTGAGGGCTGATTTCTTGTCCTGTGATAAAAAGCCTTCTGTTTCGACTGCTAAACCTTTCAGCGGAGCATTTGCAACCGATTGGGACCATTTTTGAGTGAATTGCCAAAAGTCAGATTTTTGCTGAAATTGTGACCCCGGGGCTTAGGGATTTTTTCAAAAAAATATTTTCCGCCGGTTAAGTTGTGGAGGGCTGATTTCTTGTCCTGTGATAAAAAGCCTTCTGTTTCCATCACCAACGCTTTCAGGGGAGCATTTGCAAGCTTCTGGCATCATTTTTGAGTGAATTGCCAAAAGTCAGATTTTTGCTGAAATTGTGACCCCGGGGCTTAGGGATTTTTTCTAAAAAATATTTTCCACCGGTTAAGTTGTTGAGGGCTGATTTCTTGTCCTGTGATAAAAAGCCTTCTGTTTCCATCCCCAAAGCTTTCAGGGGAGCATTTGCAAGCGTTTGGCACCATTTTTGAGTGAATTGCCAAAAGTCAGATTTTTGCTGAAATTGTGACCCCGGGGCTTAGGGATTTTTTCAAAAAAATATTTTCCGCCGGTCAAGTTGTTGAGGGCTGATTTCTTGTCCTGTGATAAAAAGCCTTCTGTTTCCATCGCCAAAGCTTTCAGGGGAGCATTTGCAACCGATTGGCACCATTTTTGAGTGAATTGCCAAAAGTCAGATTTTTGCTGAAATTGTGGCGCCGGGGCTTAGGGATTTTTTCAAAAAAATATTTTCCGCCCGTTAAGTTGTGGAGGGCTGATTTCTTGTCCTGTGATAAAAAGCCTTCTGTTTTGACTTCTAAACCTTTCAGGGGAGCATTTGCAAGCTTCTGGCACCCTTTTTGAGTGAATTGCCAAAAGTTAGATTTTTGCTGAAATTGTGACCCCGGGGCTTAGGGATTTTTTCAAAAAAATATTTTCCGCCGGTTAAGTTGTTGAGGGCTGATTTCTTGTCCTGTGATAAAAAGCCTTCTGTTTCCATCCCCAAAGCTTTCAGGGGAGCATTTGCAACCGATTGGCACCATTTTTGAGTGAATTGCCAAAAGTCAGATTTTTGCTGAAATTGTGACCCCGGGGCTTAGGGATTTTTTCAAAAAAATATTTTCCGCCGGTTAAGTTGTTGAGGGCTGATTTCTTGTCCTGTGATAAAAAGCCTTCTGTTTCCATCCCCAAAGCTTTCAGGGGAGCATTTGCAAGCGTTTGGCACCATTTTTGAGTGAATTGCCAAAAGTCAGATTTTTGCTGAAATTGTGACCCCGGGGCTTAGGGATTTTTTCAAAAAAATATTTTCCGCCGGTTAAGTTGTTGAGGGCTGATTTCTTGTCCTGTGATAAAAAGCCTTCTGTTTCCATCCCCAAAGCTTTCAGGGGAGCATTTGCAACCGATTGGCACCATTTTTGAGTGAATTGCCAAAAGTCAGATTTTTGCTGAAATTGTGACCCCGGGGATTAGGGGTTTTTTCAAAAAAATATTTTCCGCCCGTTAAGTTGTGGAGGGCTGATTTCTTGTCCTGTGATAAAAAGCCTTCTGTTTTGACTTCTAAACCTGTCAGGGGAGCATTTGCAAGCTTCTGGCACCATTTTTGAGTCAATTGCCAAAAGTTAGATTTTTGCTGAAATTGTGACCCCGGGGCTTAGGGATTTTTTCAAAAAAATATTTTCCGCCGGTTAAGTTGTTGAGGGCTGATTTCTTGTCCTGTGATAAAAAGCCTTCTGTTTCCATCCCCAAAGCTTTCAGGGGAGCATTTGCAACCGATTGGCACCATTTTTGAGTGAATTGCCAAAAGTCAGATTTTTGCTGAAATTGTGACCCCGGGGCTTAGGGATTTTTTCAAAAAAATATTTTCCGCCGGTTAAGTTGTTGAGGGCTGATTTCTTGTCCTGTGATAAAAAGCCTTCTGTTTTGACATCTAAACATTTCAGGGGAGCATTTGCAAGCTTCTGGCACCATTTTTGAGTGAATTGCCAAAAGTCAGATTTTTGCTGAAATTGTGACCCCGGGGCTTAGGGATTTTTTCAAAAAAATATTTTCCACCGGTTAAGTTGTTGAGGGCTGATTTCTTGTCCTGTGATAAAAAGCCTTCTGTTTCGACTGCTAAACCTTTCAGCGGAGCATTTGCAACCGATTGGGACCATTTTTGAGTGAATTGCTAAAAGTCAGATTTTTGCTGAAATTGTGACCCCGGGGCTTAGGGATTTTTTCAAAAAAATATTTTCCGCCGGTTAAGTTGTGGAGGGCTGATTTCTTGTCCTGTGATAAAAAGCCTTCTGTTTCCATCACCAACGCTTTCAGGGGAGCATTTGCAAGCTTCTGGCATCATTTTTGAGTGAATTGCCAAAAGTCAGATTTTTGCTGAAATTGTGACCCCGGGGCTTAGGGATTTTTTCAAAAAAATATTTTCCGCCGGTCAAGTTGTTGAGGGCTGATTTCTTGTCCTGTGATAAAAAGCCTTCTGTTATGACTTCTAAACCTTTCAGGGGAGCATTTGCAAGCTTCTGGCACCATTTTTGAGTGAATTGCCAAAAGTCAGATTTTTGCTGAAATTGTGACCCCGGGGATTAGGGGTTTTTTCAAAAAAATATTTTCCGCCCGTTAAGTTGTGGAGGGCTGATTTCTTGTCCTGTGATAAAAAGCCTTCTGTTTTGACTTCTAAACCTTTCAGGGGAGCATTTGCAAGCTTCTGGCACCATTTTTGAGTCAATTGCCAAAAGTTAGATTTTTGCTGAAATTGTGACCCCGGGGCTTAGGGATTTTTTCAAAAAAATATTTTCCGCCGGTTAAGTTGTTGAGGGCTGATTTCTTGTCCTGTGATAAAAAGCCTTCTGTTTCGACTGCTAAACCTTTCAGCGGAGCATTTGCAACCGATTGGGACCATTTTTGAGTGAATTGCTAAAAGTCAGATTTTTGCTGAAATTGTGACCCCGGGGCTTAGGGATTTTTTCAAAAAAATATTTTCCGCCGGTTAAGTTGTGGAGGGCTGATTTCTTGTCCTGTGATAAAAAGCCTTCTGTTTCCATCACCAACGCTTTCAGGGGAGCATTTGCAAGCTTCTGGCATCATTTTTGAATGAATTGCCAAAAGTCAGATTTTTGCTGAAATTGTGACCCCGGGGCTTAGGGATTTTTTCAAAAAAATATTTTCCACTGGTTAAGTTGTTGAGGGCTGATTTCTTGTCCTGTGATAAAAAGCCTTCTGTTTCCATCCCCAAAGCTTTCAGGGGAGCATTTGCAAGCGTTTGGCACCATTTTTGAGTGAATTGCCAAAAGTCAGATTTTTGCTGAAATTGTGACCCCGGGGCTTAGGGATTTTTTCAAAAAAATATTTTCCGCCGGTCAAGTTGTTGAGGGCTGATTTCTTGTCCTGTGATAAAAAGCCTTCTGTTTCCATCGCCAAAGCTTTCAGGGGAGCATTTGCACCGATTGGCACCATTTTTGAGTGAATTGCCAAAAGTCAGATTTTTGCTGAAATTGTGACGCCGGGGCTTAGGGATTTTTTCAAAAAAATATTTTCCGCCGGTTAAGTTGTTGAGGGCTGATTTCTTGTCCTGTGATAAAAAGCCTTCTGTTTCCATCCCCAAAGCTTTCAGGGGAGCATTTGCAACCGATTGGCACCATTTTTGAGTGAATTGCCAAAAGTCAGATTTTTGCTGAAATTGTGACCCCGGGGATTAGGGGTTTTTTCAAAAAAATATTTTCCGCCCGTTAAGTTGTTGAGGGCTGATTTCTTGTCCTGTGATAAAAAGCCTTCTGTTTCCATCCCCAAAGCTTTCAGGGGAGCATTTGCAAGCGTTTGGCACCATTTTTGAGTGAATTGCCAAAAGTCAGATTTTTGCTGAAATTGTGACCCCGGGGCTTAGGGATTTTTTCAAAAAAATATTTTCCGCCGGTCAAGTTGTTGAGGGCTGATTTCTTGTCCTGTGATAAAAAGCCTTCTGTTTCCATCGCCAAAGCTTTCAGGGGAGCATTTGCACCGATTGGCACCATTTTTGAGTGAATTGCCAAAAGTCAGATTTTTGCTGAAATTGTGACGCCGGGGCTTAGGGATTTTTTCAAAAAAATATTTTCCGCCGGTTAAGTTGTTGAGGGCTGATTTCTTGTCCTGTGATAAAAAGCCTTCTGTTTCCATCACCAACGCTTTCAGGGGAGCATTTGCAAGCTTCTGGCATCATTTTTGAATGAATTGCCAAAAGTCAGATTTTTGCTGAAATTGTGACCCCGGGGCTTAGGGATTTTTTCAAAAAAATATTTTCCACTGGTTAAGTTGTTGAGGGCTGATTTCTTGTCCTGTGATAAAAAGCCTTCTGTTTCCATCCCCAAAGCTTTCAGGGGAGCATTTGCAAGCGTTTGGCACCATTTTTGAGTGAATTGCCAAAAGTCAGATTTTTGCTGAAATTGTGACCCCGGGGCTTAGGGATTTTTTCAAAAAAATATTTTCCGCCGGTCAAGTTGTTGAGGGCTGATTTCTTGTCCTGTGATAAAAAGCCTTCTGTTTCCATCGCCAAAGCTTTCAGGGGAGCATTTGCACCGATTGGCACCATTTTTGAGTGAATTGCCAAAAGTCAGATTTTTGCTGAAATTGTGACGCCGGGGCTTAGGGATTTTTTCAAAAAAATATTTTCCGCCCGTTAAGTTGTGGAGGGCTGATTTCTTGTCCTGTGATAAAAAGCCTTCTGTTTCCATCCCCAAAGCTTTCAGGGGAGCATTTGCAACCGATTGGCACCATTTTTGAGTGAATTGCCAAAAGTCAGATTTTTGCTGAAATTGTGACCCCGGGGATTAGGGGTTTTTTCAAAAAAATATTTTCCGCCCGTTAAGTTGTTGAGGGCTGATTTCTTGTCCTGTGATAAAAAGCCTTCTGTTTCCATCCCCAAAGCTTTCAGGGGAGCATTTGCAAGCGTTTGGCACCATTTTTGAGTGAATTGCCAAAAGTCAGATTTTTGCTGAAATTGTGACCCCGGGGCTTAGGGATTTTTTCAAAAAAATATTTTCCGCCGGTCAAGTTGTTGAGGGCTGATTTCTTGTCCTGTGATAAAAAGCCTTCTGTTTCCATCGCCAAAGCTTTCAGGGGAGCATTTGCACCGATTGGCACCATTTTTGAGTGAATTGCCAAAAGTCAGATTTTTGCTGAAATTGTGACGCCGGGGCTTAGGGATTTTTTCAAAAAAATATTTTCCGCCGGTTAAGTTGTTGAGGGCTGATTTCTTGTCCTGTGATAAAAAGCCTTCTGTTTCCATCCCCAAAGCTTTCAGGGGAGCATTTGCAACCGATTGGCACCATTTTTGAGTGAATTGCCAAAAGTCAGATTTTTGCTGAAATTGTGACCCCGGGGATTAGGGGTTTTTTCAAAAAAATATTTTCCGCCCGTTAAGTTGTTGAGGGCTGATTTCTTGTCCTGTGATAAAAAGCCTTCTGTTTTGACTTCTAAACATTTCAGGGGAGCATTTGCAAGCTTCTGGCACGATTTTTGAGTGAATTGCCAAAAGTCAGAATTTTGCTGAAATTGTGACCCCGGGGCTTAGGGATTTTTTCAAAAAAATATTTTCCGCCGGTTAAGTTGTTGAGGGCTGATTTCTTGTCCTGTGATAAAAAGCCTTCTGTTTCGACTTCTAAACCTTTCAGCGGAGCATTTGCAACCGATTGGGACCATTTTTGAGTGAATTGCTAAAAGTCAGATTTTTGCTGAAATTGTGACCCCGGGGCTTAGGGATTTTTATAAAAAAATATTTTCCGCCGGTTAAGTTGTGGAGGGCTGATTTCTTGTCCTGTGATAAAAAGCCTTCTGTTTCCATCACCAACGCTTTCAGGGGAGCATTTGCAAGCTTCTGGCATCATTTTTGAGTGAATTGCCAAAAGTCAGATTTTTCCTGAAATTGTGACCCCGGGGCTTAGGGATTTTTTCAAAAAAATATTTTCCGCCGGTTAAGTTGTTGAGGGCTGATTTCTTGTCCTGTGATAAAAAAGCCTTCTGTTATGACTTCTAAACCTTTCAGGGGAGCATTTGCAAGCTTCTGGCACCATTTTTGAGTGAATTGCCAAAAGTCAGATTTTTGCTGAAATTGTGACCCCGGGGCTTAGGGATTTTTTCAAAAAAATATTTTCCGCCGGTTAAATTGTTGAGGGCTGATTTCTTGTCCTGTGATAAACAGCCTTCTGTTTCCATCCCCAAAGCTTTCAGGGGAGCATTTGCAACCGATTGGCACCATTTTTGAGTGAATTGCCAAAAGTCAGATTTTTGTTGAAATTGTGACCCCGGGGATTAGGGGTTTTTTCAAAAAAATATTTTCCGCCCGTTAAGTTGTGGAGGGCTGATTTCTTGTCCTGTGATAAAAAGCCTTCTGTTTCCATCACCAACGCTTTCAGGGGAGCATTTGCAAGCTTCTGGCATCATTTTTGAATGAATTGCCAAAAGTCAGATTTTTGCTGAAATTGTGACCCCGGGGCTTAGGGATTTTTTCAAAAAAATATTTTCCACTGGTTAAGTTGTTGAGGGCTGATTTCTTGTCCTGTGATAAAAAGCCTTCTGTTTCCATCCCCAAAGCTTTCAGGGGAGCATTTGCAAGCGTTTGGCACCATTTTTGAGTGAATTGCCAAAAGTCAGATTTTTGCTGAAATTGTGACCCCGGGGCTTAGGGATTTTTTCAAAAAAATATTTTCCGCCGGTCAAGTTGTTGAGGGCTGATTTCTTGTCCTGTGATAAAAAGCCTTCTGTTTCCATCGCCAAAGCTTTCAGGGGAGCATTTGCACCGATTGGCACCATTTTTGAGTGAATTGCCAAAAGTCAGATTTTTGCTGAAATTGTGACGCCGGCGGCTTAGGGATTTTTTCAAAAAAATATTTTCCGCCGGTTAAGTTGTTGAGGGCTGATTTCTTGTCCTGTGATAAAAAGCCTTCTGTTTCCATCCCCAAAGCTTTCAGGGGAGCATTTGCAACCGATTGGCACCATTTTTGAGTGAATTGCCAAAAGTCAGATTTTTGCTGAAATTGTGACCCCGGGGATTAGGGGTTTTTTCAAAAAAATATTTTCCGCCGGTCAAGTTGTTGAGGGCTGATTTCTTGTCCTGTGATAAAAAGCCTTCTGTTTCCATCGCCAAAGCTTTCAGGGGAGCATTTGCACCGATTGGCACCATTTTTGAGTGAATTGCCAAAAGTCAGATTTTTGCTGAA